>NC_141771.1:959286-1323453 GCF_051362555.1 Lingula anatina | reverse complement strand
AGAGGGACAACTATGGTATGCAGCAGTGACATAAAGGGGAATTGTGGAGGTCTCTTTGTATTTTAAGACAGATATGAGGATTTCAGAAAGTTTACCCATCTCTTGAAAAATTATATTTCTTGCCGATGGTGTCTTATCTAAGTGTGTGTGTGTGTGTGTGTGTGTGTGAGAGAGAGAGAGAGAGAGAGAGAGAGAGACTGATTGAAGTCACCACACTTATCCATCAAGTTCAGGTACCAGTATGCCTTAAAGCAGACACGCACATCTTATTGGCACCAATCCTGTTATGTAAGTCTGTAACATAAAAGTTCTTTTAAATCCACCCGAGGCAGGGAATTATTATCTAATGAAAAGGTCGTAAAATATTGTGTCTTAACCTGTTGTAACTTCTCACCAGAATTAATAATAAAGCTAGTCTTGCCATCGTTGTAACGAGGAGACAGATTGGTGTTTTTCTCGATTTCCAGTATTGGTATTATTCATCTATCAGCAGAAATTGCAGTTTATCATTTGCTAGGTGAATGTCATGGATACGCGGGTTTGTTGCATGGTTCTGAGTTTAAAACATCATGACTTTAATTTATAACAAAACGCTTTATCAACTCTGTCATAATTAAAAGACCGACAAAATATTACTTTTAAATTAAATTTTTGACTGCCGTATTTTACAATACCGAAAAAGGAGTAAAGCATAACTGCTAAGAGCAGTTTGGGCATTTTTCTACCTTAGTCTTCATTTTGCTCTTGATTTTTACCATTGTAATAAGCACTGACTGCTTAAAAATAGGAATAATTAAATTTGGCAGTTTGATTATGCGTTGCGAACATGATTATTCCGTATGTGTCTTATATCTAATTAACATCCAGACATTTGTCACAAATAGCTTAAGGCAAACTACTGAAGGGCTAATAATTACCAAATCGTTTTGTGTTTCAGGTCGGTATAAAAAGATTGACTTGGTCCAGTTTTGACAGACTTCGACTTCAACCAAGCTCCAAGTCACACTTCAACAGTAGGCAGACGACAGTTCTTTCCGCCAAGATGATGAAGCTGATTCTACTCGCTGCTCTCGTGGCCGTGACAGCCGCCAATTGGTGGGACTCTGGGAGTAAAAGGTGTGTGTGTGTGTGTGTGTGTGTGTGTGTGTGTGTGTGTTAGTTGTGTATGCGTGTATGTGTGTGTGTGTGTGTGTGTGAGAGAGAGAGAGAGAGAAAGAGATTTACTACGGTATCATTGCTTGTTTCGTGATTTAATCTTATTTACATTCAGTTCATCTAACAGTGCAATTGGAATTAAAAAGGGGGTTGATCCGGACAGTCTGTTTTCTGTTAATAAGTAGCTGTTGAAATTGCCTAGCTAACTTTTGTTTAGAACCAAGTTACTGTTGTGGTTTCATTTTGTTCAGCGCTCGAGAATCGAGACAAAACAAGGGAAGAAATGATCATTTTATAGAGAAAATGATACGCTCAGCCTTTACTGCACGTCTAATAAGCAGAGTGCCACTGAAGACTGGCAGACTGACAGGCGACGTTTTCTTCTTTCATATTGATAATTTTGTCCCAATGAAATTGAAAAGTTATTTGGCTTTTTATTTTGTTAAAGGACTCACTATGGATATCAACCCGACGGATATGGAAATGGCTACAGCAGCTACATGAATTATGACCAAGGGTACGGATATGGAGGCTATGGATACAAAGGTGCTGGATACGGAAAGCCTCAATACGGAGGAAAGAAGGGACCATATACCCCATGGCGATATTAGTGGTAAGATTTCGTTTTCATTCACATTTTACAGTTTATTCGCGATTGTATAATTCAGCTTAATACGTGTAAACTTCAGCTAACTGCATGTTTCCTAATGGCTAGTTAAAACTAGTCAGAATATAAAAAAGGATGATAAACGAGTTTTAATTAACAATATGTAAATATGACATAACTTGGTCGTTCAATTGTTAAAACCGAACCGACCTATTCTGTATCATTTATCTGAATTGTGCTCGAGTCAAGGTCCAAATGTGTTCCACCAATCTTGTAAAAGCTCCAAGTTGACAGGTGTCGACACAGCCTCCTTTTTCAGTCTTGATAGTCTCCGCCAATAAGTACAACAAAGGGTTAAAAGCATTGAACTGTATTGATCTGAAGGAAGAGACTTTAGACAATTGTCTATTCATTAAGTCATGCATTGGTCCGTTTTTAATAGCAACCGTGACCCGTACCGTGTCTAAATGACATTATCAATCATTTTTTTTATATTACAGAAACTGATGCTGATAACCTTTATTCTGCAGTGTGCACAGCCGGACATGACGACATCAACCACGTGACCCATACCAAACAGATCCTTGCTCATATCATTCTAAATATCTTTACTGCTTTTGCCCATAAATAGACCGGTGCAATTTGGAAACATGTTCTGTATTACATGTATGAACTTTTTCAACGCTTATGCAATAAAATATGTGATGAAGATGTCATTTTGTTTTTAATCTTTTTTAACCAATATAAATTGTAAATGTCCATGGGAATTATAAGCGTTTTTTTTTTTTAAGAGAATCTTTATTTAAAAGGTCACATATACAGGGATCATATTTATAAGCTCATCATCGAAATCCACAGAAATGTGTCATCATCGTGTATGTTGTTTCTTTTGCATATCTCGCGATTAGACATGTATCTGCAACATGGTTCAGCCGTGTTTTAAAGACATGTTGATGCCAATGACAAAAAAACAGGGGTTTTATAAGGTTTGACAACCACTTTAGGCAACCACTTTCGTCAACAGAACTGTTGTATACTATTTATTTAAAATATGCCAACACATGCCATGTCAGCGTGGGCCCTTTTCTCGTGGCAACGTTCCTCATCAGAAACAGAACCTCCCTCTTTGAAGTACACATTGTAAATGCCAGAGTTTTTGAAATAAGGACTCTATAAATAATTGTTTTGGCATCAAAGAGACCCACTGAAGGCCTTGTATATTTACATATGTAAAACAGAATAGGCTTATTTTTCTTAACTGAAATATCAAGCTTCTAAGTTTTGCCATGGCCTGCTGAAATACAGAGACACTCGAATGTGTTTTTATTAAAAAATCACCTTAACTGATTTTATTCTGAGTGCTTGTAAAAGTTAAAAGAAAGTTATATTTTAACGATAGTACAAGCACGTTTAGAGGTCATGTATGAATTAATTATTTAATTACCAGAAGACACCACGACTAAATGTATTTCTTAGAAGACAAAGCATTATTCAAACTGACGCTTAATTAATAATGGCACCAATATCACGGATCATTATGACCTACGACAAGGACGACACAGTGTATGCCTTTGCAATTGTCTATATATACTTTCTTACAAGATTCTCTTAAGAAAGTAAACTTTACATGTAGTATTGAAAACCTACCAATCACAATAAAACACTCGAAGTTTCCTCCAAATAACAATAAAAAGAATATACTTTTATGCCGTTTCATTTGCGTAGGTCTGCGTTAGTTCTCTGAGTGGTTATCTAGTTATGTATTTTGACATTGTTTACTATAACATAATCATCAGTGTCATACAAAGAAAGTGCCAAGAGCATGCCTGATACTCTTTATAAACACGCATGGTAGTATTTGGTAATAGATTGTGGCTGGTGTGCTCGGAAGCAATGTGTGTAGTATTTGGTAATAGATTGTGACTGGTGTGCTCGGAGGCAATGTGGGTAATATTTGGTAATAGATTGTGACTGGTGTGCTCGAAAGCAATGTGGGTAGTATTTGGTAATAGATTGTGACTGGTGTGCTCGGAAGCAATGTGGGTAATATTTGGTAATAGATTGTGACTGGTGTGCTCGAAAGCAATGTGGGTAGTATTTGGTAATAGATTGTGACTGGTGTGCTCGGAAGCAATGTGGGTAATATTTGGTAATAGATTGTGACTGGTGTGATCGAAAGCAATGTGGGTAGTATTTGGTAATAGATTGTGACTGTTGTGCTCGGAAGCAATGTGGGTAGTATTTGGTAATAGATTGTGACTGGTGTACTCAGAAGCAATGGTTTCAAAATGACACGGTAGTGTTTGGTGCCCCATGATGTTGTTTTTTTATTTCTGTTATCGTTGCGATACAAATTGAACCCAAGGATTCGATTAGTTTAAATTGCACAATCGAGACAGTAACATTGTTAAAAGTACGCCAATCTTTGTAACAAAAATATTTGCAATGCACATAAGCCTTTCAAAACTAAACCAAGGTAGCTATTTTATAACGACCCAAAACACAAAACGAATGCATGATTATTACATTTTGGAACCGAATATTTTGCTTTAAGATACCGGTATTTGTAAAGGTAGGGATGGCTAAATAGGACACACGTGGAATACATTAACACTTTGGTTGCAATTACCAAGTATCGTCAGATCGGCCAAAATAATTCCCTTGATTTGTTAATGCTTGTGCTTATCAAATTCAGTAAAGGTAAAACATATTTTTCAAAAAATAAAAATTTGAGCCTCACGGTAGTAACAACTTGTTATGATCTTGCATTTACTTGTGTTGGGTTTTATAAGAAGTGTCTTTTAAGTACTTACAAGGATGTAGAAAAAACCAGTAGATTACATGTCTCTGCTAAGTAATGGATGTGGAGGTTGCGGCCATAACGCACTTATAAGCCACAAGGCATACTGCTTCGTGAGTCTGACTGATAAGAACAAATATTGTTAGTGCGCACGCCTTCCGAATCTCTTTCTCTCTTTCCCTTACAAACATACTGTTGCTCATTAACATAAAATGAATGTTAAATTAACTTGCCATCATCCGATTATTCTTCATCTATTTCAATAATTTTGTTTTCAATTAATTTATTCTTGTATACCGTCTTAATGGGGTCATGTGTACGTTAATAGTATTGGCTAGCTGCAGGACTGGGCGTGATGAAATTATCCTTCAAATATTTTTTTTATATTTTTACTCATAACGATGCCCTGCTTTTAATAATTTTGGTATCGTGTATTATTTTCAATTTTACTAAATGATCTCTCTCTCTCTCTCTCTCTCTCTCTCTCTCTCTCTCTCCTTTTGGATTCATATGTAAGCTCAGGCTTAATAGCAGGTGCACTTCTTCGCCGTTGTCTTAGTATTAACAAACATTAGCTAGCTTGTTCTAAAGCTATAAATCAATGCCATACCAAGTGTTACGAATGATTATAAGAACATTGACAATAAAAATAACATTTATTTTTGCTGTACTGCCCAAAGAAAATGACACCCGTACGCACGCTTAATGTGAACATGAAGCTTCGTTATACGTAGGAGAATTTCTAATGAGTCACAGTGACATTATATGCAGACAAGATCATCACCTTTTCCCTTACTGAGACAACAGGCGACGTTAGATTAGCATGACATGCATATTTTTACAGGGACTAAAATCATTGAAATTCTATTCATTAAAGAAATAATGGAAATTTTGTAAAGCATGTAGTCCTCTTTATTTCCCCCTCTCTCTCTATCTCTCTCTCTGTGTTTTGCGAGGGTTCATAATCTAATGAAAGCTGCTATCGTCCTTCTTCGCAGAGGAATCCTTTAATTAACTGGTTACCAGCAGACTGAGTAGAGCAGAGTGTCCTAAAAGCAACTTCGAGATTAATTGTTTTCCACATATGAACTTATGTTCAGTATATGGCTATGGAGAAAGTGTCCCCTTTTTTTTTTTTTTATTTTATCTCATATACTTGGAGTGAGGATTACATAAGGAATCGTTTTTTAAAAGGCTATTTTCTTGCTGACAATATGAGCGTTTTTACGTCCATGTGTTAGCAAAATGAATTCATTAAAGAACCCTCATAAAATCAGGACCCTAACGTTTTCAATATAAAAAAAAGAATCAAAAGGATTTGTCCCAGTTCTAATATCTTGATTTTGTTGTATAAGCCTCAGGGCCATTAGGACTGGACATGTTTATTTTTGGGAAGATAAGCAGAAGAGAGCAGAGTGGAGAACAACCCGTTTACAACTGTACACTACCTGTAAAGTCAAAAATACTTTTTGAAAGCATTATCTACGCTAAGTCATATGTTATTCAAGTTCCATAGTATTTAAAAAATCATGAGAAAAATCGAAATTTCAACCCAGACAAATATAATTCCCAGAACAATATAGTAAAAATACATGGTCTTCCAGATTGTTTACTAACACTAAATGCACCATAAGATGAACTATCTTTTGCAGCTAGAATTCACAACATGTATGGACCCTTCAGCAGTCTCTCTCTCTCTCTCTCTCTCTCTCTCTCTCTCACCTTTGACCAACAATTTCCCTTTACATGGCGGCTGCCACGGTCAGGAGAGCAGCGAGTTGAATCAACTTCATCATCTTGGTCCGAAAAGAGATGTCCTCTGCGGATTTTAGGAGAAGGACGTGGATCTTGACGGACGACGAAGTCTGTCAAAACTAAACCAAGGCAGCTATTTTATAACGTGGGAGCGCTGGAGCTATCTTGAAGGGGAATGTATCGTTAAATAACGCCTAAGCCAAAATAAAGCAAAGGACGCATTGAATCAGCTAATGCATGTAAGTCAATCCTCTCTCTCTCTCCTCCCTCCCTCTCAATCACACACACACATACACTCTCTCAGTGTGTGTTTTTGTGTGTTTTGCGAGTTTTCATTATCAAATAAATGCGGCTAGGTTCCATTTCCACATAGGCGATGCTTTAATAAACTAGTAGAGATGAATGTTAAATCGCATACTAGCCCAATCTTTTACACATGTGGGAATAAACTATCATGAATGAATAAAATTTACATGTATCGAGCTTTCTTAAGTATACGGTTAAGAAGAAAATTGCCCTTTTGTTTGCTTGGTTTTATTTTTATCTTATATGCTTGAAATGAGGATTGCATAATACACTGCATTTTAAAACTTCATTCCCTTCTTGACAATATAAGCGTTCTTACGTCCCTGCATGAGAGAGAGAGAGAGAGAGAGAGAGAGAGAGAGATTTCGGAGGCGCCCGGTTCAACTGCATTTGCGCCATTTCTATCCAATTCACGTACCGCCATGAAGCTAACAATTACATAATTAATGCCAACCCGTTTAAGCCGATCGTCTGTCATAAATTGTAGTGCTGAAATTAACAAAGTCTTTTCAGTTTACCCCAAGCACTTTTTATCTAATGGAACACTCGTAAACTTTCTAGTGCCCTGACCTGAATGAAATGCCACCTTTGTGATAAGATGAGAGACAAGATAATTTTTACGTTATTTTCATTAAGTATTGCTTATTTAGCAGCATTCATCAAGTTCATTAGCATTGGTTCGTTACTACCAGTTGCTTTTGAAAAAAAAAGAAAAAAAGGAAATATGTTTGCTAGTGTAAAATAGTCTCTTTTCTGAGACCTATGGAAAATTACCACTCAACTGCTTCTTCTTTGACAGTATGTTATTGGAAGTCCTTTTCTTGTAACAATAAAGTAAGGCGGCGTTTGGGCACATTTTGTTTCCTTCTCAAATTTCTTTAGAATTCGTAGAAGGACAACTAAGGTATGCAGCGGTGACATAAGTGGGAATTTTGGAGGTCTCTTTGTATTTTAAGACATGTATGAGGATTTCAGAAAGCACACCCATCTGTTGAAAAATTATATTTCTTGTCAATGATTTGGACGGCATGTTTTATCTAAGTTTGTGTGTGTGTGTGTGTGTGTGTGTGAGACAGAGAGAGAGAGAGAGAGAGAGAGAGAAAGAGAGACTGATTGGAGTAACCACACTTACCCATCAAGTTCAGGTGATCATTCTGATTCAATTCATAACAGAATCACTACAGGCGGACGCCCAATGTACGTGTAGTCAGCGGGAGCGCTGGAACTATCTTGAAGGAGGGGAGAGTCTTTAAATAACGCCTCAGTCAAATTAAAGCATATAATGCATTAAAGACTCTGCTAATTAAGAATAACTGTTAATACATTTTATACAACTGAAGATAGAAACGTTTTTCCACCTAATTTTTTGTGATGATGGAATTGTTATAACACATGCAAGTCAATCCTCTTTCTCTCCCCTCCCTCCCCCTCCCTCTCTCTCTCTCTCTCTCTCTCTCTCTCTCTCTCTCACACACACACACACACACACACAGTGAGCATTGCATAATACACTGCATTAAAAAAACATTCCTGACAATATGAACGTTTTTTGCGTCTGTGTGTGTGTGTGTGTGTGCGTGTGTGTGTGTGTGTGTGAGAGAGAGAGAGAGAGAGAGAGAGAGAGAGACAAAGAGAGAGATTTCGGAGGCGTCCGCTTCAACTACATTTGTACCAATCTTTTCCATCCAATTCACGTACCGCCTTGAAGCTTACAATTACGTATAATTCATGCCAACCCGGTTACGCCTATTGTCTGCCATAAATTGTAGTGATGCAATAAACAATGTCTTTTCAGTTTACCCCAAGCACTTTTTATCTGTTGAAACACTCGTAAAATTTGTTGTTCTCTGACCCGAATGACTTGCAACCTTTGTGATGAGAAGACAGACAAGTTATTTTTATGTACAGACACAGATGTGTCTGTACATATAGTCGTCACCTGCGTCTGTCGTCGCTGTCGCCGTCGCCGTTGGCGTGCACTTTTACCGTAAACACGATAGTGGAAAACAGTTTTACCTCTTGGCTTGAAATTTACAGAACTGATGAATATTCATAATACGCAGGTCAAGTTCGAAAATCAGCATGATCGGACCATTTTTAGGGAAGTTATGCTGTTTTTTCACTTTTTTCAGCATATATGCAACACCGTAAACACGATAAGTGAAAAACCGTTTTACCTTTTGGCATAAATCTTACAGAACTGATGAATATTCATAATACGCAGGTCAAGTTCGAAAATAAGCATGATCAGGCCATATTTATAAAAGTTATGCTGTTTTTTTTTTTCATTTTTTCTGCATTTATGCAACACCGATAACATGATAAGTGGAAAACCGTTTTTCCTTTTGGCTTGAAACTTACAGATCTGATGAATATCTATAATACACAGGTCAAGTTAAAAAATTGCATGATCGGGCCATTTTTGTGGAGTTATGCTGTTTTTTTTTCACTTTTTTCAGCATGTATGCAACACCTATAACACATTTTAAGGAAAATTAATTGGCCAATTGTCTTGAAATTCACAGGAGTGGTCAGTGATACTAAAATACAGATTAAGTTTTGAATATAAGCTTGATCAGTTAAGTTTTGGTGAAGTTATGCCTTTTTTGTATATAAGTGTTTTTTCTTCAAACTTAATTCTCAGGCATGTAACAGTCTCATTTTTTAACTAATTTAGATATGTTAAGTTGTTCTTTTGACATTTTCTGCATCTTATCAATATTGTTAGTTGATTATATAAAAATAACGGTAAACCTATTATTGTGTATTGTGTAATAAAGTGTCAAAAATGGAAATAAACTCATTTCTTAACAGTTTGTCAGATTCAGTCATATCATTAACTATGTTCAGAATCTCTAAATGGAGCAAATTGAACATTTAAAATTGTTCTATTGATATTTTCCTATGTCAACAATTTTCCTAGTTGATCATTTAAAAATGAAAATAAATATATTATTTTGCTTAATGTAAAAAAGGTGTTGTAAATGGAAATAATCCCATTTTAGTAATAGCTATCTCTTGTTTACATTTTGGCATTTTGAAAGCGTGACTCTGAACTTCCATGGTCTAGAAGACCTTCCCATATCACATTTTCTAAATATCCATGATACTTTTATTTTTTTATAAAAAAAATTGATGGTCATTGTGCTGTTAAGCATTATGTAATGTTGCATCAAAATTGAAGACAACCCTATTTTGCGCACTGCCTCCATAGTTACCAATTAAAGAAAAGCATGTCACTTACTCTTCTGAAACTTACAGAAAAATTGCATAGGACTAAAATGTAACTTCAGTTGGAAAAATTGTTTTTTCAAATAACCTTTCTGGGAATTATATAGTTTTTTGTGAGAATTAAATTTTTCACATAATTACATTTTCGGGATGTGACTTTGAACTTCTATTGCCTTGAAGACCTTTGCTAATTATATTTTCTGAATATCCATGATACTGTTACTTAATTATTATAAATTGATGGTCATTATGCTGTTAAGCATTATGTTATATTGCATAAAAGTTAAGAAAACCCCATTTTGGACACTGCTCCCAGGATAGCGATTAAGAGTAAACCATGTTACTTATGATACTCAAACTTACAAAAAAGTTTTATAGGTCTGAAGTGCAGCTTGTGTTGGAAAATCAGAGTGATTGTTTTCTGTTTTGGAGGCAATGCAGTTCTTTAGAGTACTATGCGGTGCAATGAATGTATATGGATTAGTATGAAATTGTCCCTTGGGTGATTGTTGCCGATACGGCAGAAATTATATACGTTATCATTTTTATTTTATATTTTCCACGCTGTTGTTATGTTTATTTATATTGTGTTAGAGAAGAAACTAGAACACTGCTCAATATTAAGTAACATCTGTTCATTTAGTCATGTGGTCAACTATATAAAAGCCGATGTTGCATGTACTCTGCGCGGTCATTTATATACTTACTGGCAGAGTGGAGGTATGTTACGATATTACGTGTAGATTGTGTAAAATTTGTGTTTAATAAAGTGTAATTCACTTATATAGAGGTATTTTGTGTAGTTTACAAAAGATTACATAAGTTTAAGTTTAATCAGTAACATAAGTTATGAGCATCGTGTTTATTAAAGTTTATGTTAGTGTGGGTGTGGCATTTTCATGACCAACACGCACATGTATATTTATGTTATCAAATAAAATTACAGTACCAGCTCAGATTATCATGGCCGTATCTGAGCAGCCAGTTTAGCAGCGGAGAAAGCGAGTCTGGATATTGTTTTAGTGTGAGTGTTTTTAAAATTAAATAATAAATAATTAGAGAAAACTTACACGCATGTAAAGATCAATTATTTGTTGTTAAGATCTCATGAATTACGTTTAGTATATTTAGTTTATTTATCTTATTATTTCACTGTTTTGTTATTATTATTTTTTTCTTTTTCTTTTCTTTTTATAGTTTTCACCAGTTTTGTCCAGTTTCTGTTCAGATTCTGTTCAGTTCTGTTCACACTGCGTAAATAAACGGCAGTATTATCCAACGGTGTTGCTTCATTTACTCGTGGTCCGCTACAGTGAAAAACGTGTTGGGGGTGGTCGGCTCATGCCCTAGTTAGATTCCACTTTACCAAAATAACACGATTCAGAGCTGGGCCTCTGAGGACGTGTATTTTGACAGCGCCCCTTGCATAGTTGAGAGCGACTTTTTGAGTGTGTAAGGCTTCTCGCCTTTATTATGAGGAAAGATCGTCTCTGATAGGAAGGTAGGTGTCTCACCTACATAGTATCAGATTCATAGATACCGGCCTATACATAGGGTGCCCTGAAAAGGGCATTTCGTGATTGGCACGATAGAGGCGTCTCGCCTTTCGAGGGAGGGGGATGGTGGACTGGTTGCAGAAAGCGCTTTTCGGTCAACAAGTGACCTTCATCAGCTGCAGAGTCCGAGATAAAAAAAAGGAAAATTTTGGGACGTAGGGGCTGGTAAGCAAAGGTGTCTCGCCTTTGTTTAGTAAGTTTTCATCAATGGTGTCTCGCCATTGTGAATGATACGAGCCATCTCGGCTTTTAAGTATCATGCTTTGTTTAATGTGTTTTCATCAATGGTGTCTCGCCATTGTGAGTGATACAAGCCATCTCGGCTTTATAGTATCATGCTTGATCACAAGTGTCTCGCTTGTGTCAAGGTGGACGGTATGAATTGAGCGTGTGAGTGGCTCAAGAGTATTATGCAAAATTTTCATCTTACTTCTTGGTGTTACTCGTTTAGCTTGACCCACTTCAGCTACTAAAACATTTCCTATAAGCAATTGCTTCCTCACAGTGTTAGCTTGGGTTCTATTCAACATAGTGGGCTTGTGGGAAATTCAGGTGATTCCAAATTTCTTCTTCGACAACGGCTAAATCGCTGCCGGATAGCATTCTCCCTCTTTTTCATGGCATTTACCTGTGCCTGTAGTTCTTTAATTGTTCTTTGTGCCTGCCTTAAGTTTCTACTAAATCTTTTATCTCCACGTTGTGGCCACCTCACACGTACAACAAGCCTCTCCGGTAGTGATTGCTGCAGTGGACTTGCCTCCGTAACTTCTATAGCAGCTAGAAGCTCTTGTTTTCTTTGGTGAAGTCTAAGTTTTCGTGCTTTCGTCTTCGCATTTCTCTTTCGTCTTTCACGGTCGCTTAAGGAGGCGGAAGGTATATAGTATTTTTTAACTCTGTTTCTTTCCCTTTCCAGATATGCTTCACGCTCATTTTCCTTTTTACGAGATCGATAATTTTTTTGAATCTCAGCTCTTGTTTTCGCCATTTTCTGAAAAGTAATTTGTATATATATAGGCCTATATAATATACATGTATAATGATATCTTTCCGTCCGGCATCAATGCAGGCGCGGATCCAGGATTATTTGAAGCAGGGGTCCGATGCGCCCCCCCCCCCCGGCACATGTCCGATGCGCTTCCGATCCTCCCCCCCCCCCCCCCCCCCCCCCCACGTGTGGTTCGGAGGGCGAACGGTGACATTTGGTACGGTCAGAACTTTGATTCAGCTAGTCAAAATTCTAATTTTAATAGGGTCCCAGATATCGAAGGAAATCAGGAACCCCTGCCCCCCCACTAATCCGCCACTGCAATGTATTTAATTGGCACTGCGCTCAATGCACTAGTTGGCGATTATTTTTTTCATTGCATAGTTTTGTTTGACATTTATTTCTAAAAGTATTTGATGGAATGTACATAACATTATTATAACGACAAAATCATTTACTTCGTCTACATTATCACTGAGGATTTTACGTTGTCTTTACACTTGTAACTCACCTCAACTCACGCACTAATGAACGTTAGCTCGAGCAGACGTCAAAAAGAATCACGTGACATCTCAATCAGGAGCTAGTTTTTCTTTCGGAGCCGGTTTCGCACACAAATAGCTTTTTCACTGGTAACGTATGTTCCGGTAACGTATGTTCCAGGCCACCTAATTTTAATTCTTGTACCGTGTTCCTATATATTTTGAAGTGATTCGATCAAGTTAAATTACTTTTTGTTTAAGTACTTGGTGCAAGAAAAAACAACGTTTTCTTTTGCTGATCGAAAAATATATAGTGATTCCATGATAGTTTGACATTTCAGATACATAACATTATTATAACGACAAAATCATTTACTTCGTCTACATTATCACTGAGGATTTTACGTTGTCTTTACACTTGTAACTCACCTCAACTCACGCACTAATGAACGTTAGCTCGAGCAGACGTCAGAAAGAACCACCTGACATCTCAAACAGAAGCTTATTTTTCTTTCGGAGCCAGTTTCGGGCACAAGTAGATTTTCACTGGTAACGTATGTTCCGGTAACGTATGTTCCAGGCCACCTAATTTTTCTTTTCATAACGTGTTCTTATATATTTTAAAGTGATTCGATCATGTTAAATTAAATATGACGTAAGGACGTTTTTTATAAACATTTAAACCGTAACTAATGGGGCCTGCGTCATAGCTAATACTAGGTAACGTATGTTCCCTAGGAAAATTGACAAAATGTTTCATTTTGTACCAGTACTTGGTGCAAGAGAAAACGATGTTTTCTTTTGCTGACAGAAAAAATATATAATGATTCCATGATAGTTTGACATTTCAGATATAATATTTCGAGCACGAGGGGAAAAATAATTTATCAAATGCTTATTTTACTGTCGGTAGGGTGTATTTTTCCCGTTTTTTTAATATTCAGTGACAGGCAAACTTAAGTCGCTAAAAAACAATTAACTGCTCTATACAGAAGCTTTTCGTAATTTTTTACAACGTTATACTTGTAGGAGATAAATTAAAGAACAAAACCCGTGATGATTGAATTTTCAAAGTGATTAAAACGTTTCCACAGCTAGACGTTGTGCATTTGTGACAGTAACGTATGTTCCTTTTTGGGGTTAGATGATGAATTATTTTTTATTATTCGTGGTTCCAGGAAAGTGAAACTTTAATACAAACTTCTTTATGTGGGACCCTAAAATAATCAAACATAGTTTGTAATCTGTGCACTACATATTTTTAGGAACATGCCTGTGACATCGTTTGCACCTCTATATTGGGTTTGGGTGCTAAGCCAAAATAAAGCAAAGGACGCATTGAATCAGCTAATGCATGTAAGTCAATCCTCTCTCTCTCTCCTCCCTCCCTCTCAATCACACACACACATACACTCTCTCAGTGTGTGTTTTTGTGTGTTTTGCGAGTGTTCATTATCAAATAAATGCGGCTAGGTTCCATTTCCACATAGGCGATGCTTTAATAAACTAGTAGAGATGAATGTTAAATCGCATACTAGCCCAATCTTTTACACATGTGGGAATAAACTATCATGAATGAATTAAAATTTGCATGTATCGAGCTTTCTTAAGTATACGGTTAAGAAGAAAATGGCCCTTTTGTTTGCTTGGTTTTATTTTTATCTTATATGCTTGAAATGAGGATTGCAAATGTAGCCGGGCTTATTATTATTTTGTCAATGATCGGGATAAATCTAGTCACAGAAATAAAACACAAGTCTCAGTTAGTTTCCAGAATCTGTATTGAACTATTTCCGCAATAAATGAAACACCTAAACGGAGTCCGCTCATACAATTGGGCCGTCACTCCGTCTATAGAGCCCGTCACCGCATATGTGCGGTTCAATTATCGCTTACCCCAAACGCCCAGAGCCGCATATGTGCGTATCTTGGAAAGATCGTCTTCTGTACTCTTTTGTATCGTGAGTCATGAAATGATATATAGTTTAACATCCGGGTATGTTTCTTGTCTCTCATTGCCACCATTTTTAAAGGCGATAGAAATATATATGAGCGAGAAAACGGCGATTTTCAAGACTTAGTTGGAGAAAGTAAAATCAAGATGGCGGCTCCTCGCTACGGTAGGGACCTGCGAAGGGATACTGTTATTGAAATGATTGAAAATCCAGACTTTGAAGAGAAGTTTTCGTGTGACAGTAACATAAACAGTGGCGTTGATATTCATTTATTTATGATATAAAGGACGACAGAAATATATATGAGCGAGAAATCGGCGATTTTCTAGACCTAGCTGGTGAAAGTAAAATCAAAATGGCGACTTCTCACTACGGAAGGGGCCTGCGAATGAATACTGTTATTGAAATGATTGAAAACTACGACACTGATAAGGTGTTTTCGAGTGACAGTGATATAGACAGTGGGGATGATATTCCTTTATTCATGATATAAGTTTTAAAGATATTTTTGTCATAGATGGTGTAAAAATTTGACTTCTATTCAGCTCTGGCCACGATGTTCAGGTGAGCTGAAAAGCTGGTATACCTGATAGCAAAACGATCATAACTTGAAAATTGATAGAGATAAATTGCTGAAATTTCCTGGATTGAAAGTTACTATAATTGACATCATCCCTGTGAATTTTCAGGCAAATGTATGTAGAAATAAAAAATTGATGTGCATAAGAAAAATCAACTTTGTTTTATTTTACCCATTACCAAATGAAAATGTAGTTTTTAACCGGCTATAACTTTTGATACTGCATGTTAAATTTAAATGTAATTCTATTTTCATTTAGCCTGAAATATTGGCTTTTTAAAAATGTATACTTTGTATGGGTAATAAAGGCAAACAAATAAATTATGACCAATTTACTGAGGTGACCCTGCTTTTCAAGGCTAGCTCACAGAATTAATTGGGCACAGCAGAGCTTTATGGGTCAGCATAAACTGGATCCTATGGGGCTAAAATAAAAATAACAAAAATATAGTAATTATCAAAAATTCCAAGCTATGTAAGAAAATTAAGTAATTAATACGTAATACAACGAACACTAATTGTCTCTTATCCATACATAAACAACATGAGTGGTTTGTGTATCATCATAAGTCGCATTCAACGATATTCCCATGTTAATGTACGATCTCAACTACCGCATCTCCTCTCCTCCAGCGGAGGCTATTCGTTGGTTTCGTCACTTATTATTTCAATGCAGGATAACAATAAAACAAACTACCACTAATATGATGAATCAGTGTACTAAGATACAGCGAGCACGCCGCACGCGTCAAGGCAATGCAAACCTAAACACAACCGTACTAGCGTTCGCTAATGACCCGTTACAAACATGACCTGAGAAGAATACCCTGAGCGCCTTTGTTCTAGCAAAAGCGGCACTATTCATTGAAATATTAAATAAAACTCTAGTTAATCATTCCCGTTAGAGCACTGTAGGGAACAACACACAAACTATTACTGTATTGCTGTGCTAACAAAAGTAGAAAAACGCTAAGTTACGATCTATGTCGGTAGCGCTTAACGGCATTAACTGGAGCTAGACGTTTTAACGTACGTAAAGCAACTTTTACATACCACTATAGTAAACTTGAAACTTACTTTAAACTATAAAGTAGTAATTATTTACTGTGCTTACTTTCTACTCTGTTTCACTGGCTCGTTTACTCTAATTTTCCTCCGTTCTTCTTCGATGATAAATTTACTACTGTATACTGCTCTTCGTTAAAGACCAAAAATGCGAAATCAGCGGATGAGACTAAAAACAAAGGAATTTTAGTGACCAATAAAATATTGGTTTCGCTCATCAAGGGGATCTGGCCACCCTTGACGTCAGTAAACGCACCAAGCCCCAGGTTAGCGAACAAAAGGGCATCGGCCGCTCCCTAGACTTCCACTGTGCTGGTCCGCACATCTATCGCAATACTTACATTCTCCCCCCGAAAACAAAATGTTGCCCCAACATTTCTAACAATTAATTATACATTTACTAAATTACAAACCTACCCTAGCTAAATAAAGTCAACTACAATATACACACTGTCCAGGAACTTCCTTTTATATAACGTACCATCATTGGCAGAGTTATTGCATAAAATGCCTATGAAAGGATTAGAAATTGATCAGATTTCTAATAACGCACCTACTGGTGCTCCCGTTATCTGCCTAGATACTGTCACACTCCTAGCGAGCAGAGGTAATGTTCCCAAGATAGTTTTTTTTTCTAATGCTGTCCATCAACGTTACGAGAATGTCCACGTCCTCCTATGCCCAAGGACGCCAGAGCCTAATTCCCGTCGCTAGAATTTGCCTCATTCCTGCGTAGTGGTTTGGACCTCCCATTTTGTCGTATGTGAGTCTTTCCGGTGGTTTCACTACTCGTTTAGGGCGTCTGCTAGTCTCACCACTAGTCTCTGGTGTCTGTTCTTCTTCTTCCGATTGTTCATTTACGTCCGGTCCCGACTCTTCCGTTTCTAGAAAGTTTCCAGAATGTTCAGGTTCCGGAACTGGCACGAAAGGCTCAGCCATTGGATTCAGTGTACTTGCCGGTGCAGCAGTGATACTGGGCTGTGTCCTCTTAACCAGAGTTAAGTCATCTGAGTCGGAGTCGTCTGAGTGTGAAGAAGGAGATAGTTGTGGTCGTTGCTTCCGTGGCGTCATCCTTTTGAGCCGGGGGCGTTTCGCATCTGGGCAGGAAAGCGGAAGTTCATTACATTGCAGTAACAAATTCCGATGCAGTCGCCGGATCTTCCCGTTTCCTCGTTCTGAACTTACTTCGTACACCGGCGAGTCGTTAATCCGTCTGGCGACAACGTGCACCTCTTCTTCCCAGTAAGATCGTAACTTCCCTGGCCCTCCACGTTCAGTAAGGTTCCTTACCAGAACGCGGTCACCCGGTAACAGTGCGGCACTTGCTGGCTTTTGATTATAATATTTCCGTGCAACTTCCCCCTGTTTCTTGGCTCTTTGTCCAGCGATCCGGTACGCTTCTTCCATGCGCGCTGCCCATTTCTTCACGTACTCACTCTTGGATGTGTAGTGAGGTTCTCCCTCTAGTCCGAAAATGAGATCGATGGGCAACCGTGGTCGTCTACCAAACACAAGGAAGAATGGTGAGTACCCCGTGCTGTCATTCTTGGTGCAATTATAGGCATGAGTCATCTTGTTCAGATGATTCTTCCAATCACTCTTGTGCTGCTGACTCATGGTCCTCAACATACCCAATAACGTGCGGTTCATCCTCTCACACTGTCCATTCCCTTGAGGATGGTATGGTGTAGTCCTCGAGGACTTCACATTGGTTAGGTGTTGTAAACGCTGGAAAAACTCATTTTCAAACTCGCGACCTTGATCGTGGTGGATTCTGTCGGGAAAACCAAACCGGAGAACATAGTCGTTGAAGATTTTATCCGCAGCAGTTCGCCCCGACTTGTTTGTGGTGGCATAAGCGGCTGCAAATCGGGTAAAATGGTCCACCACAACCAGGATGTACTGGTATCCCCCTTTGCAAGTTTCTAGATGAAGAAAGTCAATGGATATCATTTCAAATGGATATGTTGTTTCAATGGGTTGTAGTGGTGCCACAGGTTTTCGGCTTGGTGCTTTGTCCTTCAAACATTTACACTGGTGTTTCACGAAGTGGTCAATATATCCTGCCATGTGGGGCCAGTAAAAGCGGTCCTGGGCAAGAGACAAGACTTTGTCTGTTCCTAAGTGGCCATGTTTTACGTGCAACTCTTCAAGGACAATTTGATGGAATTCCTTCGGAAGTACCACCTGGTGTCGCCTTATTCCTGATGTACACCGAGTCACTCGTCTTAAAATGCCATCTTCGCCAACTGTCAATTTTTCCCATCCTCGGAGTAAGGTCTTGGATTCCGAAGGTAAATGTTTAGTGGACTTGCGATTGGGTTTTTCACCTAATTCTACCTGTCTTTTCACCGGACCTATACAGCTATCTTGCTCCTGAGCAATTCTCAAAGATGTTTTGGATATCCTCTGGACTTCGCCTGTGGACTGATGGTGCAGATACTCTGGTAGCCAGTCTCTATCGTTGCATACCATGTTCACATTTACTGCTGTAGGAATGAATGGAGAATCCTCTTGGCTACGAACGGTCACCATTTTAGCCACGGCCTGCACTTCGGTGGGGTCACTCTCTTCAGTGCATTGCATCATCACTTGATTAAAATCAAGAGGCATTCTACTCAACCCATCAGCGTCTCGGTTCAATAAACCAGGCTTGTATTTGACAGTGAACGTGAAGTCTGATAGTTCGCCGACCCAACGAAGCCTGGTGACATCTAAACGAGGGGTAGTTAAGATGTAGCTTAACGGGTTGTTATCACTATAAACAATGAAATGAGGGGCGTAGTATAGATAGTCCCTAAACCGCTCTGTGACTGCCCACTTCAGTGCCAGGAACTCTAGCTTTCCAGAGTGGAAATGATAGTTCTGTTCTGCTGGACTCAGGGTACGTGAGGCATAGGCGACAACTCGAGACTTGGAGTCAGCTCCTTCTTGATACAGGATGGTACCTAGGCCCTCCCCTGAAGCGTCTACATGCAGTGAAAATGGTTTATCGAACTCTGGATAAGCCATCACAGGTGGTGATAATAGACAGTCAACCAAATCAGATAAAGCTTCTTGGTGTCCAGTTGTCCAGGCAACCTGCTGTGCTGGAGAGGGCTGACCTTTCATCGGCTTCTTCTTCTTCTTTTGTGGCTTACCACCTGGACTCTTCTCAACCTTTAACAAATCATATAAGATTTTTGCCCGTCTGGCGAAATCTGGTATAAACTTGCGATAGTACCCTAAAAATCCCAGCATCTGACGCACTTCGCCCACGTTTGTCGGCTTCTGCTCCTTCAGCTTCCTAACTGCGGTTTTGTCTTCTGGGTCAAGTGTGTACCCTTCTGAAGTGACCAAGTGACCCAAGTATCTGACTTCTCTTCGGAATAGTAAACACTTAGCTGGCTTCAACTTGACACCCTTCTCTCTCAACCTCTGGAACACCTGCTCCAAATGTTGAATGTGCTCCGAGAAACTCTTTGAATACACCAATATGTCATCCAAATATGGTAGACAAATTTTGTCGCGTAACCCTTCCAGACATTCATTCATAAAATTCTGGAATGCGGCTGGAGCTCCTGAAAGCCCAAACGGGATGCGCTCCCACTCATAGAGACCCCAAGGTGTGATGAATGCTGTGTAGGGCTTGGACTCTTCGGCCACCATTCCCTGGTGATAGGCTTTTCCTTGGTCCAGTACCGAAAACCAACAGCTTCCCCCTAAGCCATCCAGAGCATCCTGAATCTTGGGTAAGGGCCGACTGTCAGCGACAGACTTCTCATTCACCTTACGATAATCCACACATAGTCGCAGGGTTCCGTCTTTCTTGCGTGCACAAACTAAAGGGCTTGCATAGGCCGATGTAGACTTACGCACAAAACCTTTTGACATGAGATTTTGTAGGTAATCTTTGACTTCGTCATAAAGAGCTTGAGGAATGGATCGGTAGGCTATTCGGACAGGAACCTTGTCGGTTAGGTGAATGCTGAACTTCAAATCTGGTATGCATCCTATATCATCTTCACTCTTTGCGAAGACCTCATGGTGTTTCCTAAGTAATTCTTGGATCTTCTCCTTTTCTTGGCTGGAAAACAGGGACCAGTCAACCGCCAAGGAGCTCTTTTCTGCTTCCTCATGCGTTGTAGCTTCATCCAAACCTGGTTCCCCTACTGGCACCACCGAGTTAACCATGTGTAGCTGCCCAATCGTGGTTTTCTTTGGTATTATTACTTTCCTGGAACTATTGTTAGACACTGCTATCCGGACATGAGATGGGTGCTGAACATCAATCAGACTTTCACTAAAGAGACCCTGGTCTATGAAATTTTCCTGAGGCATGAAGAGACAACGAAAGTTCTCAGTGGACAAGACCCCGGTCCGTGCTTTGGTTTTTATCACCCGTGAACTGTTAGGAGGTATGATTAACTTCTGGGATCCCACAGTCACACGACAGACCATTCCCCTCTTGTTGTCAGCAAGCACCTGGGCGAGACGTCCACCATCCACTTCAACATCCTTGCAAATGTTGCTAAATGTCTGGGAAAACTTCTGCTGCCCGTTTAACGCACATAGAGATTCAATAACATTAAACCCAAGAATAGGTCTGGGTAAGGACACACTATCCACTACTAGAAAAGGGACTTGAACTGGAGCCCCATCTCCAAAACAAAGTGGTAAATCCACATAACCTTGATATGGAATCTCCTCCCCACTGGCAGAGGCGAGGCGCACTGGTGCATAGACCTCATCCAGGGGCTTCACAGCACCTGCTGGTAAACCAAGTAAGTGTAGCGTTGACATGTCCACAAGACTAACCTGTGCTCCGGTGTCCCAGAGAACGTCCACTGGTTGGTCAGCCAGGTTTACCTTCAGAACGCATTCTCTGCCCACAAGGTTGACCAATCGGCGTCTGTTCCCTGGACTTAATCCAGTCACTTCCCCCTTCAATTCATTAACTGACAGTCTGTTGGGGACATCTGGTGGCGGAGTCATCTGCGTCCCCCCTGAGACGACTCTCTTCCGTTTCCCTGCCTGCACCCAGCACGGAAGTGATCGGAACTCCCACAATCCCAACAGTGGTTACACTTTCGCTTCGCCTGTTGACAGGCTCTGCATCCCCGTAATTTCTTTGGTTCGGACGGCTGTTTGGTCATGTTAATTTTCAGCTCAGCAATTTCGGCCCTTAATTGTTTTACCTCCGCTGCCAGGGTACCCTCCCTTCCAGGCTTTTCCTCCCTTCCAGTGTTTTCACCTACTACTGCGGCCACTCTCGCTCGTCTATCTTTTGCCATCTTGGAAGCTCTCTCCTCCTCCCTTTTGGTGAGCACACTAATTTCTTCAATCAGTGCCTCTTCGTCGAAGGCTCTGACTTCAAGGATCTTCTTAACTTCTCCCCTGATGCTGTCACTCCTTAGCCCAGTTTCGAACCCCCTCTTGAAGAGATTATCCACCTGGACGTCTGTAAAAGTGACACATGCGTCGGACTCTCGAGAAGCGAATAGGATCTTCTGTCTCACGTCCAGGGCCCGTAGAAGAAAGTCGGTTGTTTCTTCAGTAGGCTGCTGAACCAACTGTCCCAGCTCCGCAAATAATTCTGTTGCTGATTTCTCTTTATAATACGACCTCAATATGTGGCGGATCTTTGTCAGTCGAAGGCCTTGCCGTCCCTCTAGGTAGTTACGCAGACCGCAGCTGGTGGGTACTGCCCGAATTATACCGTCTACTATTTCGACTTCCTCATAGCCCTTTTGGAGGCCATTTTCGATTTGGCGGGCCAGGCTTGAAAATGGTAGTCCATTTTTGGTATCAATAACACCATGTATTTTAAACTCTTTGCGGAGTGAAGTCTTGGTACTCCTACTGGTACTGCTCACCTCCCTCATCATTTCTTGAAACTCCGTCTTTAGGTGTTTCATTTCCTCTTGGTGACGACGTTCGGTATCTTTGATCATCGCTTTGTACTTCTCCTCCACATCTGATTCTGCCATAATTTCTGGTAAGAAGTTCCCAATAGACTGAATACTTGGCAAAAATAATAATGAGATGAGAAATCCCGGACGAGCCCCCAAAATGTAGCCGGGCTTATTATTATTTTGTCAATGATCGGGATAAATCTAGTCACAGAAATAAAACACAAGTCTCAGTTAGTTTCCAGAATCTGTATTGAACTATTTCCGCAATAAATGAAACACCTAAACGGAGTCCGCTCATACAATTGGGCCGTCACTCCGTCTATCCTAAAATAAAAATAACAAAAATATAGTAATTATCAAAAATTCCAAGCTATGTATGAAAATTAAGTAATTAATACGTAATACAACGAACACTAATTGTCTCTTATCCATACATAAACAACATGAGTGGTTTGTGTATCATCATAAGTCGCATTCAACGATCTTCCCATGTTAATGTACGATCTCAACTACCGCATCTCCTCTCCTCCAGCGGAGGCTATTCGTTGGTTTCGTCACTTATTATTTCAATGCAGGCTAACAATAAAACAAACTACCACTAATATGATGAATCAGTGTACTAAGATACAGCGAGCACGCCGCACGCGTCAAGGCAATGCAAACCTAAACACAACCGTACTAGCGTTCGCTAATGACCCGTTACAAACATGACCTGAGAAGAATACCCTGAGCGCCTTTGTTCTAGCAAAAGCGGCACTATTCATTGAAATATTAAATAAAACTCTAGTTAATCATTCCCGTTAGAGCACTGTAGGGAACAACACACAAACTATTACTGTATTGCTGTGCTAACAAAAGTAGAAAAACGCTAAGTTACGATCTATGTCGGTAGCGCTTAACGGCATTAACTGGAGCTAGACGTTTTAACGTACGTAAAGCAACTTTTACATACCACTATAGTAAACTTGAAACTTACTTTAAACTATAAAGTAGTAATTATTTACTGTGCTTACTTTCTACTCTGTTTCACTGGCTCGTTTACTCTAATTTTCCTCCGTTCTTCTTCGATGATAAATTTACTACTGTATACTGCTCTTCGTTAAAGACCAAAAATGCGAAATCAGCGGATGAGACTAAAAACAAAGGAATTTTAGTGACCAATAAAATATTGGTTTCGCTCATCAAGGGGATCTGGCCACCCTTGACGTCAGTAAACGCACCAAGCCCCAGGTTAGCGAACAAAAGGGCATCGGCCGCTCCCTAGACTTCCACTGTGCTGGTCCGCACATCTATCGCAATACTTACACATAATACACTGCATTTTAAAACTTCATTCCCTTCTTGACAATATAAGCGTTCTTACGTCCCTGCATGAGAGAGAGAGAGAGAGAGAGAGAGACAGAGAGAGAGAGATTTCGGAGGCGCCCGGTTCAACTGCATTTGCGCCATTTCTATCCAATTCACGTACCGCCATGAAGCTAACAATTACATAATTAATGCCAACCCGTTTAAGCCGATCGTCTGTCATAAATTGTAGTGCTGCAATTAACAAAGTCTTTTTAGTTTACCCAAGCACTTTTTATCTAATGGAACACTCGTAAACTTTCTAGTGCCCTGACCTGAATGAAATGCCACCTTTGTGATAAGATGAGAGACAAGATAATTTTTACGTTATTTTCATTAAGTATTGTTTATTTAGCAGCATTCATCAAGTTCATTAGCATTGGTTCGTTACTACCAGTTGCTTTTGAAAAAAAAAAGAAAAAAAGGAAATATGTTTGCTAGTGTAAAATAGTCTCTTTTCTGAGACCTATGGAAAATTACCACTCAACTGCTTCTTCTTTGACAGTATGTTATTGGAAGTCCTTTTCTTGTAACAATAAAGTAAGGCGGCGTTTGGGCACATTTTGTTTCCTTCTCAAATTTCTTTAGAATTCGTAGAAGGACAACTAAGGTATGCAGCGGTGACATAAGTGGGAATTTTGGAGGTCTCTTTGTATTTTAAGACATGTATGAGGATTTCAGAAAGCACACCCATTTGTTGAAAAATTATATTTCTTGTCAATGATTTGGACGGCATGTTTTATCTAAGTGTGTGTGTGTGTGTGTGAGAGAGAGAGAGAGAGAGAGAGAGAGAGAGAGAGAGAGAGACTGATTGGAGTAACCACACTTACCCATCAAGTTCAGGTGATCATTCTGATTCAGTTCATAAAAGAATGACTACAGGCTGACGCCCAATGCACGTGTAGCGCTGGAGCTATCTTAAAGGAGGAGTGAGTCGTTAAATAACGCTTCAGTCAACTTGAAGCATAGAATGCGTTTAAGACTCTGCTAATTAAGAAAAACTGTTAATGCGTTTTATACAACTGAAGATAGAAACGCTTTTCCAACTAATTTTTATGATGATGGAATTGTCATAACACATGCAAGTCAATCCTCTCCCTCTCCCCTCCCTCCCCCCCCCCCTCTCTCTCTCTCTCTCTCTCTCTCTCACTCACTCCCAAACACACAAACACATACACTCTCTCTTTCTCTCTCAGTGTGTGTTTTTGTGTGTTTTTCGATACTTCATTATCAAATAAATGCGGCTATGTTCCATTTCCACATTGGCGATGTTTTATCAAACTAGTAGAGATGAATGTTAAATTGCATACTAGCCCAATCTTTTACACATATGGGAATAAACTATCCTGAATGAATTCAGGCCCGTAGCCAGGGGGGTTCGGAGGGTTCAGAAGAACCGCCCCTTTTGCTAGGAAAAGGTCCACTCTGGGTAAATCTTGATCTAGGTACATGAAGTTTTTTATCGAAAAAGGTCCACTTTTTCAGAAAAAGAAACCCCCTTTTGAAATTGCTGGCTACGGGCCTGGAACTAAAGTTTGCATGTATTGAGCTTTCTTAAGTATGCGGTTACGAAGAAAATGGCCCTTTTGTTTGTTTTGTTTTATTTTTATCTTATATGCTTGAAATGAGGATTGCATAATACACTGCATTTTAAATATTCATTCCTTTCCTGACAATATGAGCGTTTTTTACGTCCTGGAGGCGTCCGGTTCATTTGCATTTGTGCCATTTCTATCCAATTCACGTACCGCCATGAAGCTCACAATTACATAATTAATGCCAACCCGTTTAAGCCTACCGTCTGTCATAAATTGTAGTGCTGCAATAAACAAAGTCTTTTCATTTTACCCCCAAGCACTTTTTATCTAATGGAACACTCGTAAAATTTGTCGTGCCCTGACCTGAATGAAATGCAACCTTTGTGATGAGAAGACAGGCAATATGTTTTTTACGTTTTTTTCATTGGGTATTGTTTATTTAGCAGCAATCATCAAGCTCATTAGCTGCTTGAAATGAATGCATTAGTTCGTTACTATCTGTTGCTTATGAAAAAAACATGTAGATGTGTTTGATAAAGTAAAATAGTCTCTTTTCTGAGACATATTGAAAATTACTTCTCAACTGCTTCTTCTTTGGCAGCATTTACTTGAAGTCTCCTTTTCTTGTAACAATGAAGTAAGGCGGCGTTTGGGCACATTTAGTTCCCTTCTTAAATTTCTTTAGAATTCGTAGAGGGAGAACTAAGGTGTGCAGCGGTGACTTAAGTGGGGATTTTGAAGGTCCCTTTGCATTTTAAGACATGTATGAAGATTTCAGAAAGTTTACCCATCTGTTTTAAAAATTACATTTTTTGTTGATGGTTTGGACAGCAGGTTTTATTTAAGTGTGTGCGTGTGTGTGTTTGAGAGTGATAGAAAGAGAGACTGATTGAAGTTACCTCCCTAATCCATCAGGTTCAGGTACTAGTATGTCTTAAAGCAGACAAGCACATCTTACTGGCACCTGTCATGTTTGTCCATCATCTGTAACATTAGAGTTCTTTTAAGTCAACCAAGGCAGGGAATTTTTATCTAATGAAAAGGTCGTAAAATATAGTGTCCTAACCTGCTGTAACTTTTACTCAGAATTAATAATAAGGTTAGACTTGCCACCGGTGTTACAAGGGGAAAAGTTGGTGTTTCTTTTCCATTTTTCATTTCTGGCATTATTTATTTATCAGTAGAAATCGCAGTTTATAATTTGCTTCATGAATGTCATAGGTACGCTGGTTTGTTGAATAGTTTTTTTGTTTAAATCGTTAAGATATGAATTCATAACCAAACGCTTTGTAAACTTTGTCATAATTCAAAGACCGAGAAAAAAAGCCACTTTCAAACGAATATTTTGACTGATGTATCTTATATTTGCATCAAAGAAGTAAGGCAAGCCTGTTAACAGTAGTTTGGGCATGTTTCTACCTTAGTCTTTATTTCTCTTGTAATAAGCACTGACTGTTTATAAATCATGCATAATTGTAGCAGTTTGACGATGCGTTGCCAACTGAAACGCAAAAAAATGTTAATTTATTCCGTATGCGTCTTACATCAAATTTACCATCCCGACCTTCGTCACAAATATCTAAAGGCAAAATACTGGATTCTGAAAAGATAATTATTACAAATTCCTTGAGTGTCGGGACGGTATAAAAATGGTTGCCTTGGTCCAGTTTTGACAGACTTCGACTTCAATCAAGCTCCAAGTCACACTTCAACTGTTAGCAGACGACAGCACTTTTGCCGCCAAGATGATGAAGCTGATTCTACTCGCTGCTCTCGTGGCCGTGACAGCCGCCAATTGGTGAGTCTCTCGGAGTAAAGGGTGTGTTAGTGTGTGTGTGTGTGGTGTGTGTGTTAGTGTGTGTGTGTGTGAGAGAGAGAGAGGTTTACTACGGTATCATTGTTTGTTTTGTGATTTAATATTATTAACATTCAATTCATCTAACAGTGCAATTGGAATTTAAAAAGGGGTTGACCCGGACAGTCTGTTTGCTTTTAAAAGCTGTATATGTAATTGTAGCTGTAGAAATCACCTAGCTTACCTTTGTTTAGAACCAAGTTACTGTTGTGGTTTATTTTGTTCAGCGCTCGAGAATCGAGACAAAGCAAGCGAAGAAATGATCATTGTATAGAGAAAATGATACGCTCAGCCTTTACTGCACGTCTAATAAGCAGAGTGCCACTGAAGACTGACAGACTGACAGGCGACGCTTTCTTCTTTCATATTGACAATTTTATCCCAATGAAATTGAAAAGTTATATGTCTTTTTATTTTGTTAAAGGACACCTGATGAGTTTCAACTAGGCGGATATGGAAATGGCGATAACAACTATTATGGTAAAGGGTACGGATATGGTGACCGCAACGGATATCACCTGAACGGATACAACAGCAACGGAGGAGGTTATGGATACAAAGGTAATGGATACGGAAAGCCTCAATACGGAGGAAAGAAGGGATCATATACCCCATGGCAATATAAGTGGTAAGATTAACTATCACATTTTACAGTTTTTTTCTCGATTGTATACTTCAGCTTAATACATGTATTTCTAATGGCTAGTTAATGCTGTAAATATGACATAACTTGCGATGGTCGTTCCATTGTCTTAACCGAACCGACCTATTCTGTATCATTTATCTGAATGGTGCTCGAGTCAAGATCCAAATGTGTTCCACCAATCTTGTAAAAAAAGCTCCAAGTTGGCAGGTGTCGACACAGTCTCCGCCTTCATAGTCTTGATAGTCTCCGCCAATAAGTACAACAAAGGGTTAAAAGCATTGAACTGTATTGATCTGAAGGAAGAGACTTTAGACAATTGTCTAGTCATTAAGTCATGTATTGGTCCGTTTTTATAACAACCGTGACCCGTACCGTGTCTAAATGACATTATCAAACATTTCTTTATATATTCCAGAAACAGATGCTGCGGATAACCTTTATTCTGCAGTGTGCACAGCCGGATATGACGACATCAACCACGTGACCCATACCAAACAGATCCTTGCTCATATCATTCTAAATATCTTTTCTGCTTTTGCCCATAAATAGACCGGTGCAATTTGGAAACATATTCTGTATTACATGTATGAAATTTTTCAACGCTTATGCAATAAAATATGTGATGATGATGTCATTTTGTTTTTAGTGTTTTAACCAATATAGATTGTAAATGTCCATGGGAATTATAAGCGTTTTTTTAAGAGAATCTTTTTTTAAAAGCTCACATACACAGGGATCATATTTATAAGCCCATCACAGAAATCCACAGAAATGTGTCATCATCGTGTCTGTTGTTTCTTTTGCATATCTCGCGATTAAACATGTATCTGCAACATGGTACATCCGTGGTTTAAAGACATGTTGATGTTAATGACAAAAAAACAGGGGTTTTATAAGGTTTGACAAGCACTTTAGACAACCACTTTTGTCAAGAGAACTGTTGTATAATATTTCTTTAAAATATGCCAACACATGCCATGTCAGCGTGGGCCCTTTCTCGTGGCAACGTTCCTCATCAGAAACTGAACCTCCCTCTTTGAAGTACACATTGTAAATGCCAGAGTTTTTGACAATAGGACTAAATAACTGTTTCGGCATCAAAGAGACCCACTAAAGACCTTGTATATTTACATATGTAAGACAGAATAGGCTTATTTTTCTTAACTAAAATTTAAAGCTTCTAAGTTTTGCCATGGCCTGGCGAAATACAGAAACACTCGAAAGTGTTTTTATTTTAAAAAATGACCTTAACTGACTTTATTCTAAATGCTTGTAAAAGTTAAAAGAAAGTTATCCCAGCAGGCAAACGACATTGATTTTGAACCTCCCTCTTTGAAGTACTCATTGTAAATGCAAGAGTTTTTGAAATAAGGACTCTATAAATAACTGTTTCCGCATCAAAGAGACCCACTGAAGGCACTGTATATTTACATATGTAAGACAGAATAGGTTTATTTTTCTTAAGTGAAATATCAAGCTTCTAATTTTTGCCATGGCCTGGTGAAATACGCAGACACTCGAATGTGTTTTTATTAAAAAATCACCTTAACTGATTTTATTCTGAGTGCTTGTAAAAGTTAAAAGAAATTTATATTTACCGATAGTACAAGCACGTTAAGATAACATGTATGAATTAATTATTTAATTACCAGAAGACACCACGACTAAATGTATTTCTAAGAAAAAAAAAAGCATTATTCAAACTGACGCTTAATTAATAATGGCACCAATATCAAGCACGGATCGTTATGGCCTACGTCAAGAAAGACACAGTGTATGTCTTTGCAATTGTCTATATATACTTTCTAAAAAGATTCTCCAAAAAACTCTGATTCTGAAAAAAGTAAACTTTACAAGTGGTATTGAAAACCTACCAATCACAATAGAACACCCGAAGTTTCCTCCAAATAACAATAAAAAAGAATATACTTTTATGCCGTTTCCTTTGTGTAGGTCTGCGTTAGCTCTCTGAGTGGTTTGCAAGTTATGTATTTTGACGTTGTTTACTATAACACAGTGATCAGTGTCATACAAAGAAAGTGCCAAGAGCATGCCTGATACTCTTTATAAACACGCATGGTAATATTTGGTGATAGATTGTGACTGGTGTACACGGAAGCAATGAGGGTAGTATTTGGTGATACATTGTGACTGGTGTACTCGGAACCAATGTGAGTAATATTTGGTAATAGATTGTGACTGGTGTGCTAGGAAGCAATGTGGGTAATATTTGGTGATAGATTGTGACTGGTGTGCCCGGAAGCAATGTGGGTAATATTTGGTGATAGATTGTGACTGGTGTGCTAGGAAGCAATGTGGGTAATATTTGGTGATAGATTGTGACTGGTGTACTCGGAAGCAATGTGGGTAGTATTTGGTGATAGATTGTGACTGGTGTACTCAGAAGCAATGTGGGTAATATTTGGTGATAGATTGTGACTGGTGTACTCGGAAGCAATGTGGGTAGTATTTGGTGATAGATTGTGACTGGTGTACTGAGAAGCAATGTGGGTAATATTTGGTGATAGATTGTGACTGGTGTGTTAGGAAGCAATGTGGGTAATATTTGGTGATAGATTGTGACTGGTGTACTCGGAAGCAATGTGGGTAGTATTTGGTGATAGATTGTGACTGGTGTACTCAGAAGCAATGTGGGTAATATTTGGTGATAGATTGTGACTGGTGTACTCGGAAGCAATGTGGGTAGTATTTGGTGATAGATTGTGACTGGTGTACTGAGAAGCAATGTGGGTAATATTTGGTGATAGTTTGTGACTGGTGTACTCATAAGCAATGTGGGTAGTATTTGGTGATAGATTGTGACTGGTGTACTCGGAAGCAAAGGTGGTAATATTTGGTGATAGATTGTGACTGGTGTACTCGGAAGCAATGTGGGTAATATTTGGTGATTGATTGTGACTGGTGTACACGGAAGCAATGTGGGTAGTATTTGGTGATAGATTGTTACTGGTGTACACGGAAGCAATGTGGGTAGTATTTGGTGATAGATTGTGACTGGTGTACACGGAAGCAATGTGGGTAGTATTTGGTGATAGATTGTGACTGGTGTACACGGAAGCAATGTGGGTAGTATTTGGTGATAGATTGTGACTGGTGTACACGGAAGCAATGTTGGTAGTATTTGGTGATAGATTGTGACTGGTGTACTCATAAGCAATGTGGTTAATATTTGGTGATAGATTGTGACTGGTGTACTCGGAAGCAATGTGGGTAATATTTGGTGATAAATTGTGACTGGTGTACTCGGAAGCAATGTGGGTAGTAATTGGTGATGTGACTTTTGCGGCAGGAAGCAATGAAAAATATCAGAGAATTCTTTTCGAAATAGAACTCCCATAGTTTAATTAGAGAATCACAAACAGATGGACGTCCCTACAGATATTTGCAGAATTGGCCCTCTGTGTAAGGTGTCACGGTTTCAGTCTTGTCTAGAAATAGAGAAACAGGGCTAACGATCAGCTGCTGATGTTTTTCTTATTATATCATTGTATCATCTTATTTTATCATCGCATTTTCAAAAGACTTGCCAGTTGGAAAGATAACTAACTACTTTCGCGTCACAATGGTCACAGGTAGCCCACTGTCAGATACTACGTTAATTTCACTGACTTTATGTCGTGTATACGGGTAGTCAGTAATTATAAACCGTCTATTTTAGCTTATTAAACAAACATTGGATATCGTGTAGACTTCTGAACGTTGAACAGTCAAGCAGAGCCTTTCACATTTTCCTTTGTGTTTGGCTCACTAAGAAAATCCATCCCTTTAATACTAACACATCTCGTGGACTTTTACATTTCATTTTCATCGTGCTACAGTTAAATAACATTTAACTAAAAGTAAAGGCCAAGTGAAAAAAAGTGTGGCATTTAATGAAGTTACCGTTATCAGGAAAGGTTATACTTCGGAAATATGGCATTAATTCACTTGATAGGTAAGGGGTGTGGATTAAGGTTGTGAGGAACGCTGCTAGATAAACAGAACAGTTACACTGTGCGGAACCAACTCCAAATATAAATAACAAAGCTAATATGAACATAAAGACTGACGATGAGAATAGTTCTGAATAAATTTGTTTGGAAATTCTCCATAAAGTCAAACTTCCGTGACTACAGATCCACCATAAGCACGAGCCCATCTTTGATAAAAAACTGATGGCTTGTGATGTCCTTATATTATTTTTCAGTTGTGGCACAATCTCTATGATAAACAACGTACTTAGTTAGTCTTTTTTAAGTTATTTTAGAACCCGTAATTGTATGTGTTATCTCATACACGAGTTAAAGTCGGATTGATTTACATATATATGAGCATCAACATATTTATGTCTTTAACTTTTGTCAATCGTTTTCATTGATGTAGGAGTCAAAACAGAGACTATTTGGGACAGGTTTTATGCTTTATTTCTTAGGCAATGACAAACATTTTGAAGATAAATAGGTCCAGACTAAGTTTCGAAATTGCATCAGTCTATTCACTCGGAAAAAGTATTCCAAGCATTTGGTAGTATATGTGAGAGCAATTGTAAAGTACAAATCACACGGCTGGTGTCGTCATATCCTTCGCTGAACGCTGCAGAGTGAAGGACAGGTGCATTTTCAGTGCCTGGAATTAAAAGAAAACTTCGTTTAGATGGTCATAGAAGAAAACGACAGCTATTTTGTGTTAATTATCATTTAACACAGATTGTATTATATGATACCATAAGCAATAGTCCTCCCTGCAAAATTTGTCAAATATACATGTATTTGTATGTACACATACCAGTATGTGCAATCACCTCTTGTAGTTAGGGCCTATATCTTCAGTTATTCAAACACAAACACGTGTATAAGTATGTCTAACATAACACTTGCAGCAAACATATGTAATGCTATTAAAAAACGCAAAGAGTACTGAGAAGTTATTCATTCCTTTGTCGTCTTTCTATAGTAATGGGAACAATTATTCTGCCTTATTGCGAAGATGAGTTAGAAAAGGTACAAAAACATTCAAAAATGTTATAATGATTATACCTGAATGTCATACATAATTTTCATACTTTTTTAGTCGGAGAAACCAGATTATACATGTTCTAGGTAAAAAAGATACAGTAAATTATATAACAAAATCAAAATGTCAACATTAAACTCACATTAGGTTATAAGGCCTTGGTACGTATCCAGTGTATCCGTTCCTTCTGTTGTAGTTATACCCTACCCCTGCATAGCTGTTGTAGCCGTAACTGTGATATCCGCTGTTGGTGCCATAGTCGTCTGGTTTATAACCATATCCATATCTGTCTGGTTGATAGCCGTAGTAAGTCCTAATTCAAATTATAAAAGGCAACTTTTCAAATCCTACTTTTCAAATTACTTTGACTGCTTAAAGAGGCCTTATAAAAACAGGAACCTATAGTTTTCAATATAAAAAATAAACCCCACAGGTTTTGTCTCATTTCTAATATCTCGATTTTGTTGTATAAGCCTTAGGGCCTTTACAACTGGACATGTATTTTGGAGGGGGGAATAGACTAGCGGAATCTCTCTCTCTCTCTCTCTCTCTCTTTCTCTCTCTCTCACCTTTGACCAAGACTTTCCCAATACATGGCGGCGGCCACGGTCAGGAGAGCAGCGAATAGAACCAACTTCATCATCTTGGCTTGAAAAGAGATGTAGTCTGCGGAGTTTAGGAGAAGGACTTGAATCTTGACGGATGTCGAAGTCTGTCAAAACTAAACCAAGGCAGCTATTTTATAACGTCCAAAAATACAAAACGAATGCGTAATTATTGCATTTTGGAACCGAATACTTTGCCTCAAGATATGTGTTAAGGTAGGAATGGCTAAATAAGATACACGTGAAATGCATTATCACTAACTTTGGTTTCAGTTACCAAGTATCTTCAAAGTTGGCAAGTCACTCATTCATTCAGAAGTTTTGACATGTGAGAGAAGACATATTTACTAGTGTTTCATTAGATAAGAAGCGCCTGGGGTACAATGGAAAGACTTTGATAGACATAATGGGCATACTCGGGGTTGGTGCCATACGTACTTGTAAGCTTCAAGGCGGTAGATAAATCGAATGGAAAAGAGTTGTACAAATAGTCCAGCACTCCCCGTGACCACACGTGCATTGAGCGTCCGCCAGTGATCATTATAATTCTGTTCATGAAAGAATGACTACTGGCGGACGACCAATGCACGTGTACAGTAGTCAGCGGGAGCTATCTTGAAGGAGGGGGTGCCGTTAAATAACGCCTAAGTAAAAGTTAAGCATAAAAAGCACTGAATCTGCTAATTAAGAAAAAAATGTTAATACAGTTAATACAATTGAAGATAGAAACGCCTTACCTAACTAATTTTTTGTGATGATGGAATTGTTTTAACGCATGCAAGCCAATCCTCTCTTTTTCCCCCTACCATCCCTCCCTCTTTTTCTCTCTTTCTCTCTCTCTCTCACACACACACACACACACGTAGTACGCGATTGCTATTGTGTGTTTTGCGAGAGCTCATTATCAAATAAATGCGTTTATGTTCCATTTCCAAATAGGCAATGCTTTAATAAACTAGTTGAGATGACTGTATCTAAACTGCATATCAGCCCACACATATGTGAATAAACTATCGGCTTTGTCCCTTTTGTTTGTTTGGTTTTATTTTTTATCTTATATGCTTGGAATGGGGATTACATAATACACTGCATTAAAAAAATCATCCGTGGCAATATGGGCGTTTTTTTAAACGTCCCTGTGTGTGTGTGTGCAGGGGCGGATTTAGGCCGTCTTCTGGGTCTTCCGGAAGACGGTCAGATTTTTAAGTTTACATTGACGGTTATCTAATGTTTTCTGTCGGAAGACGGTCAAAAATGGAGGATGGATTAACAAAATAATTAAGAAGACTGTCAGATAATATCTCCGGATCCGCCCCTGGTGTGTGTGTGTGTGTGTGCGTGTGTGTGTGTGTGTGTGAGAGAGAGAGAGAGAGAGAGAGAGAGAAAGAGATCTCGGAGGCGCCCGGTTCAACTACATTTGTACCACTCTTTTCCATCCAATTCACGTACCGCCTTGAAGCTTACAAGTACATATTGATGCCAACCCGGTTACGACTATCGTCTGCCATAAATTGTAGTGCTGCAATAAACATTGTCTTTTTAGTTTACCACAAGCACTTTTTATCTAATGAAACACTCGTAAAATTTGTCATGTCCTGACCTGAATGACTTGCCACCTTTGTGATAAGAAGACAGTCATGATATTTTTTTACGTTATTTTATTGGGTATTGTTTATTTAGCAGCATTCGTCAAGTTCATTAGCATTGGTTCGTTACTACCAGTTGCTTTTGAAAAAAAGAAAAAAGGAAATATGTTTGCTAAAGTAAAATAGTTTCTTTTCTTAGACCTATGGAAAATTACCACTCAACTGCTTCTTCTTTGACAGTATGTTATTTGAAGTCTCCTTTTCTTGTAACAATGAAGTAATGCAGCGTTTGGGCATATTTTTTTTCCTTCTCAAATTTCTTTAGAATTCGTAGAAGGACAACTAAGGTATGCAGCGGTGACTTAAGTGGGGATTATGGAGGTCTCTTGGCATTTTAAGACATTTATGAGGATTTCAGAAAGCCTACCCATCTGTTGAAAAATTATATTTCTTGCCAATGAATTGGACGGCATGTTTTATCTTAGTGTGTGTGTGTGTGTGTGTGTGTGTGTGAGAGAGAGAGAGAGAGAGAGAGAGAGAGAGTGAGAGAGAGACTCATTGAAGTAACCACACTTTCCCATCAAGTTCAGGTGATCATTCCGATTCAATTCATAAAAGAATGACTACTGGCGGTCGCCCAATGTACGTGTAGTCAGCGGGAGCGCTGGACCTATCTTGAAGGAGGGGAGAGTTGTTAAATAACGCCTCAGTCAAATTAAAGCATAGAATGCGTTGATGACTCTGCTAATTAAGAATAATTGTTAATGCATTTTATACAACTGAAGATAGAAACGCTTTTCCACCTAATATTTTGTGATGATGGAATTATTATAACACATGCAAGTCAATCCTCTCTTTCCCCTCCCTCCCTCCCTCCCTCTCTCTCTCTCTCTCTCTCTCTCTCTCTCACTCACTCCCAAACACACAAACACATACACTCTCTTTCTCTCTCAGTGCGTGTTTTTGTTTGTTTTTCGATACTTCATTATCAAGGAAATGCGGCTGTTTCATTTCCACATAGGCAGTGCTTTAATAAACTAGTAAAGGTGAATGAATCTAAATGGCATACCAGCCCATCTTATAATTGCAACAAAGAAATGCGATGCCAACTGAAACGCAAATAAATGATGATTTATTCCGTGTGCGTCTTACATCAAATTTACCATCCCGACCTTCGTCGCAAATATCTTAAGGCAAAATACTGGCTTCCAAAAGTATAGCAATTACAAATTCGTTGTGTGTTACAACGGTATAAAACGGATGCCTTGGTCCAGTTTTGACAGACTTCGACTTCAATCAAGCTCCAAGTCACACTTCAACAGTCAGCAGACGACAGCTATTTTGACGCCAAAATGATGAAGCTGATTCTACTCGCTGCTCTCGTCGCCATGACAGCCACCGGTGCATGGGGCGCTTGGTGTGATGGGTGTGTTGGTGCGTGTATGCGTGTGTGCATTTGTGTGTGTATTTGTGCGTGTGTATCCGTGCTCTTGTGCACGCAATCTAACCGAGGACACACACCCGCCCGAAACCCACTAACCGAGGACACACCTCCAACCGAGGACGTCCTCGGTTGACATAAGCAGTGGAATGCATAAAGGGGCCCATTTCAAGTTAGGTGGTGAAATTTGACGCTATTCTGAGCCAGTCCTCGGTTATGCTGTATAGCGCGGGCCAAATTCCCGCCACGAGTGTATCAGAAATAGGGGAGAGCGGGGTTGGTTGGAACAGTTTTCACCTTTTTTGCGATATCTCAGCAGTCAAAGCTTTGGGGACAAAAATAAAAAATCTGATAGGGGAAAATTATATGCCGCACTTATCTATGAAATAAAACATCAAGTAGGTCTTTTTATTTTAGAGTAATAAATGCTCAAAGTTGGCTCCTAAAACGTTCCATCTCACCCCACCCGCGGGGTCAGTTGGAACAGGCAGTGGGGTGAGTTGGAACAAGAGGGCGAGTTGGAACGCTTGCATATAAATTCAAAGTATAATTCATTTTAAGAGTAGGTTTATCTATATTAATTTCCCAACAAGTACGTGTTACTTTGTATTCGTATCTCCATAGTTTGTAAGCATTTTTTACTTTTACAATTTGCTTTCAAATAGTCTTTTCGATGTATAAACCATATCCAGTTACACTTCATTTCATAATGATAACAAAAGTGGTGTAGTTTAAGAGAAAAGAAATTGAACTCATATAACTCAACCTATTAACAACAGTATGTTAGACCTACAAATGAAAACTGTATCTCTTTCAACTCAACAACTCAGAATCAAAATCGCAGTTCTGACATATGTAGGCCCTACACTTGGTCAACCTTTGTACAGTCTTCATGTGACCACTTTAGACAAACAATGCATTTAACCCATTGCTCTTTTGGTCGGCTGTTAATGAACGGCTCCCCACAAACCAGACATGGCCACTCTTCTTCTGACTCAGAATCGCTGGTCATCTTTAATTTCCCTTTTCTTGATTTTCTCTATCGACTAGAAATCTTAAACTGTTTTTTATTTTTGTTGCGCTTGTCCTTTTTAATTTTGTTGGGCTTGGCCTTTTCTTTTTCGAGTAGCTCATTTTCAGGTGTGTCAGTTAGTACTGCACTGCATCGTTTTCTTCTTTTAATCTTTGGAATGCGACGGTGAGCCTTTGGAAAGGGTCTAATTATTGCTGGACTTGAGCTGTTTGGGGTTTTTCTTAAGTGAGCTTTAGCGTGCTGTAGCACCTCTTCCGGTGAGGGCAACTGAGATTTCAACTGAATCTTTGTCTAAGTTACGAGGTGAATGTTTGTCTTTTCTGGCGGATTTTGTACCGTCGTTCACTAAACATTAACAGCAACCCCCAATCCATTACACAAAACATTTAAAACTACATCGGCAGAATTGGTGTTGTATAGTTTATCCATAACATAGGCTCTCAGCTAGAATATTTTCATTTTGCCGCGAAAAGCAGAGTAATAATCAACATTTCCTTCCACATCTAAAAGCAATTTATCGCAAAAAGCAACAGTGGGCATGCAGACCCCTTTAGACCAAACAGCTAGGAACTGCATTTAACAAGCAATGACCCCCCCCCCCCCCCCTTGTATCTTCTACACGCATGTACATTCCGGCATCTTGGAGATGTTCTATCAGCTAGATTCCGTCTCCAGTTGGAGTTGTACTGGGTTACTACGTTACTACTCTCTTCAAAGTTGAAATTAAAACATTTAGAGAGGTTTAAAAAATGAAAAACACCGTGCGGGGTGGGTTGGAACACCCCTGACAGTGTTCCAACTGGCCCCATGTCAAATGTTCCGACCAGCCCCCATGACGTCATGGCCTACTTATGACACTGTATTTCTTTAACACGTGGGAAGTGATTAAAAAAACAACAGCCTTTTGAACATCAAGGTGGTCCTAAACGCTATGCACAATTTCAGTGATATAATCCTTATACTTTAGTTTACAGTACGATGAATGTCAAAAATATGAAAACTTACTTCGAGTAGCGAAAATAAGTTTTTTTCGCATAAAACTTTTACTGCATTTTCGAAACTTCCACAAGTTTACCGGATGAATGACCATGCCACGTGACATTTTTATGCTGAAGGAGCACATGATCGGTCTTGTGATTTAAGAAATAAAGCCAATGTTCCAACTTACCCGCGTTCCAACCCACCCCGCTCTCCCCTACTGTCCAACTTTTTGTCTGAAATCGGGCTATACACACGCGTCCTCGGTTGTGCTGTAAAGGGCGGACCAAATTCCGCGTCCTCGGTTGTGCTGTAAAGGGCAGACTAAACTGAAACTAATGTTATATCTCAGATGTCTATATATTCAGTAAGTTCATATTTTTAAACTAAAGGTCTTTTTTTATCAAATTAAGCTCTCCTACTCTGAAGTATCAAATAAACGTACCGGTACGTTAATTAATTTTCCAAATTTCTTCCCGCCGGTACGCTCCATTTTCACCCAGTACGCTTATTAATTTTTCAAAAATCTTCCACCCGGTATGTTTATTAAATACCTATTGTACCGGTGGGAAATTACACAAGTACAAGTCACGCTTTTTATTTTCTTAAATTGAAGTATAATGAGAAGAAAATCGAGATCTCAACTCATTACCTACTGTTCCACAAACAGCACTGGAAAGTAGGTCAAGCGGAAGTCGCTCTCTGAACACAACAGTACATGCGTCACCTGATTTCAGTTTCTATAAATAGACGTGCTTTCCCTTCAGCAGTGACAACTACTCATGTATATCGATCGAATGATGCAATGTCGCAAGGTGATAGGATCATATTTATAGCTAAGGAGGTCATTTCAAGTGCAGCAAAGAAGTTGTGTCTGTTTTCAAACGTCAATTATTTCATGTCGATTTATGATTTAAACGATGTTAAATCACATTTCTATGTAAGATAAACCCTTAGGAGTTTACAGGTATGCAAAACGAACCTATTATATCTGAGAATAAATTTACTAGTATGAACCGTATGGCTCTCGGAGGCGGCTTAGGTGCGATATATCTGGGTCTTCGGCCCCTGACAATTATGAAATTTAACTCATCCCGTTTTTAAGATAAATTTTAATACTGAGTGAATTTTACCTGGTGAATTTTTTTTTTTTTTTTTTTTTTTTTACAATGATCAATAGCTAGCTTTTTATGTACAGACACAGATGTGTCTGTACATATAGCCGTCATCTGCGTCTGTCGTCGCCGTCGCTGTCGCCGTGCACTTTTACCGATAACACGATAATTGGAAAACTGTTTTTTCTTTTGGCTTGAAACTTACAGAACTGATGAATATTCGTAATACGCAGGTCAAGTTCGAAAATCAGCATGATCGGGTCACTTATAGGGAATTTATGCTGTTTTTTCACTTTTTTCAGCATATATGCAGCACCGATAACACGATAAGTGGAAAACCATTTTACCTTTTGGTTTCAAACTTACAGAACTGATGAATATTCATAATACGCAGGTCAAGTTTGAAAATCAGCGTGATTGGGTCATTTTTAGGGAAGTAATGCTGTTTTTCACTTTTTCCAGCATGTATGCAACACCTTTGTGCTATATGATGGTACTGTATGGATGGCAGTCTATAAAATTGTCCCTTGGGTGATCACTAATTAAATTAAGGTCTATAAAGTCACTTGCCTACTCATTAATTTTCAATTGGCCATTAAATGAGATTACATAAAACACTCCTTGAGATTTCCCTGTAAAGTCCCATAGGTTTAGCTCTCTTAACTGTGTCACAAAATTAGGATTTGGTGATAATTGTGCAGATAAATGGTGTTAAACATTGCAAATAAATTTACAACAAAAAGAATGTGTTATGCCAACATGCTATAGAAGAATAACAGTGCTTTATTTTTCTCAAACTTGGTGGGGTTATTAATATCAAGTTAATACAGCTAGATTAAAAGTTTGAATAGCAGCTTTATTGGAATTTTTTACGTTTTTTTTTTTTAAATTTTTTTTTAAATTATTTTTCAAACACTAGCATCTTCAAGATGTGATTTTTTACTCCCATCCACCAGAAGTGCTGTGCATTTTCTGTATTTTTGTATATAATTGTTATTTCTTCAGATTTAATTCTTAGGCATGTTAACAGTCTCATTATGGAACTAATAAGATATGTAAAAGTGTTGTTTTGACATTTTCTGCTTCTTAACAATATTGTTGATTATATAAAAATGACGGTAAACCTGTTATAATATTGTGCATTGTGTAATAAAGTATCATAAATGGAAAGGAACTCATCATTGCAGTTTGTCAGATTTAATCATTCACTATGTTCAGCATCTGCAAATGGAGCAAATTGGACATTGAAAATTGTTCTATTGATAGTTTTCCTATGTCAACAATTTTCCTAGTTGAACATTTAAAAATGACAGTTTATTGATCATTTTGTTTTAAAAAAGGTGTTGAAAATGGAAAGAAAATCATTTCAGTACAGTTATCTCTTGTTTACATTTTGGCATTTTGAAAGTGTGATTCTGAACTTCCATGGCCTTGAAGACCTTCCCAAATCACATTTTCTGAATATTCATGATACTTTTATTTTTTTATAAAAAATTTGATGGTCATTATGCTGTTAAGTATTATGGTTTATTGCATGAAAGTTGAAGAAAACCCTATTTTGGACACTGCTGCCAGGATAGCGGTTAAGGGAAAACCATGTTACTTACGATACTGAAACTTACTGAAAAGTTTCATAAGACAGAAGTGCAGCTTGTGTTTGAAAACCAGTGTGATTGTTTTCTGTTTTGGAGGCAATGCAGGTTTATAGAGTGCTATACTGGCATTTTCAAGTCGTGACTTATCACTCCCATCTGCCAGGAGCCCTGTACTCTTACTTTGTAACATTTTCTGTATTTTGTTAAGTTACAAGAATGATTCTTAGGATTGACATACAGCAAAAAAAAAAAAAAAAAAAAAATTAATAATATATATATATATATATATATATATATATATATATATATATATATATATATATATATATATATTTTTTTTTTTTTTTAATGAGTTTAAGCAATTTTTTTTTTGTGTTTAATTTTCACTGTACCTCATTCTGGCATTTCCAAAGTTTAACTCTTATCAGCCTGACACCTTATGGACTATTTCCAGACCCTATCACGCTAACTGTGGATCGATCTATCTCCATGGGAATTCTCGCTTAATTGCAATCAATGTAAGTGGCTTAGTTGTCTGTCACGCCTACTGAAACTGGCATGCCAGAATCCTAAGACTCTCAAACTGAAAGCAATTTAGTGAGAAACCCCTTGGAGTTGGATTGATCCTGTTAGATTGATCTAGGTATGGGAACTTAGTCTAATGCTTGATACACATTTTACTTTCATCCTAATCCAATGTTATGCAGAATAAGAATTTGATTTTGGCTATGCATTTACAGTTAGCATAATACATTAGTTCATCAGAATTGACAGTATCCTATTTCCTGCGTTTTTATTTTCTGGTTTTTGTCTGTACATTTGACAGCTTTGCTGCCTTGTTTCTTTCTCTTCTTCTTCTTTACTTTTATTTATTTATTTCATTTTTTTTTTTTGGGGGGGGGGGAGCGGTGTAAAGGTTTTTTCCACCCAGTACTTTTATTCCATCCAGTACTTTTATTAAATTTCGAGATTTTTTCCACCCAGTACTTTTATTAAATTTTGAGATTTTTTCCACCCAGTACTTTTATTCCATCAGTACTTATATTCGATACTTCAGAGTAGGCTTTTCATAAAACTCACAGAACTGATGATTATAAGTAAAAGAATGGTCAAGATTGAAAATCAGCATGACCAGGCCCTTTTCTTTCAAATGTTATGCTGTTTTTTTTTTTTTTCAGCATATAAGTAACACTGTAAGCACATTTCAGGGAGAACCAATAAGCCTGTTTTCATGAAACTCACAGGAGTAATCAATGTTATCTATATACAAATCAAGTTTAAAAATAAGATTGATTGCTTGAGTTTTGAGGGACTTCAGCTTTTATTTGTATATAAGTGGTTTTCCTCAGATTTGATTGTCAGGCATGTTGACAGTTTCGTTATTGAACTAACTAGATATGTAAATATGTTAGTGTTTGTCTGAAATTTTCTGCATCTTTACAACATTGCTAGTTGATTAAATAAATATGACGGTAAACATGTTATCATGTACTGTGTAATACAGTGTCTCAAAATGGAGGAAATGGGGTGATTATTTTCAAAAGTTTTGCATTTTTTTTCTCCTTTTTTCAGTGTACATGCAACACTGTAAACACACTTCAAGGAGAACCAATAGGCCTGTTTTCATGAAACTCAGAGAACTGATGATTATTAGTAAATTAAAAAGAATGATCAAGATTGAAAATCAGCATGACCAGGCCCTTTTCTTTCAAATGTTATGCTGGTTTTTTTTCAGCATATATGTAACACTGTAAGCACATTTCAAGGAGAACCAATAAGCCTGTTTTCATGAAACACAGAACTGATGATTATTAGTAAAAGAATGGTCAACATTGAAAATCAGCATGACCAGGCCCTTTTCTTTCAAATGTTATGCTGTTTTTTTTAAGCATATAAGTAACACTGTAAGCACATTTCAGGAAGAACCAATAACTTAAAGCCTGTTTTCATGAAACTCACAGAACTGATTATTATGAGTAAAAGAATGGTCAAGATTGAAAATCAGCATGACCAGGCCCTTTTCTTTCAAATGTTATGCTGTTTTTTTCAGCATATAAGTAACACTGTAAGCACATTTCTGGGAGAACCGATAGGCCTGTTGTCATTAAACTCACAAGAGTGATCAATGTTATCTATATACAAATCAAATTTAAAAATAAGATAGATTGGTTGAGTTCTGAGGGACTTCAGCTTTTATTTGTATATAAGTGGTTTTCCTCAGATTTGATTGTCAGGCATGTAAACAGTCTCATTATTGAATTTACTAGATATGTAAAATGGGTTGTTTGACAATTTCTGCGTCTTGACAATATTGCTAGTTGATTATATAAAAATGGTGGTAAACCTGTTATCTTGTATTGTGTAAAAAAAGTGCCAAAATGGAAATGAACTCGTATCATTGTAGTTTGTCAGATTCAATTATTCACAATGTTCGGAATGGAGGAAATTGGACATTTAAACTTGTTATATTGATATTTTTGCCATCTCAACAATTTTCTTAGTTGATCATGTGAAATGGCAGTAAACTGTTTTATTTTATGTAAAAAAGTTAAAAATGGAAAGAAACCCATTTCAGTACAGTGCTCTCTTGTATACATTTAGCATTTTCAAAGTATGACTTTGGAGTTCCATGAACCTGAAAACCTTTGCTAGTCACATTTTCTGAATATTCATGATACTAATATTTTATTATAAAAATTGATGATCATTATGCTGTTAAGCATTATATAATATTGCATCAAATTGGAAGAAAGCACAATTTTGGGTGCTGCTGGCATGATGTCCTCAATTGTAAAATTGTGTACTGTTCAAGTCTGTATCCAATGGACGACACTTTGTGTTATCAAAATACAAAATTCATGATAATAAAAGAGTGCTAAATAGAAAATAAGCATTATGAAAATAAAATGTTTGAAAACGAATTTCTTTGGTCTTTTATTTTATTTCATCAGTATCCTTTCTTTTCCTAAATTAATTGATGTTTTATCTCATAATCTTCAATTCTAAAAAAGTGGCAAAGCCCAGCATTAAATATTGTATAACTGTTCATTTAATCATCACCTCTGGTGTTATTTTGGAATTTACCTTAAATATGAAAGAATTTCATAAAAATGTGAATTGCTGCAAAGTAACGCTATATAAAATTTGCTTTGCATTAAAAGTACAATCATTATTACATGTAGATGCATGCATGTCCTCGGTTGTAATGTGTAGTGTCTGTCCGTGTGTGTGTCCGTGTGTGTCCTCGGTTAGAATGTAAAATTCTTGTCAGCAAAAAATTAGTTTTTATAAAAAATTAATTTATAACATTCATACTCGAATAGATTTTACCCTAAATTGAATGTTTTTATTTTGATTTAACCAAGGAATAAGATGTCCTCGGTTGTATGGTGTTGTGCTGATGTCCTCGGTTGGTACACATAGACAAGTATGCGTGTGTGTGTGTGTGTGCGTGAGAGAGAGAGAGAGAGAGAGAGAGAGAGAGAGAGAGAGAGGTTTACTACGGTGTCATTATTTGTTTATTGATATACTCTTATCAACATTCAATTCATCTAATACTACAATTGGAATTAAAAAAGAGTTGATCCGGACAGTCTGTTTTCTTTTAATATGTAGCTGTAGAAATTGCCTAGCTAACCTTTGTTTAGAACCAAGTTACTGTTGTGGTTTCATTTTGTTCAGCGCTCGAGAATCGAGACAAAACAAGCGAAGAAATGATAATTTTATAGAGAAAATGATATGCTCAACCTTTATTGCATGTCTAATAAGCGGAGTGCCACTGAAGACTCTTTGAAAGGCGACGTTTTCTTTTTTCATATTGTTAATTTTATCTCAATGAAATTGAAAAGGTATTTGTCTTTTTTATTTTGTAAAAGGACTCACTCTGTAGACCAACCAGGTGGCTGTGGAAATGGCGACAACAGCTATAATTTTCAAGGGTACGGATATGATGATCGCACCGGATATCACCTGAACGGATACAACAGCAACGGAGGAGGTTACGGATACAAAGGTACTCGATAGAAAGCCTCCATACGGAGCATAGAACGGATTTATTAGCCCATGGGGGTTTTTGTGGTAAGATGTCGTTTTACTACCACATTTTTTTGGCGATTGTGTACTTCAGCTTAATACATGTATTTCTAATGGCTAGTTAAGGCTAGTCAGAAAATAAATAAAATATAATGAACGAGTTTTAATTGACAGTCTGTAAATATGACATGCGATGATCCTGCCATTGTTTAAACCAAACCGGCCTATGCTGTATCGTTTATCTGAATGGTGCTCGAGTCAAGATCCAAATGTGTTCCACCAACCTTGTCGACACAGTCTCCTTCTTCATAGTCTTGATAGTCTCCGCCAATAAGTACAACAAAGGGTTAAAAGCACTGAACTGTATTGATCTGAAGGAAGATACTTTAGACAATTATCTATTCATTAAGTCATGTATTGGTCCGTTTTTAATATCTACCGTGACCCGTGCAGTATGTTAAAGTCATTATCAATCATTTATTTATATTCCAGAAACTGATGCTGCGCATAAATTTATTCTGCAGTGTGCACAGCCGGATATGACGACATCAACCACGTGACCCATAACAAACAGTTCCTTGCTCATATCATTCTAAATATCTTTACTGCTTTTTCCCACAAATAGACCGGTGCAATTCGGAAACATATTCTGTATTACATATATGAAATTTTTCATCGCTTATACAATAAAATATGTGATGAAGCTGTCATTTTGTTTGTAATCTCTTTTAAGTGTGTGTCCACGAGAAAACCAAACCAAATGTAGAAAATGCGGCAAGGTGGGGGTGAACGGATTTACATCATATTTGGTGTGTTTGAACCTTTATATGAACAATATCTGAGGCTACAATATTTCCTGAAAAAAATCCCTACTTACAGAGATATGGCCAGTGACAATTTGGGGGTATTATCAACCAAAAATTCTTCTGAAAAACAGGGTTATATTGATTGGCCTTAAAGTTTATACAGGTGTCACTAAATGATTTAGTTTGGTGATATATTATAACCTAAAGATAGGGGATTAAAATGATATACACTTTTTTCACTCTCTTCGTTTCCATGGTAACAAACCAAGCGTTTTTCTCAGGCTTACAAACCACATGCTTTTAACACCCCCCTTCTATTTTTGACAATATCTTCATCTTCACAGGTCTTTGGGGTAAAGCGTGTTCAGGACTAACAGATAACTCATAATCTATTTATACATGAAATCAAAACTTACTGCTGTTCTACAACTTGTCCGTTGTAACAGATAGAACATGACCTAATTTCTTCATTTTTTGGAAATATATCCCGACACATATATCGGTGTTCTCAACTTCAGCTATCTCTTTCAAGTCAACAAATGGTTTAAAACACTGTAAGTTGAACTTTTTATTTTCATTTTACTTATTTTAATTTTTTTCTGGTTAAAACAAGCATCTAACACATTTTAAAATCATGTGAAACTAATGTACTAACGTCAGAACAACACAACGTCATTATCCAACATGGCGGAAATTGCAGACTGTTTGTTTGCAAATCTTCCTCAACGAAGTCGTATATCATGTGGTTTATACTCTGTGTACAGATATAAAAAAACATGTAGTGTATTGAGAAATTGCAACAGAGATATTAACAGTCATCTTCGTCGCGTTTACATGAAGCAAAACAGCGTGAGTTACGAAAGCAAACTGATTCTTGTCAGGTGTGGATTCTTTTGTCTCCGATGATCGTAATTGGACATTTCCAAGTATCTTTGGGAGAATGAATGGGTTACACCATGTGACCAGAACTGGGATATGGGCTTGGTTTGTGCTGGAAACCATCCACACAGGGAAAAACGAGCCTATAACGAAATATGTCATGGGATTAACCTGCAGATGCCAGTGTAGACAAAAAGCCATTTGAATGTACTGGTACCACTTGGTTCAGGTAAGAAACGGGTTTGTTTGTATTTTAATACAGGCTAAAAGCCAGAAAAAAAGTTCACTCAGAAAAATGATCTAGGTGTAATTTTTTAATGGTAAGCGGTCCATTTTTTTTTTTTTTTCGAAAGAAAAATGCCCCCTTTAAAATAATGAAATTGCAGCCTAAGGACCTGTGATAATTTTATCTTTTAAGCTATATTTGTGTGGGTATTTATGTAGGTTTAATGGTATTTGGGTAAGGGTAACAATTGGAATTAGATTGAAGCTATGGCTGGTCTTGGCATAACTGCTAGGCTCATCATAATTAATATTCGAAACCATGCCTTACTTATAAAACATGGACAAATGGGATAATAATTTATTTTTCATCAATGTATCAATTAACTTTCAGATAAGTGTTTTCATGTGTCTATAGTAAGCTATATGTATATTTCAGGCATATTTGAGAAGTGCTATTTGACACACAGTGATCTTATGTTCAGCAAAAGAGTCCAAAGCCTTGCAGAAACTGAAACTAGTGTGGAAATGACTGCTGTTGTAGAAAGGCATGTATGTAAATGAAAGCCACAATATAACAAATGCTGAGGAGATGCATGAGGCCCTAGTTTCTGCAGTTGGAGCCATTTTCTACATCCAGCTGGACAGACATCTTCCAAACCTGCGTGGACTGGAGTGTCCAGTTACAACAATTTAGCTTTCTTGATTCCTACAACATGAGAAAAGGTGTCTCCCTTCCTTGAGCAGTTTTAACATGAGTGATGCTGATGTTAAAGTTAATTTGGGTTTTTCAGAGGCAAATGTGTCAACTGGGACTATACCAAGCAAGATCACAAACAAGGAAATTTTTCTTGTCCAGAGAAGTCTTCTCTGAAATCTTTTGCTACCAAGACTGAAGAGTAATTGTATGGTCCTTTTTTTAAGTTATGAAATATGCCAAAAACAGCTTTTGATCAAATTAAAGTCTAGAGGGCCAACAATCTGACTAAAGAAAAACTTAAAGCACATCAGCTGTGAGAGAACTCCACCCTCTTGAATATCTCACTGAGTTACACAATGGATGAGCTTTAAAGTCATCTAAACCTTTGAAACTATATTCAAATAAAGTAAAGGAGTTTTTACTGAAGGAGTTTAGAAGGGCACAAGAAACAGGCCAGCAGATTGTAGCATTTGTGGGCATGAAGATGAGATTGAAATGTCAGTAAGGAGGGTAACAGACTATTCAGGAAGAAAAAATCGGCAGTTATTTTTGAATGTATTAAAAACTTTGATGTTATGAGCTGTAATGTTTGATATAAAACTGCAAAGATGTTTCATAACACCAGGATATATTTTGTGGTTGTGTTAGTTTTGCTTTTTGAACAGGAAATTATCTTGTTTTGCTTATCTTGATATAGTTTGTAATGATCACAACTAATGTTGCATTGCTTTGCATGTATTGCTGTATTATAATTTTGTGATTTTTTTTTATTATTTGTAATTATTCATCTGAGACAACAATAAACTAAATTGAATAATTTTTTAGTTTCTGTATGCTCATAAATAGTCACCAAAAAGTGGTGTGGATGAATAAAAAAACCTCTTGATAATTAAAAAAGATTTGTTCTGGCTTTGCTCTCATAAATACTATGGCATATCCTGATCTCTATATGATAAATATTGCACCAAAAAGAAATAGCTACTAAACTAAGATTTTAATTTGTATTCACCAAATTGATGATATTAAAAATATATATATTAAAATTATCATGTAAACTCTCAAGTTAATTGCCAGTGCCTATCCAAAGTAACAGAATCTAAGATTTATTTCCTCTAAACTTTTTGTCCATACAAATTAAAAAGTCCATATATGGCAATTTACAAATATGAAGCCCAGTGACCTTGACCTATGACCCACTGACCTGATATTCATTAGTACACATCTACTTTCCATGCTCACCAGCCCTATTAATTTAGTAACATCATTGTAGAGCAAAATGGTTTAATAAATTAATCAAACCCATTGTCTACATAGACTTGAATGAATCCACCACGATTTTTTGCCTTAAAAATGGCCAACTTTGGGGGTATTTTTCAGTACCTGTTTTAATACAGCAGTAACTTTTGAAACTTGATTTGGAGTGATCCATATCTGCCTAAAATATTCATGCAGTTTTATAGCTGTAAACCCTGTGAAGATGGAGATATATGCAATTAAAGATGGTAGTATCAAAATTGGACTTTGGGGGGTGGGGGGGTTATAAATTGGTGTGGCTCGCCCAAGCAGGGTCTTATCTGAATTCTACATATATCTGTGGCAAGCCAAATGATTTTTTTCAATGTTTGTAAGGTCTAATATTTTTTTAGTTTTCTCCATTTTTGTTTAATTTACACAAAATATATCATTATTTTTCCAAGGTAAAAATGGAGTCTCAAAGAGGCTACATAAGCCATGACTTATAATAGGCTATAATTCTCTGAAGAAAGGATATTTTTGGGATTCCTTCCTCACTCATGAATAACTTCCTAATATGCCTCCATACAACAAATTTGGTTGAAATCCGCTGACCCCCACCTTGCCACCCTGGGCTGGTTCTCTCGTGGACAAGCTCTTAACCAATATAGATTGTAAATATCCATGGGAATTATAAGCGTTTTTGTTTTTTATAAGCGTGTATTTATTTATTTAAAAGTTCACATATACAGGGATCATATTTAAAACCCCATCATATGGATCATCACCCATCATATGAATGTGTTTTTATTTAAAAACTCAGATTTTATTCTGAGTACTTGTAAAAGTTAAAAGAAAGTTATATTTTACCGATAGTACAAGCACGTTAAGAGAACATATGAATGAATTATTTAATATGAATTAATTATTTAATTACCAGAAATCACCACGACTAAATGTATTTCTTAGAAGACAAAGCATTATTCAAACTGACGCTTAATTAATAATGGCACCAATATCAAGCACGGATCGTTATGGCCTACGTCAAGGAAGACACAGTGTATGCCTTTGCAATTGTCTATATATACTTTCTTACAAGATTCTCCAAGAAACTCTGATTCTGAAGAAAGTAAACTTTACATGTGGTATTGAAAACCTACCAATAACAATAAAACACCCAAAGTTCCCTCCAAATAACAAGAAAAAAGAATATACTTCTATGCCGTTTTGTATAAGTTTCCTTTGCGTAGGTCTGCGTTAGCTCTCTTAGTGCTTTTCTAGTTATGTATTTTGATGTAGTTTACTGTATCTCCATCATCAGCGTTATGCAGATTGTGACTGGTGTGGCAGGAAGCATTGTGGGTAGTAATTGGTGATAGATTGTGACTGGTGTGCTCGGAAGCAATGTGGGTAGTATTTGGTGATAGATTGTGACTGGTGAGCTCGGATGCAATGTGGGAAGTATTTGGTGATAGATTGTGATTGGTGTGCTCGGAAGCAATGTGGGAGGTATTTGGTGATAGATTGTGACTGGTGTGCTCGGAAGCAATATGGGAAGTACCTTGTGGCAATCGGTGATTTTGTGACTCGGATCTTGACTGACGTCGGAGTATGTCAAAACTGAACCAAGGCAGCTATTTTACAATGTGCCAAAACAAAACGTATGCGTAATTATTACATTTTGGAACCGAATATTTTGCCTTAAAATATTTGTAAAGGTAGAGGTGGCTAAATAGGACACACATGAAATCTATTATCACTTTGGTTTCAATTACCAAGTATCGTCAGATTGTCCAAAATAATTTTCTTGATTTGTTTTAATGTTTGTGCTTATCAAATTCAGTAAAGGTAAAACATACTAAAAAAATTTAAAACTTTGAGCCTCACGGTAGTAACAACAGGTTATGAACCTACCCTTTGTTTGGTTTTATAAGAAGTGTCTTTAGTATGTAGAAAAGACCAGTAGATTACATGTCACTGCTAAATAATGGATGTGAAGGTTGCGGCCATAGCGCATTTATAGGCCACAAGGCATACTGCTAGTCTGACTGATAAGAACAAATATTGTTAGTGCGCGCGCCTTCCGAATCTCTCTCTCTCTCTCTCTCTCTCTCTCTCTCTCTCTCACACACACACACACACACACACACACACACTGTTGCTCATTAACATAAAATGAATGTTAAACTCACTTGCCATTATCCGATTATTCTTTATATTTTTCAATAATTTGGTTTTCAATTAATTTATTCTTGTATACCGTCTTAATGAGATCATGTAAAGTTAACAGTAGTAGTGGCTAGCTGCTGGACTAGGCGTGATGAAATTATCCCTGTCTCCCGTATCTCTCTCTCTCTCTTTCAATCCCCATCTCTCTCTCTCTCTCTCTCTTGGATTCATATTTAAGCTCAGGCTTAATAGCAGGTGCACCACTTCGTCGTTTTCTTTGTATTAACAAACTTTAACTAGCTTGCTCTAAAGCTATAAATCAATCCCATACCAAGTGTTACGTCTGATTATTAGAACATTAACAATAAAAATAACATTTATATTTGCTGTACTGCCCAAAGAAAATGACACCCGTACATACGCTTAATGTTAATATGAAGCTTCGTTATACTTTAGAGAATTTTTAATGAGTCACAGTGACATTATATGCAGACAAGATCATCACCTTTTCCCTTAGTAAGACAACAGACGACGGTAAATTAGCATAACATATTTTTACAGGGACTTATATCATTGAAATTCTATTCATTAAAGAAATAATGGAAATGTTGTAATGCATGCAAGTCAATCCTCTCTATTTCCCCCTCTTTCCCTTCCTCTATCTCTCTCTCACTCTCTCTCTTTGTATCTTATCTCTCTCTCTCTCTCTCTCTCTCTCTCTCTCTCTCTTTGTATCTTATCTCTCTCTCTCTCTCTCTCTCTCTCTCTCTCTTTGTATCTTATCTCTCTCTCTCTCTCTCTCTCTGTATATGTGTGTATGTGTTTTGAGAGGGTTCATAATCTAATAAAAGCTATCCTCCTTTTCCGCATAGGAATCCTTAAATTAACTGGTCATTAGCAGACTGAGTATATATGTGACCTAAAAGAACACATATGAATATATACTAGTACGTTTCATGAATGAATTGAAATCTGCATGCACCAAGTTCACTTTGGCATGTGGCTATGAAGAAAGTGTCCCTTTTGTTTGTTTGGATTTATTTTTATCTTATATGCTTGGAATATGGATTACATAAGGCACAATATGAGCGTTTTTAGGTCCATGTGAGAGAGAGAGAGAGATAGAGAGAGAGAGAGAGTAAGATTTCGGAGGCGTTCAATGCAGCTACAGTTTTACTACTCTTTTCCATCCTATTCACGTACCACCTGGAAGCTAACAAGTACAATGTCATATAATTGACGCCAACCTAGTTACGTCTGTTATCTACCATACTGCTGAAATAAACAAGGTCTTTCCATCTTAATGACTCCAATCACTTTTTATCTAATGAAATACTGTACTCGTAAAAATCGTCGTGCCCTGACTTAAGTGACTTGCCAACTTTGTGATAAAAAGACAGACAAGAGATATTTTTTCGTTATTTTTATTGGGTATTGTATATTTAGAACCTTGCATTAGTTCATTAGGTGCTTCAAATGGCTCGTTACTATTGGTTGCTTATGACAAAAAATGTAAATCTGTTTGCTAAAGTAAAGTAGTCTCTTTTTTGAGACCAATTGAAAAATTTCCACTAAACTGCTTCTTCTTTGACACCATTTTTTTTTTGAAGTCTCCTTTTCTTGTAACAATGGAGTAAGGAGGCTTTTGGGAACATTTTCTTTTCTTATCAAATTTCTTAAAACATTGTAGAAGAATATCTAAGGTATGCAGCGGTGACATTAGTGGGACATTGGAGGTCTCTTTGCATTTTAAGACATGCATGAGGATTTCCGAAAGCTTAACCAGTGTGGGCGTGTTTCTTCCTTAGTCTTCATTTCTTTCCTAGTTTTTTAAAAATCGGGAGATTTAATTTTGTCAGTTTGATGATGTGTTGCCAAAATGATGATTTATTCCTTATGCGTCTCATATTAAATTAACCTTCCCGACCTTCGTCGCAAATATCTAAAGGCAAAATACTGGCTTCCAAAACTATAATGATTACGAATCCGTTATGTGTGGGGACGGTATAAAACCGTTGCCTTGGTCCAGTTTTGACAGACTTTGACTTCAGTCAAGCTCCAAGTCACACTTCAACAGTCAGTTGACGACACCTCTTTTGCCGCCGAAATGATGAAGCTGATTCTACTCGCTGCCCTCGTGGCTTTGGCAGCAGCAGCCCCTAGGTGGGACTCTGGGAGTAAAAGGTCTGTTAATGTACGTGTGTATATGTGCGTGTGTTTGAGTGTGTGTGAGAGAAAGAGGTTTACTAGCGAGTAGTTGTTTATTGTTTTGTGATTTACTCTTACCAATACTCAATTCATCTAATAGTGCAATTTAATTAGAAATAAAAACAAGAAGAATTGATCCGGACAGTCTATTTTCACCTTACTTTTGTTTATAAGGAAGTTACTGTTGTGGTTTCATTTTGTTCAGCGCTCGAGAATCGAGACAAAGCATGCGAAGAAATGATCATTTTATACAGAAAATGATACGCTCAGCCTTTACTGCACGTCTAATAAGCAGAGTGCCACTGAAGACTGGCAGACTGACAGGCGACGTTTTCTTCTTTCATATTGGTAATTTTATCCCAATGAAATTGAAAAGTTACGTTAAGTCCCATAGTATCCAAGTCACATAATATTAAAAAAGAACATGAAAATCAAATCGAAACTTCGAACAAGACAAAGATAATTCCCAGAACAATAAAGTAAAAATGCATGGTCGTCCAGATTGTTTACTAACTCTAAATGCTTCATAAGATGAACGGTCTGTTGTAGCTGAATCCACAACAAGTATGGACCCTTCAGTTGTATCTCTCTCTCTCAACCTTGGCTATTAAGATCCCACATACCAGGGCCAAAGGTTAATTTGCACTACACTGTAGATATATTCACAGCTTAAATTATTGCCTGTATTCTGAGTATTAATGTATGGCATTGAGATCATCACTCAGCTGGGTAGCAGTGAGGATAAAATCACCATTTGACAGCAATATATGTATATGAAAGAAAACTGATTCTTTGCATAAATTGCCTTCTTATTCAACGATTTGCATTGGTCTAGTTAAGTAAGCAAGACTTAAAAAAGTAGTCTCTCTCTCTCTCTCTCTCTCCTTTCGTCAGTATCATTCCAAAGTTGGACAGCGGCTACGGCCAGGAGAGCAGCAAGTAGAATCAGTTTCACCATCTTGGCCGAAAAGAGATGTCGTCTGCTAATTGGCAGAGTGTGACTTGGAGCTTGAATAAGTCGAAGTCTGTCAAAACTGGACCAAGGCAATATACCGACCCGAAACACAAAACGATTTGGTGATTATTATATTTTGCAAGTCAGTATTTGCCTTAAGATACTCGTCACGTCATGATGGTTAATTAGAAATGAGACACATACGGAATAATTGAATTATGACAAAGGTAAAACAAAGCATTTTTTTATTCGTTCATTTTTTAAATACTTTTAACACAATACCGTGCAACAAACCCGCGTATCCATGACAGTCAAATGATGAATCACAATTTGTACTTATAGATGAATAATACCAAAACGGAACATCGAAAAAAAAATCAGTTTGTCTACTTGTTACAACTATGGTAAGTCTAACCTTATTATTAATTCTGGGTAGAAGTTATAATAGGTTAGGGCATTACGTTTTTACGACCGTTCCATTAGATAAGAATTTCCTGCCTTGGGAAGATTTAAAAGACTTGCTCGTTACAGCTGATGGAATTACATAACAGGGTTCAGGCCTACTCAGCTACCAGACTCGGCACCTACGGATCCAGAATAAACCGGTATATCAGACCACACTACCCGTTTTCAAGGTGTGTCAGATCGCATTACGGAGTATCATACCCCATCACAAATTTTGTAGGCATACCTGTCATCCGGGTATCGCGCCTCGTTTTCGTCAAGTAGGAGTCGTATGAATACAACAACATGGCGACCGACGGTAGTCGGTGAAAAAATCGCATAATTTGCTTCCGCTATCAAAATTAGGTATACTTTTCTAAATTAATATATAAGTTTGCAAGTTCTTATTTACATAACATCATTGGCTATGTTCGAACCTAAATTTTATGTTAAAAAATTGCGGTATTGTCAGATTTTTAGCATAAACAGGGAAAATTGCAGCAGCGCATGAATCTAGATGAGATGCACTACTTTCCAACCCCGCTTAGGATTATGGCTATCACATAGCGCACCAGGCAAAATCGGTGTGGTGGCTGATATGTCCGAAACCACTATAAGGAATACGCAGTGGCTGTACCCAAAATCAGTTTTTAAAGCAGAAGGGTGCTTTTGTTGTGGCACTGATTTAAGAATGCAAGGTATCTCAGTTCAAACTTCAAACTCCACGTCAGCCACTTTGCTTCTTTGTCTCGTCTGCAAGATATGACGTCAGCTCAAGGCGGGGAAGGCAGCTCCAGGCGGGGCATATCTGTGACGTACGAGACATGTGACTTCCAAATATGAAAGCGCCCCAGGCAAAATTTTGCCGACCCCCCCCCCCAATCTGTCGGTAGTGGCTAGAGTCAGTGACAATACTGGAATCTAGAACCTAAGGTAGCTCTCTGAAGCTCTCATTCAAATGCAAGGAAACCTCCAAAATACCTACTTATCTACTAAGGCTGTTAAATTAACTACCTGTACATCAAATGAAAAACTCTAAAAAAAAAAAAAATGTCACCAGTTTGTCTGCCCATCATAAAGTTGGCAAGTCACTCATTGATTCAGAAGTTACGACAGGTGAGGGCAAGACATATTTACGGGTGTTTCATTAGATAAGAAGCGTCTGGGGTACAATGAAAACACTTTGATGGCTATAATGGACATAATCGGGTTCGCGTCATATGTACTTGTAAGCTTCAAAGTGGTACATTAATCAGATGGAAAAAAGTTGTACACATAGTCCAGCGCTCCCAGTGACCACGTGCACACGTGCATTGGGCGTCGCCATTCTGATTCAATTCATGAAAGAATGACTACTGGCGGACGCCCAATTCACGTGTAGTCAGCGGGAGCGCTGGACCCATCTTGAAGGAGGGGAGAGTCGTTAAATAACGCCTCAGTCAAAGTAAAGCATAGAACGCCTTGAATCTGCTAATTAAAAATAAGTGTTAATACAATGTATACACCTGAAGATAGACACTCTCTCAGTGTGTGTTTTTGCGGGGTTTGCGAGAGTTCATTATCAAATAAATGCGGCTATGTTCCATCTCCACATAGGCAATGCTTTAATAAACTAGTTGAGGTGAACGTATCTAAATTGCATACATTTGTACCAGCCCAATATTTTACACACATGGGAATAAACTATCATGAATGAATGAAAGTTTGTATCGAGTTTACTTTAGTATGCGGCTGTGAAGAAAATGTCCCTTTGTTTGTTTGGTTTTATTTTTATCTTCTATTTGTGACGAAGCTATTGGCTTGTCTTCGTCATGTTACGCGAGGTAGCAAATACAACACAGATATTATCTTTCTTATTATTTATTGAACTACTGTCCAGTTATTACCCGCGCCGCTTCCTTCATTTCTATTCCTACCTCATGCAATCTGTAGCGGCCTTCTCCCTGTTTACACTAAGCGCAGTTGTATAAATACCATAAGAGCATGTCAATCAACTAAAGTGACATTACAAAACACTCCCCGCTCTTATTCGCTGCATGCTGTCACTAACTAACGTTACATTATCTCCCGGGGACGATATGCCTGTCCCTAGGCATATTTAAAATTAAAATATACATTAAAATAAATTTTAGACACTCCATTTTTCTTTTTCCATAAATCCATGCAAAACAAAACTAAGTACATAGATATTTTATAAGAAACTTATGATAAAATAGAAATACGTTGGACATGAAACCCAAAATATAACTTAAAGGAAGATAGATTTATAAATTTTTATGAAAATACAAATGTTCGTGGATATATTTCGTATTGGCATTTACACCTTCCAATGTGCGGCCTAAGAGCACAGATATTTTTATTTGTTTTCTCCGCGCGGATGTTTAAATCTGTTACTCTCTTATTATGGCTCTGACACATTTTCATATACGGTTTCTCTCTGTCGTTTGTCATTTTAGATATTGATGGAGTGCACTACGTGAGACAATAGGGTTGGCCACCCCCAGTCGAATATAAACAGCATTCACCACACAACGTTGCGACCAGCGCATCGTCGATGACGAAGTTCCTGTTTAACTTCATATTCATCCACACGGTAGCGCTCTCTTCTGATGGCTATAAGAGAAACAATCGTTTTATATCAAACCCAATCCACGACTGAACAAAAACGTACCGAAAAAATAATTAAGGAAGAATCTTCCTTAATGCATATGATCAGTTTCATGTCTTCATCTTTGCAAAGGCTAAGTACACTGTTCCTGTACCAATAACTGTATAGGTAAATGTCAATAACTAATTATTATAAGACCGATAAACTGAATATTGATATATAATTAATACTAAACATATTTAATATTCAACTTACAATACTTAATGTGTCATTATAACCACATGCAATAACATGTTAAAATTTAAAGTTCTTATCCACTCAAATGAAAAGTTCCATTTGGTATAGTCCGTTGTATCCTCCATTTTGAAATATAGCACGAAAGTTCAGTTAGCATATAATGTCAAATCCGTCCTTCTAGACAGTGCATAGCGATTGTCATCTGCCACTCACTGTATATGGATAAACCTCTTATTCGCTGCATGCTGTCACTAACTAACGTTACATATGCTACGAATGAGGATTGCATAATATATTGCATTAAAAGATCCTTCCTGACAATATGAGCGTGTGTGTGTATGTGTGTGTGTGAGAGAGAAAGATAGAGAGAGAGATTTTGGAGGCGTCCGGTGCAACTACATTTGTACCAATCTTTTCCATCCAATTTACGTACCACTTTGAAGCTTACAATTACGTATAATTAATGCCAACCCGTTTAAGCCTATCGTCTGTCATAAATTGTAGTGCTGCAATAAACAGTCTTTTCAGTTTACCCCAAGGACTTTCTATCTAATGAAACACTCGTAAAATATATTGTTCTCTGAGCTGAATGACTTGCAACCTTTGTGATGAGAAGACAGAGAAGCGATTTTTTTTTCGTTATTTTCATTGGGTATTGTTTATTTAGTAGCATTCATCAAGTTCATTAGCTGCTTGAAAAGAGTGCATTGGTTCGTTACTATCAGTTGGTAATGAAAAAAAAAACATGTAGATGTGTTTGATAAAGTTAAGTAGTCTCTTTTCTAAGACCTATTGAAAATTACCACTCAACTGCTTCTTCTTTGACAGTGTGTTATTGAAAGTCTCCTTTTCTTGTAACAATGAAGTAAGGCGGCGTTATATTTCTCGTCAATGATTTGGACGGCATGTTTTATCTAAGTGTGTGTGTGTGTGAGAGAGAGAGAGAGAGAGAGAGAGAGAGAGAGAGAGATTGAAGTCACCACACTTATCCATCAGGTTCAGGTACCAGTATGCCTTAAAGCAGACGCACATCTTATTGGCACCAACCATGTAATATAAGTCTATCAGCTGTAACATACAGCGTGTTTTAAATCCACCCAAGGCAGAGAATTATTACCTAATGAAAAGGTCGTAAAATATAGTGTCCTATCCTGTTGTACTTCTCACCAGAATTAATAATAAGGTTAGACTTACAATCGCTGTAACGAGGAGACAAAATGGTGTTTTTTTTTTCGATTTTCAGTATTGGTATTATTCATCTATCAGCAGAAATTGCAGTTTATCATTTGCTAGATGCGTATCAAGGATACGCGGGGTTGTTACATGGTTTTGTGTTTAAAACATCATGATCTGAATTGATAAAAAACGCTTTGTCAACTCTGTCATAATTTAAAGACCGACAAAATAATCACTTTCAAACCAAATCCTTTGACTGCCGTATCTTACAATAGCTTAAAAAGGAGTAAGGCATAGTTGCTAAGAGCAGTTTTGGCGTGTTTCTACCTTAGTCGTCATTTCTTTCCTGGCTGTTTAAAAATCGGGAGAATTAATTTTGGCAGTTTGATGATGCGTTGCCAAAATGGTGATTTATTCCTTACGTGTCTTTTATCAAATTAACCATCCCGACCTTCGTCGCAAATATCTATCGGCAAAATACTGTCTTCTTAAAATACAATAATTACAAATTCAATGTGTGTCGGGACGGTATAAAAGGTTGCCTTGGTCCAGTTTTGACAGACTTCGACTTCAATCAAGCTCCAAGTCACACTTCAACAGTTAGCAGATGACAGCTCTTTTGTCGCCAAGATGATGAAGCTGATTCTACTCGCTGCTCTCGTGGCTTTGACAGCAGCAGCCACTAGGTGGGACTCTGGGAGTAAAAAGTGAGTTAGTGGGTGTGTGTATGTGTGTATGTTTTTCATGTATTTGTGACTTTTTCAGCCAAGATGATAAAGCTGATTCTACTCGTGGTTTTGGCAGCAGCGGCCGCTTCGTTGGACTGCGATGTTTCTGCGATTTACTCTTACCAATACTCAAAATGTAATACAAAATTACAAATAAAGAAAAAGATCCGGACAGTCTATTTTCAAATATGTAGCTGAAGGAATCACCTTACTTTTGTTTATAAGCAATTTTTGGGGGGCTTTCATTTTGTCAGCGCTCGAGAATCGAGACAAGAGATGCCAAGAAATGATTATTTTATACAGAAATGATACGCTCAGCCTTTACTCCAAGTCTAATAACCTGAGTGCCACTGAAGACTGTTTGTCTTTCATATTGATAGTTTATCCCAATGAAATTGAAAAGTTATTTGTCTTTTTTTTATTTTGTAAAAGGACTCACTATGAATACCAACTAGGCGGATATGGAAATGGCGACAACAGCTATTATGGTCAAAGGTACGGATATGGTGATCGCAACGGATATCACCTGAACGGATACAACAGCAACGGAGGAGGCTATGGATACAAAGGTGCTGGATACGGAAAACCTCAATACGGAGGAAAGAAGGGATCAATTACCCCGTGGGGGTTTTTGTGGTAAGATTTCAATTTTATTTTATCTTATTTTACAGTTTGTTCCACGTAAGTTAACTGGAAATATTCAGCCTAATGCATGTTTTCCTAATGGCTAGTTAAGACGAGTCGGAAAATTAAAAAAATGATAATAGGCTTTTTTTCCGTTTTTATACAGTCTATTGATATGACATATTGTATAGACAATTTGTCTACCCATTAATTTTTGTATTGGTCCGATTTCACTATCTAGACCCGTGCAGTGCCTGAGAGTCATCATCAATCATTTCTTTATATTCCAGAAACTGATGCTGAGGATAACCATTATTCTGCAGTGTGCACAGCCGGATATGACGACATCAACCACGTGACCCATACCAAACAGTTCCTTGCTCATATATCATTCTAAATATCTTTACTGCTTTTGCCCATAAATAGAACAGTGCAATTTGGAAACATATTCTGTATTACATGTATGAAATTTTACATCGCTTATGCAATAAAATATAATGATGAAGTTGTCATTTTGTTTTTAATCTTTTTTAACCAATAATGGTTGCAAATGTCCATGGGAATCATAAACGTTTTTTTTTTTGTTTTGTTAAAATTCATTTGCAAACCAAGCGATTAATTGTATTTGCAATGAAACAGCTGTGTATTAAAGAAATTTTGATGTTATTAACAAAATTCAAGTTCTGCCATGGCCTGGCGAAATACAGAAACACTCGAAAGTGTTTTTATTTTAAAAAATTCACCTTAACTGATTTTATTCTGAACGCTTGTAAAAGGTAAAAGAAAGTTATATTTCACAGATAGTACAAGCACGTTTAGAGAACATGTATGAATGAATTATTTAATCATCAGAAGAGGCTGTGTCTACAAATATACATGTATCATAGAAGACAAAGCATTATTTAACCTAACTGGCTGACAATGTTGTAGTTCTCCACCTTACACTGATGATCACTGCCTGAGATAATAATGCCAACACTATCACGGATCGTTATGACCTACGTCAAGGAAGACGCAATTGTCTTTATATGCTTTCTTACAAGATTCTCCCAGAAACTGATTGTGAAAAAAAGTAATTTTTCATGTGGTATTGAAAAGCAAATGATCACAATAAAACAACGGAAGTTCCCTCCAAATAACAATAAAAAAGTATACACTTTAATGCCGTTTTGTATAAGTTTCCTTTGTGGAGGTCTGCGTTCGCTATCTGAGCGCTTTTCTAGTTATGTATTCTGATGTAGTTTACTATAACTCAATCATCAGTGTCATACAAAGGAGGTGCTAATACTTTTTATACCTGATATTGTTTATAAACATGCATGGAATACTTGGTGATAGATTGTGATTGGTGTGCTAGGAAGCAATGTGGGTAGTATTTGGTAATAGATTGTGACTGGTGTGCTCGGAAGCAATGTGGGTAGTATTTGGTAATAGATTGTGACTGGTGTGCTCGGAAGCAATGTGGGTAGTATTTGGTAATAGATTGTGACTGGTGTGCTCGGAAGCAATGTGGGTAGTATTTGGTGATGGATTGATTTTTGTGGTTAGAGGCAACGTTAAAATATCATAGAAAATCTTTTGAAAAAAACTCCAATCTTTAAATAAAAACAAACACAGTTAAGGGACTCCCTACAAAATCTTAGTTTCACAATTGGACATCTCTGTTAAGTGTCAAGGTTTCTGAAAGTCCTGCTAAACCAGGCTTGTCAAGAAATTGTAAGACAGCACTAACAAAGACTTGCAAGTTGGAAAGATTTCTCCATGCGCGTGACATTGTTCACACGTGGCCCACTGTCAACGTAATTTTCACTAAGATCACTCTATGTCCCGTATACGGGTAGTCATCAATTATACCACATCTACATGAACTTTTAGCCAACATGTTAGGTATCGTATGGACGTCTGAACGTCGAACAAACAAGCAAGATCTTGTCAGGCTATTTCCTTGGTGTTGGGCTCAGTAAGAATATCCATTTCTTTAATACAAGATCAACTCTTGTGCTATTGCATATCTTTTACCCCTTGCACAGTTTTTGCAACTCCCAGTCACGAAAAGGATAACTTTATTTCAAGTAAAAGCAAAGTGAAAAACAAATCAAGCGGAACAAATCACCACTATTTTATATTTTTTCGAACTCTTAATCGCGTTAAACACTGTATCTGGAATAAAAAGCACTATTTCTAACAATTTACAGCTGTGAGGTGATCATTTGTAAATTAAAGTACATGGAAATGGGGGGTGGGACAGCCTTTTTGACCAATGTTGTATATACGTTGTAAGTTACAAAACTAATATAAACACGAAAGAGGGATATTACGATAGTTTTTATTCTGCATATTTATGTCTAATAAATTTGAATTAATGGTAGAAACAAAATTTTGGTAGATGGAGGATGATTTTGCTGGACTATAGTATAATACTAGTACAGTATATGCCACAGTTCTGCATAGTAAAGTCAGAGGCTGGTCGATCTTTGCAAAGTTTCTGCTGGTTTGATTCAGCTAAGGTTGATCTCTGATTAAGCTTTGTGTAAAACGCGTGGGAGCTATGACTCCTTCCAATGAATGGATTGAACGACTTTACAATAGTTATTTAACATCAAACTTTTCAATACTAAAAATAACGAATGAATTTTGTCCTTAACACTTATATAATTTTCAGTTGTGGACCCGTATTTATATCTGACTTATGGAAGGCTGATAAATTCTCATTGCATTCCAGGGGCGGATCCAGGATTATTTGAAGAGGGGGGGGGGGGACCCCTGACCCCCCCCCCCCCTCTAAATCCGCCACTGCATTCGATACCGCTTAAAATGTGAGTTTATACGTGGTAGTGTTGAAATACAGCAGCCCAAACCGATCGTCTCTGTTTTTTATTAGTTATTATTATTATTATTATTATTATTATTATTATTATTATTATTAATGATACGTAATACAAACAGACTACCCAAATGAAGTTTCGAATGCTTTATTGCTGATAGAAAGTTGCGTGGCACAGAATAAGTTTTTAAAAATAACTATTTTAAATTGCACTAGTCTAAACAGAAGAATGTAGAGTAGAAGCATGGTGTGAGAGCGGTTTTTAAACACAGGTCAGGTGGTCGATGTCGTCATATCCGGCGGTGCACGCGGCAGGGTGTTGGTCACGTAATGAATCAATGACTGGAATTAAAAGGAAACGTTGTATGAGTGATCATGAAAGCAACTTCTTCTTCTCAACCACAAACATTGGCTCTAGTATGGCACTAGCATAGCAAACATTACTTTTGCAGCAAGAAACAATAAGAGAAGGAAAAATTCATTCTTAGAAGCTTAAGAGTACTAATAAATGTATGTCAGAAATGAGATTATACGATTAAAAATAATAATAATAACGATACGTATCGTTCTGGTCTGAACCCTTGTATTAACATGTATGATCTTAAAGCTACCTTATTATCACTTCTTCATATTTTGACTGTTTACCGACTGAATAGAAAAAATATGAAGATATAGAGATTCTATTATACACACTTAAAACAAACCGCGATACATCTGTTACATACTCCAAACTTATCTGAGTATTGTAATTTTACCTGGTGTATCCGTTTCCTCCACTTGGGCCATATCCAGATTCTTTATAGCTGTTGTATCCGGATCCGCGATATCCGTCGCGGGCACCATATCCGTTCCTTTGATAATTATTGTAGGTGCGGGCGCCATATCCGTTCCCATAATTATTATAGCTGCGGGCGCCATATCCGTTCCCATGAGAATTATAGCTGCGGGTGCCATATCCGTCTGGTTGATAATTGTAGCTGCGGGCGTCATATCCGTCTGGTTGATAATTATAGCTGCGGGAGCCATATCCGTCTGGTTGATAATTGTAGCTGCGGGCGCCATATCCATTCCCATATCCACCATCTTGATAGCTATTGTTTATTATTCAAGAGAAAAAATGTTTAATTTTTATTGAGGGCATAATGAGAAACTGAACAAGATTATTTATAGGAGAAGGAGACCCCCATTTTCCAATTATTCCAGTTGGTATTGATTTTGCTTTTAGACTTATTGTAAAAACCAGAGCTTATTGTTCTTAAAGAATGAACCACCACTGTCGCACAGGTTTTGTGCTCAGTTCTGTTACTCAAATTAAGCGTCAACAAAAACTAGCTTACATTACATGTTAGCATGTAGGTTTCTGAAGAAATCAGCAGACTAGAGCAGAAAAAGGACTACATGTTACTATCTGGCATACTGTATAAATGTGAAGTCAAAAGCTTATCGTTAATCTGTTGATTAAATAATCCGTTGTGCTAAATCATAGCGAAATATTTCTCCGCGCCACGGCTGCACATGTACAAGGGCAAGTCACCATTTTACGGCACACATTACGTCATTTTAAAAGCTGCATGCATAGGTATATTGAAAGAAAAAAGATTACCGATTCGATTTTCCTCACACTTGATTTTCAAGGGCCTATTGCAATATACATGTACATGTACAAGACCTTTAACCACTTTACTCTCTCTTCTTTCTCTCTCTCGATCCCCATCTCTCTCTCTCTCTCACTCTCTCTGCCCCAACCCACATCTCTCTCTCTCTCTCTCACTCTCTCTGCCCCAACCCACATCTCTCTCTCTCTCTCTCTCTCTGCCCCAACCCACATCTCTCTCTCTCTCTCTCTCTCTCTCTCTCTCTCTCTCTCTCTCTGCCCCAACCCACATCTCTCTCTCTCTCTCTCTCTGCCCCAACCCACATCTCTCTCTCTCTCTCTCTCTCTCTCTCTCTCTCTCTCTCTCTCTCTCTGCCCCAACCCACATCTCTCTCTCTCTCTCTCTCTCTCTCTGCCCCAACCCACATCTCTCTCTCTCTCTCTCTCTCTCTCTCTCTCTCTGCCCCAACCCACATCTCTCTCTCTCTCTCTCTCTCTCTCTCTGCCCCAACCCACATATCTCTCTCTCTCTCTCTCTCTCTCTGCCCCAACCCACATCTCTCTCTCTCTCTCTCTCTCTCTCTCTCTGCCCCAACCCACATCTCTCTCTCTCTCTCTCTGCCCCAACCCACATCTCTCTCTCTCTCTCTCTCTCTCTCTCTCTGCCCCAACCCACATCTCTCTCTCACTTTATTTCTCTTTCTCTCCACATCTCACCTGGCAGCCACAAGAGTAACAAGTAGAATCAGCTTCATCATCTTGGCGGGAAAGTAGTTGTCGTCTGTGTACTGACGGAACGAAGTGACTCGAATCTTGACTGGAAACAAAGTCGATCCAAACTAGATGGAGACCGGTGTTTTATACAGTTCTGAGACACAAAAGGAATACGTAATGATAGTATATATATCCCCTTGAGATATCTGTTTTGAATATCGGGTTCATTAATTTGAAACGTGACGCATTATGAATGCATTATTATTTTCGTAGTTCAATATGACAATTATTATTCAAATAAGAAAATATTCGTAAAATAGAAAAAATGTCCTTTACCGCATGCTTCATAATATACACTGCGATACAATGCGTTTCTCTGTATTAACATAGATCAACATCATTGCATTCTCCCCCATTCCTTAGGTACCTCAATTAGTGGCGTATCTACGGTAAACAAGGTCCTTAGCTACAAAAAATACTGTTTAGGACGAGGGAGCATTAGGCCTTAAATTGTCATTAAACCCACCCAGTGGCACTAACTCCCTACTGGAACGTTCTTTCCAAGAAAGGCCATTTTGAACACCGTCCGTATAATGGATAATAAATAAATTTCTCAGGTGGGGACCCTGCGGAGGCGCTAAGAGCGCGTGCCATAAATTAGATAGGTGTGTGACATATCAGTCTATTATAATTTGTAATTGCTGCTAAGTTTTGGGTCGTCTTTTCACCCGTCAATACAAAAAGTTACCAGTTATGAATTACACATTAGTATCTCACCCCAAAGGAACATCATCGCACTTACATTGCCAATCTGTGAACCACAATAAAATATCTAATGAAGTCATTAACCAATAGACACTGAAAGCTGGTTGTGTCCCGACTTTATTTATTTGTTAGTAAGTGGCCATCTCAGAAGACCACGTACTTTCTAAATTCAACGTTCTACCTATTACAGAATTTTAGAAAAAAAAAAAGGAACGCAAGCATCAGTCTAAACACTAAAATAATGGCTGTCACCTGGATCTGGCGAGTGAGCCAGAAAACATATTATACTGGTAGAACTACAAAGGCTATCGCTATATATCTGGTTATATTTCAGAATAGAATATTTTATCGCAGTAAAAATTCATTCGCTTTTGTTTTCTCTAAAAACCAAGCGCGTCTGTACATTTTTGAATTCCAAAGGTCTCTGGTCTCTGGTTAATACAAGAAGAGAGAATATATATTTATGGTACAATTTAAAGATGTGATTATTTTTATCAAAGTCTTGAAGTTGTTGAGCATTAATATTACATGAAGACAGAAAACGCGAGTTCTGTAGATTTCGAATATAAGAAAAACAGAAATTGGTGGTAAATAAGTGTTTAAATTATAACGGTTTGTTTACACAAGTTTCGTTAAAAAAATGGCCGCCATCTTGAACAAGCTTATAGTGTTTCCCTTCGCAATGCACTCAAACACATTTGTTTAATGTACATGTATTTCTAAGGCAACAGTTATATTGTGCTCTTCGTTGCTACGTGAGGACCTATCAAATAACAAGAAAATTAACTTTAAAGTGCACTCGGTAGATTCGGGAGAAATTGAAACTGAGAAAAAATACAAAATGCTATCACTTTTTTATCTTCAGGTTTTGTGCAAAAAGTGGATGGAGCAGAAAGTCTTTGCCTATACAGAGAAGTTGAGCGGAAATTTTCATCTCGGTTTGTTGCCACTGATTACAGTTTTATTTGCACAGGGTAGAAAGCACCACACAATCTGACTCGCCCGTATAATTCCAACGCATGATATTTTGAAAATTTGTCTAATAATTAGAAGAAGAATACATTCCACGAACACTGAATTATATTGTTAGATTTAAAAAATCGAAAAAGAAAAAAATACGTTATTATTCAGCTCTGCGCCTTTGTGATATAATGTTGGCAAAATAACCCTGACTATTCAACTTTAGGGCATGTACAACTATAACAACATGTACGACAGTATTTTACGAGCATCAGATACGATAGTAATTGCCTTAAGTAGGTCGTAAAGATTTTTATTGCAATAAGCACACGAGCCAAGGATTGGAAATCGCCGGACCTGACTTAATCCTTTGACTTCATAATGTGCTTGTCTGCTTTAAGGAGAACGTAATCTCTCTCTCTCTCTCTGTCTCTCTCTCTTTTGCACACACACACACACACAAACACACACAAACACACACACACACACGCACACACACACACACACACACACACACTGACAGAATTAATTTTACACATTATGAGAATTTTGTGAATGGATTTTTCACACAAATTAAGATGACAGAGCCTGGAATTTCCGAAATCATCCGATGAACAAGATTATTCATAAAAAACAGCTAATCATCAAAGACAAATAAACGCCTCTTCCCGCAAGGTAAACCCACATTTACGCTAACAAATAAGTACGAACTTGCTGCCCTTTTCATTAATAGATTCAAAACGCCTTTGGTACTTAATAGCTTGGTAAGCCTTCAGTCTATTGGATGTCCTCTGTTGTCTTCAAAGGTGATAAAGTGATATAACCCTCTACGTATTTAATGGCCTTTTGATTCGACAAAATATTGGACACATGCAGTCATTTACTGTAGACATAAGGTAAAACGAGTGCAGGTAACCATTGGCAAAGTGCCCATGGTCAAAATTTTAAAAATAATTAGCTATTATAAAGTTTATGCATATATTTGTTGTGTGAATAAATATTATTTGGTTTGAGGCATCGTTACTTAGTATTTTTAATGAGTTATATGTGTGTGTGGGGGGGGGGGGGGGGGGGGGGTGCCAGATTTACCTTTTGTATGCAGTCTAATGAATCAGAGCAAATGTTTTAGCATATATATTACATAAATGATCTTTTCTATTGAAACGTGTCTTGTGGTGTAAAAATGAGTTATATGTTAAATACTTGTGGTGTGGCACAAATAAATGGAAAAGAAATTGTATTTTTTTAATCCAAGAGAAGAGAGGGAGGGGTGGTGTATTACGGTATTTTCTCACAGAAATCATTACTGATGTCACTCTGCTATACAAAAGTCTCGTAACTAGGACAACTAGTTTCAGCATATTTATTCATTTTATGTAACTTTTCTCCTAGACTGACATTTGTTTGTCTAAATTTTTGTATTGGTGCCCAATATACATTTAAAAGGCTCTGTGAAGAATAATAAAGATGTTGAAACCAAAAAGCTGTTACAGTAACAAAAATATGTACCATTTGTAAAAGCTCGAAATAGCTATTTGAAATGTTTCCAATAACCATAAAATAATCAAGGTATATATTGTCCCAAAATAATGATAAGGTAAAAGTAAAAACTGAATGAAAATAAAGTATACATAGTAACATTTATGGCCAATAATCTGTATGACAAAATTAATTCATCAAAAAAATGTACTTCATGTGATAATATGTGTGATATGGACTTTGTATAGAACGCACTGCAATAGTTACATTATACAAAATATACAAATATGAAAATTATATATATATATATATATATATATATATATATATATATATATATAAGAAACCATAGATAATTAGTCAGATGTGCTGTCCAAAACCTTTTCGATCTCGCTAATACTGTCATCACTTGACGCTGGTTAACATGAGGCATCCAAACAGCCTACTCCACAACACAATTTTCGACTGTATCCCTGCCTCATGGCAAACCCAACATACCAAAGGACTGAAGTGATATGTGCTCAACTTCCAACTGTCCGAGCACCTACTTTACACTGACAGTACCGGCCACTAGTGAATCTAATTTTGCTACGGGAGGTCTGAATCCATAAGCTGTACCGGTGGCTAGATGCGTGCCTTGGCTGTATTTATTTGGCTCTGATTAAATCAGGTGAATCCTTGCATACATTGATTTCAAACTGGCCATCTAGCAGATGCTCATCAGTAAAGTGCTTTATCTGGTAAATGTCTGGCAATTAATTATAGGCTGGTGGTCTCATGTTTGGACTATTTACCAAGTCAATAGGTTTTCACTGATCACTTGACAACAGAAGCCATTCATAGCATTTTTGGCAAAAAAAACTACAGTGCTATTACAAAGAGTGCTGGCGTGGAAGGCTAAGTCATAAGTCACATAGCTAGGGTGTGTGTGATGAAGCCTTTCATTTGACTTTTTATGCAATATAAATGCAAAAGGGGGTATTTACAAAACAACTTTTGTTGTACAAAATGTAGTTTCATACCGATTAGGAGTGGGGTGGGTCAAGCCCACTCTATGTGTAGAAGGTCTCTATAGAATCCCGCACGAAAACGCAGTAGATACTCCTGCGCAGTAGACTACTTCAATCATACTGCAAACATGCCTCAAATCTGCTTCGATTTGGCCGGGAGCTAAATAGCATATTTGAAACATGCTTCCATCATGCTGCTAATCTACTGCATCAATGCTCCTCTCTGTACAAACCTATGTTCTTTTTGGAGTAGAATTGCAGTAGGCTATATTGCATTTCTACTTAAATATGCTCCACACCACTACTTAGTTAATGCTTCTTTGCTACTTCGATACTACATGTACTGCATTTTCGTGCGGGATGGGTTTCTTTATAAAGTAGGGGCCATCACAATGCTCGTCTGCTGTTATCATAATTAATATAACTTTAAATATCTGAAGAATATTTTAAATTTTATCTTAATTAATCCTAAGCAATAAGAACAGTATTGAAATATACTAACTGTATTTAAACTCGTTTGTCAAGATGGCGGCACAACGTGAGTAACCTGCTCGTAGCTCCTCGCTAATGTCAGTTTTGTGTCTGTCTGTGTAGACTTTGATCAAAATGCCAGGTGACAGGAAAAAATCAACTCAATCAACAATCGACCAATACAAGAATCAGAAAAAAGAGTCTGCTGAAAAGCCATCAAAAAAGGAAAAACGGAGTCACTCCGACGTGGCAGAAGAGAGCATGGAGGGGGCGGACCTTGACTCTCAACTAGCCAGCATCCACCGTGACCTGGCCGGCATAAAAGAGGTATTGAGTTCTTTAGTCACTAAGGATGAAATAAGTGACATCGTAGCAACAATAACCGATCAAATGCTAGAAAAACAATATGAACTCATACAAAGTGAGATGAAAATAAGAATTGCCGAGGTCACGGGTAAAATGCAAGACAAAATTGACTCACTATTGCTAGAAAATGAAAACCTTAAAGAGAAACTGAATGAGAAAGAAAAGAAACTAAAAGATCTGGAGGAAAGGGTCGTTCAAAATCATGCTAGATCAACTGAAGCAATCAAACAAAGTAACTACAACGAGCAATACTCGAGAAAATTAAATGTAAGAGTCCTAAACTTCCCCCCTCGCAACAAAGAAAATTTAAGAAGTGACTTCCCTGAATTTCTCAAGAAAGAAATCAACATTGAACTGGCCCCCCATGATATAACTGCAATTCATAGAATCCCAGGCAGAGAGGGACAACATCAGCCAGTCATTGTAAAATTGAGAAATAATGACATAAAAAGATCAATTATGACCAAGAAAAAGGAAATAAAATCAAGTGTGAGGCTCTACGATGATATTACCCATAGAAACCTGGCCCTTATGTCCAAAATAAGGCAGACTGGATTAGTGGACTATGTCTGGTTCTACAATGGAGGAGTTTATGCCCAAAAGTCCACTGGGAAAAGAATTAAATTTGACCTTTTTGACAATATAGACGAAAAAATAAAGAAGTATCGTGGCTCATAATCCACCTACATGTACAATGTAAACAGTAGACTGAATACAGTGTACTTATGAACTGTGGTAAACGAAATAACTGTAACTTATTGCTTCTTCTACCTGAACAAAACACTGTGTTTAATTTACCAATAATGTAATATAGAAGCCATATGTATATTTATTGTACGTAATATTTTTCAGATTACTTTCTCCTTGATGACTATTATTTGGTTGACTGACACAGCTTGAGCTGCAAGACCTGAGTAGACATCACTCCGTTTGTACTGTATCTATTATGTTCCCTGTGCAAGGGTATAGAAATTATTCATTCATGCGTGTGTGTGTGATTGTGTATGCTTGCGTAAAATTATGGTTGGTAGCACATTACTATGATATGCTCACTGTTAGCTTCCTATCTTTGTTCTATTGTGAAGAAAGGAACACTCTTACATGTACAGGGGCGGATTCAGAGTTATTTCCTGACAGTCTTCCAAATTATCTTTGTTGATCCGTTCTTCATTTTTGACCGTCTTCCGACAGAAAAAATTAGATACCCGCCAATGTAAACTTGAAAATCTGACCGTCTTCTGGAAGACCCAGAAGACGCCCTAAATCCGCCCCTGATGTATATCACGGCATGTTAGATTTAGGAATGTCAAACTAGAATACTCCTCTCAGTCATACTATCATTGCTGTACTCGAGCATATTCTCTTTCAATAACATAAAAAATGTACCTAATCATCGTATGCCCGTGAATAGCAGTGTATTATGTTTACTAACAGGTTTTTTTTTTACCACTTAGCATGAATTCAATTAAGATCGCTTCTATTAACTGTCAAGGCCTGAGAGACTCTACAAAGAGAAGAGATATTTTTCACTTCTACAGATCAAAGAAATATCATATAGTATGTTTGCAGGATACCCATTTTGACAGTCATGAAGAAAAAAGGATCTTATCAGAATGGGGTTACAAAGCATATTTTAATTTCTTTTCTACTAACTCTCAGGGTGTTGCAATTTTAATAAATAATAATTTTGAATTCGAGTACCTTAAGGAATTTAAAACAAACGACGGCAATCTTTTAGCTCTTGATGTAAATATAGAAAAAAATAGATTCACATTAATCAACATTTATGGCCCGAACAGGGATACTCCAGATTTTTATGAACAGGTACGAGATATAATAATAGACTTTAATAATGAAAATTTCTTGATCTGCGGTGACTTTAATCTTACTTTAAACCCTGATATAGACACAGAAAATTATGCAAATGTGAATAACCCTAGAGCTAGGCAAAAATTACTTGAAGTTATGAATGACCTAAATATAATTGACTATTTCAGACTTCTCTACCCTGACGAGAGGAGATTCACATGGAGAAGAAGGAATCCCAGAAGGCAGGCTAGACTAGATTTCTTTTTAATTGCGGATAACCTTCAAAATTCAGTTTCTAATATTTCTATTAAGGCATCATACCGATCTGATCATTCACCCGTAATTTTAGAATTAAAGCTAAATAAATTTATTAAGGGCAAAGGCACTTGGGTATTTAACAGTTCCCTCTTAAAAGATGAGGAATATGTGAGTAAAGTGAAGGACATAATTAAGAGAACAAAAGTTCAATATGCAGTTCCGGTGTACGCCGAAGAAAATATTACAGAAATTCCAAACGAACAAATATCTTTCACTATTGATGACTCCTTATTTTTAGAAATGCTTTTAATGGAAATTAGAGGAATGACAATTTCCCATTCCTCTGTTAAGAAAAAACAAAGGGACAGGCAAGAATTAGAACTAGAAAGAGAAATTTATGTAATGGAAATGAACCACCCAAATGAAAATTATTTGGACGAACTTGAGGCTAAGAGGGAGGCGTTGAAAAATATCAGACAAGAAAAACTAAAAGGAGTCCTCGTCCGAGCAAAATGCAGATGGATTGAGGAAGGAGAGAAGCCTACGAAATATTTTTGTTCACTTGAATCCAGAAATTATGTCAATAAAACTATTCAGAATTTAGAACTACCAGACGGAACAACAATATTTGATCAAAAACTTATACTAAATGAAGCAAAGTTATTTTATGAACGCCTTTACTCGTCAAAAACTAATCAATTAGAAGAGGTAGACCTAGAATTATTTTTTGCAAATTTAGATGTCCCCAAATTAAGCGAGCCTGATAAGGAATATTTACAAACCGAAATTACCTCAAAGGAACTTTTGAGGGTGCTGAAAAAAATGAAAAATAACAAATCGCCTGGATCTGATGGCTTTACTGCAGAGTTTTATAATTTTTTTTGGAATGATTTACATAGTTTTATAATTAGAGCAGTTAATGAAATTTTCATCAATGAGAAAATGATGGCGAGTCAAAATCTTGGGATTATAACCTGTATTCCAAAAGCCGATAAAATCAGAAAATTTATAAAAAATTGGAGGCCTATAACCCTTTTAAATGTTATTTACAAGATGATCTCGGGCTGCATAGCGGAAAGAATGAAACTCTATCTTGATAAAATTATTTCTAATTCTCAGTCCGGGTTTATTGCCGGAAGATATATTGGGGAAAATACAAGATTAATTTATGATCTAATGCATATCGCAGAAAAGAAAAATATTCCTGCTTTACTCATTCTTATCGATTTTGAAAAGGCCTTTGATTCTGTAGATTGGGGCTTTATTGATAAAGTTTTAGACTTTTTTAATTTTGGGGAAACTATAAAAAGGTGGTTTTATATCCTTAATTACGATAGCAAGGCCTCTGTTACACAAAACGGCCACTTGTCGGAGCCTTTCAAAATTTCGAGGGGCTGTCGTCAAGGGGACCCCTTGTCTCCCTATATCTTTCTGCTTTGTGCTGAGATTCTCGCAATCATGATAAAGAATAATAAAGATATTTGCGGAATAAAACTTGGTGACACCGAATTTAAAATAATCCAGTATGCTGATGACACCACCCTTATATTAGATGGTAATAGGTCTTCTTTCTTAGAATCTTTCCGTACATTAGACTATTTCTCAAAAATTTCAGGTCTCCATATCAACAATAGCAAGACTAAACCAGTGTGGATTGGCTCAAGAAAATATAGTCGGGAAGTTTTTCACCACGTTAGATGGAAACTTGATTGGGGTTCGACTCAATTTAATCTCTTAGGTATAGAATTCTCGGTAAATTTAAACGATATGGTCACTTTAAACTTTGATAAACAAATCCCGAAGATAGAGGGTATGATTCGGCATTGGAATAGAAGAATACTTACCCCTATTGGTAGAATTAATATCTTAAAAACCCTTATCATCCCAATGCTGAACCATCTTTTCATTTCTCTGCCAAATCCAGATCCAGTATTCATAAAAAAACTAAGTTCCATTTTTTTCCAATTCATTTGGGGTAGCAAAATTGATAAGGTAAAGAGAGGTCAGATAGTAAAGGATTATGAATATGGTGGTCTAAAAATGACAGACTTAAGTAAATTCATAACGGCATTAAAATGTACATGGATAAGAAGACTATACCTTAAAAATAACGTTTATAACACTATTCTCCAGAGCACCTTTGATTTACAATCTATTTGGAATATATTTGACTATGGAAATGATTATTTAGATATACTCTTACGCAATTGCAATAACAGGTTTTGGAAAGATGTCATTATCTCCTGGAAAGATTTAACATACGGTATAGAAGATATGAATAGCAATATTGCTCTTGAACCTCTGTGGTATAATAGAAAAGTAAAATTGGGTGGGGTATCAATATTGGACAAAGAATGGTACAATAAGGGTACAAGAATAATTGGCGATCTTTTCAACGAAGGAAAATTTTTAACCAAAGCTGAACTGGAAAGGAAATTTGGATTTCAAAGAGTATGTGATCTAAAATATTTTGGAATACGTAACAGTTTAAAATGTAGGCTAAAAGAAAAGAACAATGAAGAAATTTTTGAAGATATTTTATTTCCTTATGTTCCTCAGCCGGTTCAGCTACTTATAAAGAGTCGAAATGGGTGTAAAGATTTCTATCAGGTTCTCATGAGTGAAGCTCCTGAAAACTTGGTACACGAAAGGAAATGGAACCTAGATCTAAATATAAATATCACTTGGAAGTATGTTTACGAGAATTGTTTCTATGTTACACGAGAAACAAAACTTCAATGGTTCCAATACAGAATAATTTTTAGAATCTTACTAGTTAGGTCATACCTGAAAAGAATCGGTATTGAGGTGTCAGAGAAATGCTTTATCTGTGGAGCGGAGAGGGAAGATTTGCGACATGTATTTTTAAATTGCTATCGAATAAGAAACATTTGGACTGAAATGGAACGCTTGATTGCTAACAAAACTGATGAAAGAATTACACTCTATGATGAAAATATACTTTTTGGAGTATCCAAAACAAATTTCAAGCCTCTAAATTACATTATTCTTGTCTCCAAATTTTATATATATACTTGTTTTAAAAGAAAAATGCAGCCGACCTTCCCTTCCCTTCTCTTATATATCAAAACAAAATTCGAATTAGAAAAATATGTTTCTCAAAAAAATCTTCAATTAGGCCATTTTCTTACAGAGTGGAGAACCTGGGATTCTATTTTTGACTAGTTTCTCCACTTATAAATTTACTTTACTTTTTCGCTAATTTCTTATGTGAAATGTAAAATGTTGGTATCTTGTTATGTGCAGCATCACTTGTAATATACTGTTTCGTACGTAGTCCGGCTATCTACATGTTTACTTAATGTATAATGAATGTCTTGTGTGTGTTATTGTGTGTGTGTGTGTGTTAGTGTGTGTGTCTACAGATGTATTTTTGTTTGTCTTTTTGTGAATAAAAAAAAAAAAAAAAAAAAACTGTATTTAAACTCCATAGCTCATCCATAGTTTCCCTTGACCGACTGCTAGCATATGGACTGAAAATGTCCCTGTTTAGTTCGAGTAGATATCAAGCCCACCCCTCAGACAAGCTGATTTTCACATTTATCTCACCTTATATTCATGCCTTTTCAACCATGAATAATTAGCTTGTCTTAGGAAGGGGCTCATGAATATATCTTTCAACCTCAAGTCACTGTGAGATTCTTCTTTCAATCAACAGTGCATGTAAGAATAAAGCAATCAAAATATTGATCACAAGCATTGTTGCCTTTCTTTTTTAAACTGGCACCTTCTGTACCCAATTACAAAATTTCACAGTTGCCACCTTACTGCAACTTTAGAAATGTAGCAATGTATTTCAGAAGTACGCTAAAACACACATTTTCATGAGTATTTGACAAGGTCATTTTGACATTAATTTTTGACATTTCAAAATTACATAAAAAAGATAGAGTGGATCATAAAAGTGTAAGACCTTAATTTTAATTTGGTATATTTTTTCTTTCATTCACATTTTATTTTGCACTTAGTGAGATCCCCCGCAGAGATGGGGTAATCTACGTATACTAATGGTGGCTATGGGTATTGGGTCTTATCACACAGGGGAATTACCACACACCCATAATTCACTGCTGTATTGTTTTCATCAACTGGTCACTGTAACACTGTAGCAGCGAGGATCATCACAACGTGACGGATGGCTGAGCTCATTGGGTGGAGTGTGCGCCGGTGTGGCAGGAACGACAGTTCGATAGCTACACATGTAACAACTGGAAAGTAGTTAATAAATCATAAGAAAGCCTATAACCGAGTCGTATTTGCTACCTCGCGTAACATAAAGAAGACAAGCCAATAACGTCGTCACACTGGGTAGGTAATCCGTTCCTCATTACAGCTGACATTCACCCCTAAAACTTACCATGTTACATCCGACTAACCCTAACTCCTGTTCATCAAGTGCAATCTCGTTGTTCCATTCCTGCGACTTCCCTTCCTGTCGCATCGTCTTTTGTAGACAGAGGAACGCTAAAAACGGAGAGTTGATCCCAGTTAACTGTGTGACTCGGGGTGTGGCGCGTGTACCAGCGTGAGAACTGCCACGTGCCTCTTATACAGCGTGCATGCCTGTCTTAATCCGCTGCTTAGATTAATCTTCATCGAAAAACTGTTGCATATTTATATTCAATATAGAAATGTTTACTAGATTTCAAAACTGTTGCACCGTATTAAAAAGATCGTTTACAATGGTAGGGTACAAGTACATGTAGCAACGCCCAATCTTCTGGTTTTTGATCTACTGTTAGTAGTAATACATAAATGCTGTAAACAATGTGTGTGTGTGTGTGTGTGAGAGAGAGAGAGAGAGAGAGAGAGAGAGGAGGGGGTGGGGATAATGATTCGTATACTGTTCTACGCATTTATCGATGGGAACGTACAAACCTGCATCCTCCTAACGCCACATAAATCCTCACATATCATAAACCTGATCCACACTCGGTGAAATCGACATCATAGACCTTGCACCGCCATGACGAAGCTGAACGTAATATATGTTTTGGTTGTCATAGTGATTGTCCAAGAGGTCAGAGGTCATGGAAGAATGTCCGATCCTCCGGCCAGGAACAGTGCCTGGCGGTATGGCTTCAACACGCCACCCAACTACAGCGATAACGGACTGTACTGCGGCGGAAAGGGGGTAGGCTCTTCCACACACACACACACACACACACACACACACACACACACACAGGCTATTGGTTGCAGTAATCTATGTCTAAGCTGCGCTTACATCTCTTATACCTGCCTGCATACACTCTCTCTCTCTCTCTCTCTCTCTCTCTCTCTCTCTCTCACACACACACACACACACACACACACACACACACGTGCGAGCACAAACACACGTACTAGTATTGTTTGTCCTAAACCGACAGTGTACACTTTTGCAATTGTTTCAATGTTTTCCCTTCAGGACATCTGGTCTAACGTGCAAGATCGCTTTACTAAATCATGATATTACTACCAATACTTACACCTACGAGTCTCAATTGAAAAGTGAAAGTGCGCGGCGTTTAAAATATTTGTTAGTGGCATTTGACTGTGGAACTTAGTGCGGCGAAGCTAGTTCTTCGACTTTCACTGCGGGTAATTTATTCTAAAACTTTGAACTGTCGTCTACTTTAGACAATTGTCACAATAAATAAATAAATAAAATAATATCTAATAATAAGATTGAAGCTATGAACAAAATGGGAAGTTGAATATGACGTGAAGCTGCACTACGAGTTCACGAGGAAACCAAGTTAAACATGTGCCATATCAATATTGCCAGCATTAGTTTGCAGACTCCCCAAATGTGAAGGTTCCCAAGGTTATAAGATGAACCATAAGTCCTCTACGCAGAACTCGCCGGTCCTATAGGTCAATCTCTATCGCTGTGCAAAAGCGCATAATAGTTACCGACAAGCCCTGCAGACAAGGGTTTCTGAACCCCTGTTTCAAAACTCCTTGGTGACACATTAAGCGTGACTTCAGTAGGAGGACGGTCTCAAGGCTAGGTCAATTGGGTCATGAGGCACCATGTGACTGTAAGCAGACGACACCTTTCCCATCGATGTCGTCTGCAGCGCGATCAAAACTGACGCAGAAATGATGAAGCTCGTGCTGTGTTGTGCGTTGGTCAGCTTATTGGCTGTCCACTATGTCAAAGGTCACGGCCGACTGACCAATCCACCGTCTAGGAACTGCGCGTGGCGGTTCGGGTTCGGCACTCCGACCAATTACGACGATGACGGACTGTACTGTGGGGGATTTTCGGTAACTATTGCTAAATATGAAAGATACATCCGGAAAAACTCGCTTGTTTGTTTTCTTTATTTCGCTTTGAAAGAATCTAAAGATCGACCCCTCTTCTTTGAGGCACGCTAGTTTTTACCCACTGCAGAGTGTAGGCCCTATCGCAGATACAGCCCATTTCAATTAAATATGGTGAAAATTCGGTAGGGAAAAATGGTTTAGGTAAATAATTTTGCGGTAAGAAGTTTTAAGTCAATGGTTTTTTCGTTTTATAAAATGGTCACTTTTTGTGCTATTCATCCTATCCACAGAGGCAATGGAACACTAACGGTGGGAAATGCGGCATCTGTGGCGACCCCTACGACGGAAAACGTGACCATGAAGCTGGCGGTCGCTATGCAACCGGCACCATCGTGCGTTCTTATCAAACCGGTCAAGTCATCGACATCGAGGTCTATTTGACGGCTGCGCATAAGGGCTGGTTTGAGTTCCGGTTATGTCCTCATAACAACCCCAGTATCCCGGCCACTCAGGCCTGTCTGGACAGGTACCTGCTGCAGGTAAACTATATCATATATTACACGGTGTCTTGTTCTTTTGAACAGATTTAGCTGGTATTGAATTAAGTGCCGATGTGGACTTTTTTTTGCTTGTGAAAGACTTTTGTTTCCCACAATCACATGTTCATATTGCACGCGCCATAATCGTTTGATAGGATAGTATGAATTTATGTTAAGATATCAAATTTTGGCATTCTTTTGAGTAGCATATAAAGAGTTTATCAAATTTTACAAAGATTAAGGAAAAGAATAACCACAATAAAAAGAAAACTGAGACCAAATAGCAGATATTTAAGAGTAAATAGTTACATATTTCTCAAAATTAGACCATAATTTTAAAAAAAATTGAAAAAAAAGATTTCTTTTTACGAAACAAAACGCATATTCTGTACAAACTCAGAGTATCCACGTGTTAAGAGATTAGAACAAAAACGGGAATATTGTGCACAGCTTTGTGTGAAGTAGAATACGAGAAAAAAGGTACGTTTACCATATTGGCTTGGGAAACAAATCCAAAGCCGTCACATGTCTTGTTCCCAGAGAGCGGATGGTAGCGGTGCTCGCACCCAGGTTGATAAAGGACCCACCACATACAGAATGAAATACAAGCTGCCTGCTGGTCTCACCTGCTCTCAGTGTGTGATGCAGTGGAAATATCGTACAGGTGAGAACCCTCGTGCTTGTCTATTTCAGTTGGTATTTCTTCTTTGCCCAACTCCCACATTTAATTCCTCTTCCATGGTTTGTTGCAAACCCTAAAATAATGCGGAAGTTACTCCCTCTCCCCCTCTCTTTAAATTCTCTCTCTCTCTCTCTCTCTCTCTCTCTCTCTTTTCCATTTACATGCAGCTATGCTGACATTCATTTTTCTCTGAAATTATTGAAAGGGAAAGTACAATATAAAGCCTATTAAACAATTAACAGAAGTTTGATATCCCTATATTTGATATCCCAGAGCTACATCTCTTTATGGTTTCATTTATACCTAGGTAACAGCTGGGGTACGGACGCTAATGGGCGTGGTTGCCTAGGATGCGGACCTCAGGAGGAGTTTTATAACTGCGCGGACGTATCTATCGGTAAATAGCACCATGGACTACTTTCACAAGTACACTAATACAGCACTTCTCCTTTTCTTTCTTTAAATACGTTTATGATAACCATTTTGTTTCTTTTATTTCTGGCGAAAAGTTGGATGGAATAAATAGCTGTTTTTTTTCCTACATCTTAGGTGTAACGGAAACCCTATTTTCACCAGAACGATTGCAATTAAAAAAATAACATTTCTAGGTTATATGTTTTTATGAGTAAAACTTTAATTTGGTTGTATTTTAAATTCCCAATTAGGGAAGGGCGCCATTAACATTAAACCGTTCACCACCGGTCCAGTGACATCTCGGACGGAGGCCCCTGTCACCCACACCGTCCCTCCCAAACGTACCGAGCCACCAAAAACCAGCGGCGGGCAGTCAGGAGGGAAGAACTGCGTCTACATCGGCTCTAACAAGCAGGACGGCGCTGCTCACGACTCTTGGTGTCAGTCTAACTGCGCAGCAGGGTACTGCCCGAAGGACTTCTGTCGCTGCTCGGCAATCCTCGGGTAGATTCGGTAGATTACGGAAAGCAGTTTAATGAAGTGAACTTGGTTGCCTGCGAGTAACGTCAATCAAGACACTTGATGAATGTTCAGTTTTCTGTTGTATTTACAATATTCATTGTCTGTAGAGAAAACTGATGATTAAAATGCTATTCGATTCAGTGCTTTTTATTGATTATCTTTGTTTAATTGAACTTATTTTGCTATAACAGACACCAGGTTGATTGAAAGGAGATAGAAAATCCTGTATATACAAAATATTTTACATATCCCATATTTGTATATTGCATTCAAAATTCCAGCTTGGATCACTTCCGTGCGCCCATTTTAGTTTTATTAAAATCTCCCTCTGCAAGACATGTAGAGGATATAAGGTATATGTTTTCTTGACCCCTGTTGTAAAAATGTGTACAAATATACAAAGAACAAATTTAAGGTCGCCATATTAAAAATCCTTTTAACGCATGTCTACAAAATAAAGTCAACCAATTACAGAACCAGCATATGATAGATTCGTGCCTCGTTTCGGATAATAAAAATATATCATGAAAGTTCTTTCACATTCTGTTATGTCGTCATGGATGTACAATCTGAATAATAAGAGATATCTGATTTTGGTTTGAAAGAAAAAACAGCACGTATTTGGATGGTGAAAAAATGAAATATGCAAGTTATAGACCTATTTGCGTAACATGCGCCAGTGTTGCCATATTAATGATGATAAGAGGGGAAAAATCGTAAACAAGCTGGTGCTTTATAATGCGTTTTATAAAAATGAAAGATGTACATGCAGAAAAGACGTCTTGATACAAGCCAACATGAATTTCACCGAGAAATAAATAGGGAGTGAAATTGCAAAGAAGTAAAAAAAGTTGTCCGAGTACACAAGAGATTTATATGAATAACAAAAAACAAAACAACAAAAGTACGTTCTGAGACATACATACACTCGTACTGGGACATGTACATAGAACCCTTAAGCAAAACGCAACCATATGTTCATATAAAGACGACACTTTGGGACACAATTCATTATTTTCAGTTCAGTTTGAAGATATATAACGGATATACCGGTATTTAACAGATTAATCAAGTCATCATATTGTGCTTTTACAGCCATTATAAAATGTTTATATGCTTATTTCTGAATAATGTTTACATTCAACTTTCGACTGTGTTTTCCAGAGTCGTAAAACCTTCGTCCAAGAAGAAAACCTCTCAATTGTGCACCACTGTCCTTAAAAAACTTAAGTTTTCCTTTTGTAGAACTGCAGCCAGCACAGCTGGAAGCAGAAATCGACCACCTCCACCAGAGTCATCATGGTCATGCCCAGGACGAGCCCAAGTGCGCCACCTATATCTGCTAGAAGTGTCAGAAATGGGTACGAAGCACTTTGTATAGTTTCCTGGTAACTTAAATCAGAGTAATACACTTTTAAGATGACATAATTCGAATTCACGTATTCGGGTGACTTGCCAGTTATAGTCGCGGAGTAATTTGCGTAGGAGTCGGATATCCGGCTGTGTGTCACTCCGTGCTGGTATGATACTCCGCTGCACGGCTCTGAACAGTCGCAGTTTAAAGCGGCCGCCTTCTCATCGGAGTCGATGACAAGCTGTTGACCAACGCAAGTGTAGACGTCATAAGGGGAGCATTCCCTCGTTCCCGCCACTGGGGGATAGTAGTGCAGACGACAACCGCATTTCTGCATTATGTTTTTATGGCTGAAATAAATAATTATGTAAATTAATAAATGAATGAACAAACAGATTTCAATAAATGCAAATAAAATTAAATCAATGTGGGCATATCAGAAACATTTTTTTATATTTTTCGATAGAGCCAATTTTTATTAAAGTATTATGAAGGATTACATTTCCTGCCTTTCCCAGCACTGTCTACAACAGCGATTGCTACGTCAAGTTTTGGATATACAGTGTACCTTCGCTAGCTATTAGTTTTGTACTGGACTTACTTGCATTCTGCCATGCAGTTAACCTTGGAGTACTCTCTGAAATACGTCAAACTGCCGTCTCTACAGTTACCGTAAGGTGACGGAAGATTCTGAGCCTTAAATGGAGCAGAAGAACATAGAGTTTACAAGTGATGCAAAGGCTTGTTATCAATAATATAAGTGAACATTTTCTCTCCAACAGCCCTTTTCCTAATTCATCATACTTATTCCTAGATTGATTTTCAACAAATCAATAATTTCCATCTACATATACACTTGACGAACAGGTACAAAAGGATATAGTTTTTTTTAATAACCGTTAATCCTGTCCTAATATGCTAATAATAAAGAATCAATAAATTGGCGACGGTTTTGCCATCTCATTTCCCGCTATAAACGGGTCATCTATACAGTTCTGTATACACTAAAGACTTGTTACCGTACCCGAGCCTGTTTAATGGACAGCTGGGTAGTGGCTCCGGGGGCCACGAGGAGCCCGCGACTCCGAATCTCTGGGAATTCGTGAGGGTTGTGGACGCGAACCTGGTGTATATTGGGAGAAGGGAAATACACATTAAATTGATGAAAATGTTCAATTAAATATCTTCAATTGATACTTGTAGCAATGTTTATATCGTTAAAGGTATAAAAACTGCATTTAAGAAAAAAAAAAACAAGAGGCAAGATGCATAACCATTTTACAGGTCCAAATATGAATATAACTTACATGTTGTAACTAAATTTTGGTTAAAAGTTGATACTAGTGAAGGGAGTGCCCACATGACAGGAATTTTGCATGTCCATTAATGTATGTAACTAACATCTTGTAAGAAAGTTCTGGTTTGAAGTTGATAATTTTTCTGTACGTGGAGTGCCGGAGTAAACGGAATGCAGTCCGCCAGGAACCAAGATCCTACGAACCACTATTCCTTACGAGCAATAGTCCTAATGGGAACTTAAATCCGGGCATAAATATGAGTGGGACTTCTTTTCCTATGACACCAGAAATTAAATCCTGATGTCACTATAATGTAATGTTTTAAAACACTCCTATTTACTCCAAAAATCGATGTTTGACTTGGTAATCCGATTTGAGCTGTCACTTCAAGTTGACTGATGGCGTGCTGAGCAATTAACCTTAAAAAAACGATAAAACTGTTGGTTATTCTTCACAAAAAGCAGACGACATTACCGTGTATCCCGCTGTAAATACCGACGACAGCGCCTCCTCTTGGGCGGTCCAGAGATGAAGAGTGAGGCCATTAGATGACCCCTCTACCCACGTTTTCAAGTTGGTATCGCCTGATTAGAAAAATAAAAACTAATTCGTAAATGAGGCATTTCTTTAACGCATTTTTGAAATGGAAAATGAATATTGAAGGTTTCTCAAACAATGGCGTATGTCTAATTGTTCTAAATACAAGTGACAGTATAGAATTTTCTATACAACCGGCAGGACAGTTTTGATAGAAAACACTACAGCCTATCGACCCTAAGTAGTGGACTCGTAACTCCAAGACAGGTGGTCAATTTAGTCAGAATCCACAGGTGCAACTACGCGTCTACTACCTGTGGTACCAGCAGCTTAGAGACCAATCGTTAAAACGCGGCTTAGGGCTGAAGCATATCGAATTAATGTCCTGTTGTAAAGCTCATTGAGCTAATTAAGGAGTGAACGAAAAACTAATAGTCCGATATTTCATCTAAACAATATCTCTAATAAACATAGTAAAGTGATTTGGTCATAAAATTCTTTATAAATAATTAATGACACTAACAGTCCTCCATTTGAGAAAAACAGTAATAAAAGCGCACTTTTTGAGATGCTAAAACCAAACGAATGACAAAAGAAAGCTGATCATTAGTTGCCAACAGAACTACCTACCGCAGTTGAACTGATAGCAAAGCCCCATTTCTGTGACCACGGGAGTAAAATTGGCAGCCGAGCATGAGGACACCGAGCCGCTTGAAGCACCCCAGGCGCAGAACTAATAGATGAACGTTGATTAAAAGTACAGTTGGTTTCATATTAACTTCTCTCATGAAACATTATAAGCTTGACATATCGGATGCTTTCGGATATAATAATAATAATAATAATAATAATAATATATTTATTTCAAGTCTAAAATCCATAAAATGTTCAATAGACTGTACAACATAAAATACAAAGAAGTTTATAGATAGTTTATAAATAAAAATAAGATATATTTTATATAAATAAGAGCTAAACTAACTTAATTGTAATAAACAGTAATTAAAAGTAAAAAATCCAAGGTTTCTTTAAAATTGTAAAATTTAAGATTCATGAATAAAATGTCTTAAAAATATGAGTTTTTAATTCCTTTTTAAAAGATTCTTGTGATTCTATTTGTCTAATAAAAATATATAAAAGAATGTTGCTCCAACAAATCAGATTTAAACATGTCTTTTTACATGTAAATTCATTTGTATATCTCTAAAGCATACGTGGTGCTCATTTGGATCGAATTTTGGTTCTTTTTTAAGAGTTATATCCATGAAAATTTAAACGATTATATATTACGGATGCCATAATTTATCGGTTGCATTAAAATATTTTGAAGTTGCTTTTGAGGAAAAAAATAACTAAAAGCCACTTACGCCACCATAAATGTTCTCGAATTCATATCCATTCCTAATATGGAAATCTGTCCAGTTCACACTACTGGCAAACGGCGTTGGTGTCAGGCGGTGGGGCGGGTACATGTATGCCACGCTAGACTCGTTATTGGAGGACAGGGAGCTGGCATTGAATACGTTATTATTACATATTGTCACAGTGGGAAATTGTAGAGAGTCCTTGTGATGCACAGCAATGTTAACGGACACCGGATTCCCAGCAAACGTGGCAAAGCGGTTGTATATATGGTAGAACATACAGATCATTCCACCCATGACGCAGAGGCCCCATATAAACCGTCGGAACAGAGAGAATTTCGGGTTAATGGCTTGTTTCAGTCCTAAAATGCTGACCTCGTTGGCAAAGTTCGTGAGATATATACTAAGAGGGAGGTTGGCGTTTGTGTCGGTATTCTTGCCGTTGCCATGGTTTTGTTTCTCCTGCGACGTGTCCAGCACTGTGGAACTGGTTCTGGTAAAGGTCACGTATTTCACGTTCTCCTGGACAGCAAACGGGTCATTATCCTCGACGTGATTCATTTTGGAATTATCACACCGTTTCTCCCACCATCTCCGAGTATTCTACTATCTCTGCCTACAAATGAAAAACATGTGACTTTGGGGTAGTTCGCAATGAGTATGGCCGCCCTACATGTAGCTAGAGAGGACCAGGAACTCTTGCTGAGTGCAATCAGATTGACAGACTAACCATCCTCCTTTTGTTTCCCAACGTACTAATATAATAACTCTGTATTTTATGTATTCTACTCAATACCAGAAGCGCAGTCTTAATTTGATAATCTGATTGCATTCAGCAAGAGTCCCCGTGGAGTAAAACCACACTAGTTAGGATGACGTAATTCCTTCTGAAGGGTACCTTATACTGAACGATGCTGCGCCCTTGATTCTGAAACTCTTTGCCTTACGTTTGCTGGTCATCTACCTCTTGTTACGTGCGTTGATATTAACTGTAAATGAGCAAGGGCCAGATATTAAAAGTATAAAAGGTTTGCCTAGCTTCCTTTTCAATTATCGATATATTTTAAGTGAGAGCTACTCAAATATATATTAACAATACCTAGAGACCGTTAAGTGCCCTTCTCTCTCTCATTAAAAGTGTGTGAAGTAAAATTACTTTAAAGTGATGCCTTTTTATGTCTTGATGAGAAGTTACTTTAACGTAGAGAGAAGTAAATGACCAAACACAAGAGAACAATAAAATGTGTGTCCTTTGAAAATAACATAAAAAAGCGGATACACTCGGACCACTTGTAGTAAACTATGATTGGCTAAATTCTCATCAAAGGCTTATTGTAATCAACTCGAAGACAAAAAAAGTAAACAACGATAGAAGTGACAACTCGACTAAGCAATTATTGGTAATAGGTCTTTTCTGTATAGGGGCTTAAATTGTTTGATATACTAGTAAGTAAATAAAAGCCATTGACGCCGATTTTGCTACTAAGCTTTTATCGATACTTATATACGCCGTGCGTGACGCCTTCATCTATATTTAAATTACGCGTTTTTTATGAGATAATGTCCAATCAGGCATCAGTTTTCAAACGAAGTATATACATTCGGTTGTATTTCAAGTGTTTTCATCAAAAATTATATCAAGCAATATTTGCGATGTTCCACGTGGAGGAAATATCACTTGTGTCGCCCATTTTGAAACCCATTTAAATCTTCACCAGCATACTGAGAGTATAATTTAAACACTGAATATGAAGTAAACATGTATAGTCCGTGGGCCAAATACCGAAACCCTCCCCCCCCTTAGTGATTTTCGTTCACTATGTTTTTCTGATAGCTTAGGTCCTTAGCTTTTATTTTCTGCTTGTTTGCCATTAAACTGGTGGTGGGTGTGTGTGCTACAACCGTTGCCATGGTAACACACGAGTTAAAAATTGACATTTCTGAGCCCAACAAAATCTAAAATATTTCAAATACATAAACTAAATAGAATTCAAAATCATTCTAGACATGTAGTCTAAGATGTGCACTATACCTAACGATGAACAAAATTTTCCAAGATGGCGGCAAATCCAAGATGGCGGCCAATTTTTGCTGTTTTTTCAGAAATTTTGATAATTTTTAATTTTTTAAATCTTATTTAATTATTAAAGAATTGCAATATCTGAGATATTTTGATGCACCATTGTAGCATGGAATCTCTACTTTCTGCCTGTAGTGTTTGTTCAAGGTACAATCTTTTTATTGAGATGAAAAATCCTGAAATCCAACATGGCTGCCACAAAACAAGTCTTTTACATGTAGCTATCCTGTCTGGAAATATGACAGATTTATCATCCCAAAATAAGTTCTTCATTACTTTTGGTGCACTGAATATAAAAACAGAACCCTTTTCAATTACTTGACTTAATTTGGATTACAGTATGGCTTTCAAAATTCAAAATGGCCGCCAATGACCGTGAATTTACATCTTTGTAACCAGTAGACTAAAATATGACAGCAATATTCCTAATTTTATCTTAAGTTTGGATGAATACTTATGTTTTAATAGTGCTGATCACTACTAGATGTGTGGTCATGTAAAATGATTAAAAAAGAAAGATCAAATGGTCAACAATAACCTAGACTAGATAAAAGACCTATAATACCCCCCAATAAATGCAAGTCACTCACATTTGACCTAAGAAATCACACAAAGTTTCATGTACATGCTAATCACTCACATTTGACATGGGAAGGAATACATTTGAGTTGAAATACTAATGTATTCTGTCGCATTTGAAAGAAATGGCTGTCAATGCGTATAGGGGACTATATATTTATGGTCAATATGATACACTCTTGCTAAAAAATTGATAGAAAATTATATTCGAAAAGAATGTTACTTAGATTGATTTTATTAACCTGAACCTCCCTTTAGCGACTTTTATTTACTATTATATATCGCTTATATCCTAAGATCCCATTTTCTGCTTGTTTTCTATTCAATTAACCCAGCCATTGCCATACTAACACAGGGGTTCGAAATTGACATTTCTGAGACTAAGAAAATTTCATACATTTCAAATATATTAACTTCAAGAATAATGTAAACTTAAGAGGACATCTGTATTCGTGGTATGATGGCAAACCATTCTTTGAACATCCAAGATGATGTGATTTTTTGCAAGATGGCAGCAATATCAAAATTGCAGCTGGTTTAAGCTGATTTCTAAACCTGTTTCTACTGAAAGTGACTAATGTTAAAAATTTAATAAATTTAATGGGATCGAGAAATGTTAAGTATTTTGATATCCATATGGTATTTAGTCTTTACTTACGGCTTATAGTGTTTGTTATTCCTATAATTATCATTTTATTTCTATTGGGCAAGTTGAATGACACAAAATAGTCTGATTTTGAGTGAAAGGCAACTAGTTTGCAAATATAGATGGCGATTTTGCATTTCTAAACAATTATATTTTAAGTAAAATGTTATAAAAAATTAAATTATATATTCAGTTAAAGTTAGTGGATATATTGATTTTTCCAAAACGTGGATATAATTTTACCTCTCTAGCAGTTTGAAGCTGAGTTATGGCATATACATGTAAATGTTTTATTCCATTTATTCATATAGATGAACACCATCTTAGATTGTAACAAAAACTCAGTTTCAGAGGTATAACAGCAATTTTAAATTGGCTTTCCAGTGAACATTCTTCATTAAAAAGACTACAGCCAAGACATTTCATCCAATTTCCAAAAAGCCTTAATCCTAAATATTTTACTAAATATGGACAAGTGTTTCCGTGAAAGCAGTGTAGAAAGGGCATATTTGATTATAATTAACTGCACAAATTTTAGAATTATTTGTTTGTTGCACTGTTTAATATTATTGCAGCAAAATTCATACCTGCACTGTCATGGCCATTTGTGGCCATGGTGAATTTTGGAATAGCCAAGTAAATATAATTTGGCTGAAAGTGAATAGAAATGATTTATATTTAGATAATATGCTAATAGGTTAATTCAGTTTATCAGAAAGAGCAAAAGAAACGAAAATGTAATATATATTCGGTCAGCACAGCAATATGTATGAACCCTGTTTTGTGATGGCCACCATGGGTTTCAGGTTTTATTACACTTAAAAAAGAGGATATAGGAGTAACAATCACTGTAAACAGTACTTATGCAATTCTGTTCATATCAGCATATCCAAAACCTAACATTTTTCAATTCCAATGCTGCTTTCAAAGTTTACAAAAAGCTACTTTCAGTAATAAGAAGAAAATTAACATAAATCTATCGTCATCTTGGATTGGCTGCCATTTTGGCAATTTAACTATGATAATTTTTTCAAATAATTTTATTGATAACTGAGGTCCAAGTCTAATTTTTTTTAAAAAGTTTACAATACAGCGATTTCATATATTTGAAATACATGGCAATTTAAAGGTCTCAGAAATTATAATTTTAAAACCCCTGTGTTACTATGGCAACAGCTGAATCTGTCACACCTTTCAACTATTACATGGCAAACAAGCAGAATATTTGAACTTAGGGCCCAAGCTATCAGAAAATCATAGTAAATAAAAAGTGCTAATAGGGCTGAGCTAGCTTAAGTTTATTAAATTTTATTTTGTATTGGAATAATGTATTATATCATTTCATGTGTAAGCAAATTGGTGGCCATTTTGAATTTCGAAAGTCATAATGCAATCTGAATTAACACAATTTATAGAAAAGGGTCCTAGGTCCATATTCAGTATACCTAAAAGTAATAAAGAATGTAATTTGGGATGATTAATATGGCATCTTTCCAGTTAGGACAGCCGTTTGTAAAAGACATGTTTTGTGGCAGCCACCTTGGATTTCAGGATTTTACGTCAAAATTAAAAGGTTAAATCGTCAACAAGCACTTTAGGCAGACAGCAGAGGCTTTTTACCATTATGGAACATCAAAACACATGCCACATTGCAATTTCTTAATAATTAAATAAAAACTCAAATATAAAAAAATTCCCAAAATTATTAAAAAATGAGCAATAATTGGCAGCCATCTTGAATTTGCTGCCATCTTGGGACATTTTGATGATTGTGAAGTATAGCACACTTCTTAATTTACACATCTGGTATAATTGTGAATTCCATGATTTTAAATGCATTTGAAATATTTAATTTTTATTTATGGTCTCAAAAATATCAATTTTCAACCCCAGACATTACCATGGCAACAGCTCTGTTACTCACACCCACCACCAGTTTAATGGCAAACAAGCAGAAAATAAAAGCTTAGGGCCTAACCTACCAGAAAATAATAGTAAACAAAAATAACTAATGGGACTAAGTTGGTGGGAGATAATTAAAATTAATATTCTGTTGGAAGAATATATTATATCACTTTTAGCCAGTGTGTATAAGCATATTGGCGGCCATTTTGAATTTTGAAAGTCTTAATGTAATCAGAATTAATGCATAATTGTTTTAAAAAGTCCTAAGTTCGAATTCAGTTTATTAAAAGTAATAAAGAATGACACTTTGATGATAAATCTGGCATCTTTCCAGTTGGGACAGCAGACTTATATTTTGGCCACCATTCTGGATTTCAGGATTTTACAACAAAATTCAAAGGTTTCATCTAAAATAAATACTGTAGGTAGCAAGTAGAGACTGTATGCTATTCCGGTGCATCAAAACATACCCCACATTCTTATTCCTTAATAATTGAATAAAGACTCAAATATGAAAAATAATTGAAATTACTAAAAAATTAGCTAAAATTGGCCGCCATCTTGAATTTACAGCCATCTTGAAATATTTTGAGGATCATAAAGTATAGTGCAGCTCTTAAACTATACATCTGAAAGGATTTTGAATTCCATTCACTTAACACATTTGAATAATTTAATATTTTTTTGGTCTCAGAAATTTCAATTTTTAATCTCAGACATTACCATGGCAACGGCTGTAGCACACACACCCACCACCAGTTTAAAGGCAAACAAGCGGAAAATCAAAGCTTAGGACCTAAGCTATCAGAAAAACATAGTGAACGAAAATCACTAAGGGGGGGGAGGGGGGTCTACATTGGCCCATAGACTAGTAATTATTTAGAACTCCAACGAAAATCGTTGTAAATAACGCTTCAAAATTATTGACATAAATTGCGCAATGGTTACTCATATCAAATTACATACAGTAAAAAAAACACAATCAATTATCTTCCTTACAAACACGTCACGTTTGGATCACGTGGCTAGCACGTTGCTATGACGTAATAAGTGTTTGCTGGGTTACGCTGTCTGACATGACAGCAAAAAACGTGGGGCCGGCAATAGGAACTTTCTCTTTATTATCCCATGAAGTCACTGGCAATATCTTATTTGCATATGAAGTCGCATTTTATCCTGTGATTTAGTAGATTTGTCAGTAAAATTAGGGTATTAATCCCTGAAGTGGAAATATACCGTGAAATATCTTATCACACGTGTGCGCAGTTTTTTTTAAATACATCAGCTTTCGTTGGGAGTTAAAATCGACCCTCCATGACTTAGCATAAATCACATGATTTGCTGGCAGATTTAACACGTTCAATAATTTCACTTTTACCAAAACACAGGTACAGGTGTTTTGTTACTGTTGCTATGCAGGTAGCTAGGCGAAGTGACAGGCAGACAGAGAGCACGGGTAGCGTTTCTTATTAACACAGGTACTCTTCTCACCGTTAATACTGCTTAGGTTTTAGTGAGACGATAATCACGAAATATCACGAGTGGCTCGATACTCATACAGGGGTTATACATTGTAATAATCGTCCCGTATACGAAAAAGGTAAACAAATGCATACAGATCAGCGCATCGATTCATATGTAATGTTTTCTGGATCGAAATTAGTTCGTTGCATGTCTACATTGGTTTTTTTTTTCTCTCTCTCTCGCACGTGCACGCGCGCGCGCGCACACACACACACACACACACACACACAGTTTTTCATTCAACTTTCTTTGAAACACTACAAATAAAGCTAAGCAAGAAGCATTTAAATACCTCTTTCCTCTCTCATCTCCAAATCACAAAACCCTAAGGCTCGACGCATTTTGGTCAGTTATTTTTTTAGAATGTTAATCTTTCTGCTTGATTTATTTCACTTATCTTTGTTTTTATATATTCGTTTACATATTTTTTCCTGTTTTAAAATAGTCCCTCAGCCGATTCAGATCATTTATGTTTAAAAATGTTACCCTTCGCTTTTCTTCTCATTTATTATATTGCACCTTAGCTGAACGTTAAAGAAAATCACGATCAATTCAACCTGCTTCCCGTCATTGTCACTAGGTGTCAGGTGTCAGTGTAGTATCAGGTTGCCCACAGCCTGGACACCGTCTAGTTACAATTGAGTTATCTTTGTGATATGTGTCTTTGAAGTACGTGTTTGTGGCCAACTTCTAGTATCTGTAGATGCGTCTTACCTTGGTCTAGTGAACCTGTGGCTTGCTTTGTTTTACCCCTGACAGCCACGATGTGTATCTTTCTTCCTGCCTTTCTATCTGTCTGCCTACCTTTTTGCCAATCTGACTGTCTGTTTCTTTGGTTCTACTCACTCAGAGCAAATGTCCTAAAACCCTTGACGTAGGCCTCACAATGAAGAAAAAAATCGTTTCGACCAACCGTGTAAGTCGACAGACAAGAAAACTCTTGGCTCTCCACCTGCTATCTTCGATCCCTCTGTCTGTCAGTCAGGTAATCAGCCTGGCTTTTGTTTGTTTTTTTTTTTTTTCTCCCAGAACGTTCTCTTTTCCTCCCAACTCAGACACCCTACAAAGGTATGTCTGGCGCCTGAAATATTATTTTTGCACATATCAGGTCACTAAAATCGTAAGAAAATGTCAATCAATTCAACGTAAACTCCCTCGTAATTATTTAAAGGGGCTATGGAGTAGCTACTTAGCTTTTTATTTTCATTGCACGTTCCGATCAATGGTGGTCCGGATATTGATACGGCTCGTCAACGAAATCGAACATTATTAACAAAGGCTGGCAATCATTACAGTGGTTTTGTTATAAGTGTTAACTTGGTCAAATAACTTGAACAATGCCTGGCATTAATTTTCTTATTTTGGCAAGTGGATTTACGCTGCATTCTTCCAATCTTGTGTCTCGTTACTGACGCAGTTTCTTCATTTGGCCAGTCATTTCTGTCATTTAGACAATTGATCGTTTTTGTTACACTCATTAAGAACAAATTTCCTTAATCTCAATACAAACCTTTTCCTAAGTATTTCCAACTATTGGCCAAGTCATTCCGACCCATTTAGGCACTTAATCGATTTCATCATGTATGAAAAGATTCTATGCGTCTAATCTAAAACAAGGAGTTATACACAAATATTTCACGTCTTTGATAAAATCCAATCTAATTGCAAAGTCATCACAGTCCATTCATATATAGTAGAGTGACGTAAAACGAACATTTTGTGTCAGGGAATTTATCAATCCGGTTACATAATCACACTCTGTGGCGGATGCGTGTTTAGGAACTTGTGGAGAGTGAACGGGATCTGGCCATGCCGTATTTTGTCTCAGAACCATGGTGACAAATAACCTTAATCAACACTCTAAGTCGAGAGAATATCTACTGGGACTACCTCCGACCAAAAATCGTGGGAAAACTTGAGATTTTCATTGTTTTTCCCAATTTGAATTTATTGGCTGACATGCCAATGTTAATGTTAAATTTTAGTAAAGCTGAATAATTTCCCCAAATGAATCGCTGCTCCATAAAGTGTCAGTAATATCTTAGAAATATATATATGTACTTTTAATAAAATTTAAAAATGAAAAACAGTTCATGTTCTCTTTGATTAAAAAAACCCTGTGTTTATTTATCGAATTATGTTTTCGTTGGTGACATATATATATTGTGGTGAAAAACTGATAATAGAGTACGTCAAGAATCTGAAATAATTATTTTTTTGCTTTCAGTCCTGGTGCCATTGCACGTACTGGTGGACAGAACGTTAAAAATCTGTGAGTGAAACGATTAAAATAAAACAGCTGCTCTCCTGTCACACTTTTTAAGAAAACAATATTTCCATGGCAAAAGTATTTATCAAATGGACTTTGTCAATCTATCCTAAGCTGTCCGCTCTTCTTTCTTGTTTTGTTGAAGACATATTTGCTCTGTAACGACGGATGAGGTTCATCCGAGAGAAGGTTCGTAGAAGAGCCCTGGGAAGACAAAGAATAGGTTCACAAGTATACAGTTTCATTTTTGTGGATATTTTAGTCACGATTTAAATCATTTTCGGGCATTTATTAAAAGCTAGTTGTTTAACGTAAAGCAAAGCGTAGGTACCGGTACCTTAAGCAAAGTTAAAGGGAATACAAGAAAGTGGCTTTATTATCTGTCTCTTCCGTTTCCAGTGCTCTTTGAGTTTCCCGACAGGTTTTGACTAAGCGTGATTGCACAAAAAAGTCGAATTTCACTGTTCTATTTGACAAAAAAATAAAATCTGTCAAAATATTGCAAAAGATTTTAAATAACTCAAGTACATTTACTTTTTTTACATTCTTCGACAAAATTCCCCAAATTCCCCAAACGTTCCTTCCAGGTAAAAATGACAATGTTTTGCAAAGGGAAATAACACCCCTCCCCGTTAATAAAAGTAGCCAGGTTACCGGTAGTTATGTGCTTAAAACAGATCAATCAAACACATTGAATAAATAAACTGTATTTCTATTAATCCATTGTTGTACAATACGTACCTGCTATACAAGCTGTCGTAAAACTGGCCACGTTTCCGGCAATCATTGCCCTTACGACAACCTTGGCGCAGTCGGACTTCCGGCGTGGAGCCATGGCGGCAAAGGCGCCCAGCATTATACCAATGGAGCTAAAGTTTGCAAACCCGCACAGTGCATACGTGGAGATAACCTCTGAACGTTCCTGGCAATACAAAGAATTAACGAGAAATCATTTCTTGGGGATGGCAAAGATTTTGGTATCAATTAAGTTATGTTAATTCTTTGGACTGATAGGGCGAATATGATAGATGGGAAATTTCCCAAGCTGTTTAGACAAGGAGCAAAAATTGCTTTTTTATCATGATCTGGTCCTTCTACGGCACACTAGTTAATTTATTTTTGGCCCTTCATTTAAAGCGTCCAGTTTATTTGCATTAATGAAACGAAAATAAATAAATAAATAAATAATTTTAATATTTTTTATATAATTTTATGTATGTAATTTTAATAATTGAAAAATAAACAAATAAATAAAAAAAGCATTTGCACTACCATTAGAACTCCACCTATTAGCGTCTTGTTGATTCCTTCCAGGAACAAATCATCACCGTTTTCAATGACGGTTCCATTATACGTGTTGTAAACCTTTCTATTATTAATCAACACCCCGAGTTCTTCGTATGCGGCAAACTCGTTCACGAGCGTTTTGATGCCAATTAACTCTGCTACCTTGCGACAGTCTACTGTATCAGTCCCCATGACAAACGCAAACGGCCAAAGAACGTAAGAACAAATAATCTGAAATGAGAGAACGAATTTTATATCGTGTTAAAACACAAGCTTAAACATAACTATGTGTCACAGAAATCTATATGATTATTAGGTTATGACTAACAATTTCAGCTTACAAGAAGTTTCAACAATTTTTTTTTTATGGTGTAAAAAGTGCTTCTGATAACAAAAAAACGTGCTTCATAAACCGCTCTAAATACTTAGTCTTCGGCGTTTGAACATCAAAGAACACCGGATTCAAAAGCAGAGGGAAGGGAGGAAAAATCTCCAGCTGCAGCGCCGTTTCTGATAACCTGTCCATAGTATCTTACCCACATATCTATAACATATATTCGCACATCTTCATCCAGCTATAGAGATATATGTTATTTTGTACAATCATTCTTTGCCTCACCCAAGTCCGTGATGCAGTGCTACACGCACACACGCACGCACGCGCACATGCACGCGCACATACCTGTACAGTCAGTTTCTCTAGTCCCACTCTGTTCCCCATCCAGGTGAGGGTTCCATTAACAAAGTCTAACAGTGCCAGGAACGCTATCAGGTTGACAGCTATGTTAGCCACCAATTTGACCGAGTTAGACGCCCCATTGGAGGCTGCCTGTAGGGCGTTCCTCTCGGGGCTGGAAAGATTAAAGCATGTTAAGTATGAGTTAAAGCGTAACATTTAGCGTTTAATAAACACCAGTATATAACAAAGACGGAGTGGTGCTGCCTCGGTGATGGCTTAAGATCAGTTCCCACATTTTCAGTTGACCGATGATCCTGTCAGCGAACGTAAATTCTAAATAAGCCTTCTGTGAATACATGTACAATTCACCAGTTTGACATGTCATTAATCGACAAAGTTTCAAGTTTACTCATTGTCCATTTGTTTCATATGTCAAAGATACATGTATACAATTTTCTGTAACAAGTAGATAGAGTACGCAGCCTACATTGACTTTTGAAACCAAATGTGTAAAAATAAACATTGTACGAATTGGTTTGGCGGGTAGCGTACCTTTTCTCTATATTTTTGATATCAGCCATGGTGGTGATAGAAACCCTGGTCTCAGGGTAGAACAACTTCGCCATGGCCAGAGCAGCCGGTGCCGACATCACAGAGGCGGACAGTAGATGGTTGGCTGGAACCTTTCGTTATAAAAAGCTGTTTTAACACAATGTTAAAATGTTTTGTTTAAAAAACAATGATAAAAATCCCAGTTGATATTACAAAGTATATACACGTTACAATCTCTATATAGATCTTTAATGTCTGTCAATTGATTGTTAAGTACATATGAGGACGTATCATCTTCATTGCACTGGGGTACCAGTTAAAACTGATTTATGGGACATAAATCTTTTGGATTAAGAAAAAGTTTATTTATCAACATGAGAAAAAGTTTATTTATTACATGTTACTCTCCCTTAAATGGGCGCCATTAATTTCTATCTGTCAGACGGCACATCATTAAATTTTAAAACAATCAGAAAATATTCTCCTATTCGTTCTTTACTTACCCCAAAGGCGATGAAGGCCCCCAGCACACTCCCTGCTATGGTAGCATATCCTCCCGTCATTACAGCATGCAGCTCCGACCTCGTCATCTTGGCCAGGAAGGGACGGATCACCAGCGGCGCTTCACTCTGTAAGTGACGTCATTTTTGACGTTGTGATTATGATAATGATAAGTATGACGTCACGTTATTTCTGTTTTCGTCAAGACAAAAATTGGACGACCTTCTATCATATTTCAGTAATTTCATATTTCAGTTTAGAAACCTCTTGTATATAATGTTGTAATAAATGCAGAAGCCATAGAGAAAGTATTGATCATAGTTACAACATAAAGAAAAAATTAAAAATTTGTGAAGAATGATCGTTTCGTTAGCTCAACCTCTCTTGTCGCAATAAACGAATACTTTTGAACAAAGTTTACTGGATTAATGAACTTAGTGTCACAGTAAGCACAAACCAACCTGTCCAATAAATATATTAGCGGCTGCGTTCATGGACTCTGCAGCAGTGGTTCCCATGGCAACTCTCATTACCCAGGCCACCTTGCCTATCAACCATTGCATAGCGCCCAGGTAGAACAGAACTGACACACACGAGCTGAAGAACACAACTATTGGTAGGATCTGGAGGAGAGAAAACGGTCGTCCTTTGTGCTCTTCATCAAATGTCTATTTATTTACTCTTTTTTATTTGGACATTTTTTTTTTTTTTTTTTTGCTTTTGCAAGATTTTAATACACAAAATTCAATATCACAATAAATTTTATATTAAAATACACTTCTACACGTTCCATTCGGACTCGATTTGAATTCTTCCAGTTTCTTTAGGTACATGTAGAAAACGAACGACATGTACAATCTACAAGGTCAGAAAATATCACTCTTGTTCTTTCTTCGTGTAATTTGTTGAAATTATATTTCCTTGACCCTCATCATATAATAATTACCGGTTTGCTTCGTTCTTCGAACCACCTGTAAAATGTCTCAAAGATTCCACCAAGTTATGGGCAAGGAATGTAATATTAAGGGGGGTTTACCTATAACCCCTATACGTATATATGGCATGTATCATTTTCCATGTATCTCATGTGTATCATACCTATTATTGCTTAATTATCTTAATCTACCTTTATCTCGGTGGAGAACCTACTCTTAACTCGGAAGACGTACCGCGAATGCAAAGTAGTGCGGCTCGAGATTAACGAAGACGAATTTAGCTCCAGCCTCGGTATGGGCCAGAAACTCTGCGACACGTGCTCCCAACCAATTAAAAATCTCAAACCCCCAGCGCGTGCGCAGGATCAGGAGAGCGAATGTGAACTGCAACAGCAACCCGACTAGGACAGGCCGCCATTTCACCTGAAGGTGAAATAAAAAGCAAAAAGAAATATATTTTAATTAAGATTACTATAAAATGTACAAAAATATCACTTTTTATTTTCACTCTCTAATATTTAACTATACAGATTTGTTGATATTGTTATTTTAACAAATAAAATATCTTACCTTATTTGTTTGATTCCATTTCAGTTCGAAGGGCTAAGAGAATCGATCAGTATGTGTGCTCGGGCGTGTTTGTGTGTTTGAGAGAGAGAGAGAGATAGAGAGAGAGAGAGAAAAAATGGCTTACTCTGGCAGGATTCTTTGAGAATATCCACAGTAGACTGACATACACAATTATTCCTATCCCTGAGTACAGATTTCTAGGCTGCTTCAAAGCTACTTCAAGAATAAGAACGGCGACAACTCCACATACAGCAGCGATACCTATGACCCTGACATAAGAATTTAAGACATGACTCGTTATAAATCTAAAATGTATCAATATTAAACTGCAGTAACTGTTGCACTAAATGACAAACTTTGATGTTAACGAAATTAAATTGGCAGTCTAAAATGTGTAAATTAGCAAAAAGGCAGTCTCTGTCGTCCAGCAATTGTTTAACTCTCTACGTTTTAACTGGCATTCATTTATGTAGTCTAAGGGCCAACTGAAATTACTTTCGGCTCATTTTTAGTGAAATTGGTCCGATGCAGTTGCGTACCTACCAGCGTATGTACCGTCCTCTTCTCTCTATACATACTGAAACCAGGTGTACGCATGCCCGGTACAGCCCGTCGCCCCATCTATCGAGTATCAGGGAGAGCAGGACGCCTGCGGTTACTAGGCATGATACCCACAGCAGTCGTATAGAGCCTTCGTCTCCAAACTGATACCACATCGCATAGCCAAAGTAGGCGGCATAGGCCGCTGTGAGAAGTGCGTACAGAGCCAGCCACAGCTTTTTATTGTGTGAATTTAAAAAGGAGGAGATTGCTGAAAAAAGTGAAATGGAGATAATATTTTTTTCTTTGGGGATGGCGATGGTTGGGGTTACAATTGGCCCCGTGTTTATTGCATAATACTCAGCGTGTATATGAATTATCAGAAAATGTTAAATTCTTCTTATATCTTTATTTTTAAAAACGAATGGAAATTCAGAATCTCGAACAGCAACCTTTTAAGAAGGTGAAGTCAGTATCACAAAATGTGGAAACCCCGATCAAAATACTTCTAATGGTGTAATCTGTGCACGTGACAGCAATTTATATTTACCAAATAGCATTACCCATTTTATGTAATTGACCATTTACCTAATTGTAGTTTCTCTAGATTCTGTAGACAGGAAGTTCCACCATCTTCTATCAGCTCTTCAAACATGGCCTCTTCCACGTCCTCTCCGTCATCTTCGTATATGGAAATTCTGACATCTTTGTGAGTGTGTTCCTCGTACTGAAAAGCGGGTGACAGCCAAATTTGTTTGTTATCTAAAGAACTTTTAATATTTTGATCTCGCAAGCCATGAGATGATCAGATCTATGTATCATAAAATCGACCAAAGGACGATACTTCTAAATTGTTAAGCGTTTAAACATTTACGTGTAGAAGAATAATTGACTTAGAGAGAGTGCAACAATTTCTTTTAAAAAGAAGCAAGCTATGTCGTTACTTTCTAGTCTCTTTTCTGATAGCCACAATATTCTAGTACACGTATAACACACAACCAGTACCCAAACACGATGCTTCTACAATGTCAGGTGTTTTAAAAAACATTCAGAAACGGATGACTCTACCTGTTCATCGTGCACAAACGCTTTATTATCCAGACCATTTCCCCCGGGGGTGGTGCCCTCCGACATAAGACCCTGGGGAATGACCTCTTCGTACGTCGAGTCCAACGCGGTATTTTGCTTGCCAGGTGTCGCGCCATCGTGAACGTCGTCTTGCACGATTACCTGTCGCTCTTTGCCGTTGGTCTTCATGTCGTTCAGCTCAAACGACCCTTTGGGCATTCTCTGGATATAAAAACATCTGTTACATTTGCGGATGGTGTTTGTTTGTTTGTTTATTGCTTACAAGACAAGTTCTGACCGATGTAAGCGCTAAGACCAAAATTTTAGTCTGGTCTATAATGTTGATTTAGCGACAGGTCATCGTAGTGAAGTAAGCTGATAAGAGGTGTTAGGAATGCGACACGTTTTACATGAGCATGGACCTGCATTTAACAACAGTAACTGTCAGCCATTCAACAGATTTAAACGTCGTGATTCACAAACATGGTAGGTGCACCCCCCCCCCCCCCCCCCCCCCCCCCGGCTATTTCAAGAGGTTCAGTCAAAATCACAAGAGACAGAGGGGCTTAGGGGTACTCAAGCTTTGTATTGTATCAATTTTTGATAATAAAATATTATATAGTATTTGTTAAAATGAGCATAGCTACGTTTGTTTGGTGTAACCTGACCACTAGTTCGACGCTGTCACCAATTAAGGGGGAGGGGGGTGGCGAGGCGAGAGATACATGTAATATTCATACCGGTTTAGCTTGAAATGAACAAGTCATATATATTTTTCCTGAAACAGCTGCATGAAGCCCAATGGTAGCTCTAAGGAGGACAGTGCAGACATTTACCCCTCTTATACCTTGTAAGGTGTCCCCCCCCCCCCCCACTCCACTATAAGCAGCAGGCATGCCACATACCCAAGTGCAGCACTGGAGGCACAGCCGTGTCTTTGCATAGACCCCATCCTGTCATCTTCACCGCTGATAGATTCCACGTCAGTGATGTCATAGGTGCTTGATTTGTATTCAAAGGTTTAGCACTTAAGAAGTGGCGGGGGTTAAGCCCGGGGGGGGGGGGGGGGAGGGGGGAGGTAGGCCACCTGATGGTGTGGGATTAGAGGTTTTATAGCTTTCTTTAATATACTCTTTTTTACACCGGATATAGTGTTTCTGATCATTTGTTAGATATGACATTCTCTTATATTTTTGCTTCCAAATCCGTCTTAATGTCCTTCAGATTGGCAGTTTTTGTCTTTTCTGTTTTTCTCTACCTAATGTCGCCAAACCATACGTGTCCAAACTGACTTATGCATATGATCGGTTTAATCACTGTAAACATGTTTTAAATGCACTCGTCTGCAACATAGATCCAGTAGCTAGATCACGCACCGCCCCCCCCCCCCTCTCTCCCATCCTGTGGCCAATAATACCAGGTACTTTAAAATACTTAAATATATAACATTAATATCACAAGGCGCTAGACTTTACACATACCTGCTTCCTGCCATATTATCTCAAAAGAAGACAACTTGACTTACCGGAGAGAAGGACCGTGGCCTCTTAGAGCCCTTATCTGTCCCTTGTATGTTCACGATAGGAGCGTATCAGATAACTTGTGACACTTGTAAACATCGCCGCTACCACGTGACGGTTTCAGTGGACGCTTCATAAATGCGTTTATTGCCAGGCGCCAAACATTAACTTGACAGAAAAGTAAAATTGCAGTGAGTGGCCTGAATATAAATTTTAGCGGAGATGGGGGGGGGGGGGGGGGGGGGGGGGGGAGGGGGGGGTTTGCAGGATATTATAAAATCAGCATTGATTTCATATCAATCTTGATTGAGTTTACTGTAAAACCGTTCACACGGGTAAGCAGGCAAGGAACTTCGATAGCGAATATGCTTTCATTTTTTATATATAAATATCCTTTAATATAAAAAATATAGGCGTTATTATAAAACATTTAAATTATAAATTCTTGTAGAAAAATAAAGTTTTAATATTTTCAAATTATTCTCCTTTAAAATTGCATTTTGAAATCTAGTCCTTCAGTCACATCGAAGAAAATCGCCTATAAGTCCTTCAGCGTTCTGCCTCAAAACGTTGGCTGTGTTGTCTTGGGTATTTCCACCATCACTTAAATCGGTGTCGCTTGTTACACCATCGTCATCAATAAAACTTGAATCGGAATAATTCAATTTAATAGGTGGCGACGGCGTCGAGTCTGACATCATGTCTATAGACGGCGACACGGTCGAGACTGGAGCGGAATTACTGTCACCTTCTTCTGCAGCCTCGTTTTCAGTTTCAAAGCCTCTCAGTTTGAACATGATGAAGTTCTGTATGCGGTCCATGGTGTCCTCATTCCCAGTGGACAGATACCTCCTGACCAGGGAAGCAAGATGGCGGAAGTGTGCGGCTAGAATGCGGGGAGGGTGAGGTTCCGGGCCACCTGTGTTATAAAGATGGGGGAGAGTTTGCTGTACACAGACGGGAATAGGGCCAATATTTTGACAATTACAAAATTGCAATGGTAAGTAAGAAATATTTCAAGTGGCTAATGAATTTAATAACTATATGAATGAAGATTTAAACAGTGTAACCAACATTGTAAAATATAATTTAATAAAATTCTTTAGATAAATAATTAATATAAAATATAAATTGGGACATTTCACTGAAATTGATTTATTCGTATTTCAACAACAAAACAATTAAAATTAATAAGGGCCCTGTAGAGCACGTGCCAAAGGTTATCCTTACCATAACATGAGATATCCTGGTGGCAAGCTCTCGGCACGAGCAATTTAGCGAGCCGCCTCTGTGATGAATGGACTCTGAGAGCGCTGTTCATTTCCCGGAATGAGCCGTAGACTTTCTCTCTCCTTGCCACCTCCTCTTTGAGATTAGACAAAGAGGCCGGACTCAGCAGAGCACCTGCCTCTACATAAAGCCTAGAAAGTATAATGTTTAAATGTCAAAAAACATATTTCATCGAATCAGTCGTAAATGATATATTTAAACATGAGACAAAAAGGCAAAAAGGAGAGGGGTGGGGGATTGCTCAGTGATGGTGTCAATCAACACCAACCCTCCAGTTGCAATCCGACATTTTGCCTATTATAGGTTATAGCGGCTTTATATTGCGATTACAAAAGTTTAAAATATCAGACTAGCAGAAAACGGACCCGTAGCTGACAATTTCAAATAGGCGGGGGGGGGGGGGGGTCTTTTTCGGAAAAAAGTGGACCCTTTTATCATAAAAACTTCATGTACCTAGATCAAATTTTACCCACAGCGGACCTTTTCCCAGCAAACCCCCGAATCCTCCTGGCTACAGGCCTGAGAAACGGTGTTGCCTCTTTTCAAATTATCTTTGAGGTCCCAAGAGCGAAAGAATAAAAGAAAACGTGGAACAGAAAGAGAAGAACCTCAGCTCGGTAATGGAAGAAAAGAGACGTTTACACACCAAATGAAAAATCAATACCCACCTGTAATAGTCGGATTCCTCGATTTCGGCCATAAAGTGAGTCCAGCCTTTCCTGTGGGCCAACCTCCGGACTGCCATCTGGCGGACTAAGATCTCAGGGTCGTTACACACCGGTAACTGATCCATCACGCGGGCAGCGTCTTCCTTGGCCTTGGTGAGGTTCCAAGGAGACCCGGGAGGGTTCTCGGAGGAGAGAATCAAGAGGATTGACGTAAAAAGCGCCTGGACGTCTACCGGTCTCGTGCCTGTCTCGCGGTGAGCGTACACAGAGGTTCGCTCGAAGCCAGCTGTGACGTACCAAGATTCGTATTTTTCGTCCACGACGTTGTACAGATCGGCGCAGTCTTCGGCGTACTGAAGGATCAGATCTACATCTGAAGCAGAAGAAAAAATGTTTATTCATTATTAACAAGTGATAATTGCAGCGACGGATCCAGGATTATTCGAAGGGGGGCGTTTTTTTTTTTTTTTTTTTTTTTTTTTTTTTTTTTTTTACAATGAAAGGCCTCTGATAGCCGACCCTCGCCCCCCTTGGGGTGGGGTTCGGGGCAGCTGAAGAGCCCTAAAAATTTGGTGTTTTAGGGTTAACAGTGCAATTTAGTACGGTTTAATGCTATGAATAAGCTTGTCAAAATGTTTTAACATTTCAAGAGAAAAACATAAGAGTGTTGTTTTAGAAACCCCTGAATTCGCCACTGTATGACGTGGTGCTATACCGGGGAAGCTACTGAATCAATTCAAGTTTGGTCGCTTTTATTGATAACCCTGCCCGGAACGTTCCTAGTCAGATGAATTCAGGTCCTTTAATCTTCATTTTATTCTACACTGAGATAACGTTCGACTTCACCTGTCACGTTATAGAGCACGATGAGATCCAAAACGGTTCACACCTTGGCGGTTTAAATTTTGAGTAGTCTTTGCTATTTCAAATATCGACTGAGTTTCCCCGGGTACTATATGTCCATAACAGTCTTGATAAGCAAGGTCAGAGAGAAGGGGTATAAAACAGCTATAGCAATTGACTCAATTCAAGTTTGATCTGTTGTATAGCTGGTTAAGGATATAGATGAGTGACCAACCCCGCCTAAGCATCATTTGAAAAAAAAATTTAAGTACAGAGAAAGGAAGTATTACGGGAGACGCAGACTTTTTGATAACAACCTGCAATAAGTTGTCAAATCAATCACTTATGCTGACCTATATCGGTTTTTATATGCAAAAGGTACTTTGCCCGGACCCAGTGGAGCCTGCATTCGTTTTCGCGCCTTCCCGATCCCGAGGACAGCTCGTATCTGTTGGGAGGTGACATGCCTCATCTGGGACTCGAACTCGTGACTTCCCTCGTGACACCCGTTACCATGGTAGATGATGGGTTTGAATATTTGTAGCAGCAGTGCACGCTACCGATTGCGCCGTGACTGTACCGCCAACCTCCATACTTACGTGTTTCCTTTTATAGTAATCAAACAATTTTTTACAAATGGTTTCTAGCAGCAAAAGTTGCGGTGGACGTACTGACATTCGAACCCGTACTGTAATATCTAGCCGCGTACAGGTCAGCGAAGTTACCACGCAGCCAGGGAGGATTCGTTGCAATCGACAGATCAAATGCAAACTTTCTACTTTGTCACGTATAGGGCCGGGCTAGTTTGGATGCACATGTATGTCTGCAATTACGATCGGTTGCACTTGAGCCGTACAACTGTAATTCTTCCTGCACAACGCCAGTCCCCGAACATTGTCTTTCATTGAACGTTGAAGTTCATGATGTTCACAAGGCCTTAATTGTTTGAGAAGCCGACACAGAACGTTCCTAGATAGATTATTTGTCGTACTATGGCTTTGTTTTGAGCTGAGCTTTGCTTTAAAATCACCTTGGACATCTCTTATTATGTCCAAGATATCACCTATGACGTTAAAGATGTTTTAGTTTAAGCAATTAAAAAAAACGTTCAAATGTGTTAAAGCTGGCGCACTTTCAATGCAGTTTTACCTACCATAGTGTCTGCTGTCCACATTGTTCCTGTACGCCAACAGGAAAGGGTGGGTGCTGAACATATGATCGAGCAGATGGTCGATAGAGCTGTGAGTTTCCAACGCCGTGGCGAAGTCGTAGTAGTCCGATAACTCGTCTCCGTCTGAAACACGTAAACAGTAAAGAAAACGTAATTAGAAACGAGGTCACCTATACATTGAAAGACTTGTCTTTCTATGATGACCAGTGCCATCACTGGATAACGCTATCGTGTGGGTAACACTATCCACTGGATAAAATGATTATCCTTGTTATCCTATACACAGTTATCCTTGTTATCCTATAGACAGTTATCCTTGTTATCCTACAGACAGTTATCCTACAGACAGTTATCCTTGTTATCCTATAGACAGTTATCCTTTGGATAGCACTCATTTATAACCACTGGACAGCAATAGCACAGACATGAACAATAGCCAAAATTTGTTAACATTTATTTTACTTTATTTGATTTTTTATTTGATTAAAACCCTGGCCCTCACCTTCCTTAATCGTATCCCTTAAAGCCTTGAACACTGCGGTCTGGGACGCTCTGTGGCTCTCTAACAGTCTGGCTAGCCTCCTCAGTGGACGCTGATTTCTACACTCCACGTACAGGCTCTCAATAGTGCTGATATCTGAAATATATACGTACAGAAGCCAGTGCAACAAAATAAGTTAAAACCATGACCGAAATTTTGTCCACCAAAACAAAGAAACTACATATATTTAAAAAGATTAAGCATCGTTGACCCCTTTATGAGAATATACTAATACTGCCCCGCTTTTCATATGAAAACATTTCGTATTTAGCAACACCCAGAACACGGGGATCTTTGAACGTACCGTGTAGTTTTCAAACCATGAACCAATGCAGTGTCTGAGTGTGTATTGTTATTTCACAGTTTGTGGAACTGTTGTGCTATTATTACTTACTGTCTACAAGACACTGTACATATCTCTTTAGAAAATCAGCAGCGAGCGCGGGAGATTTCATCCGTCTTTGGTGCATGGCGCGCAAACTTGACCACGTGATCTCAAGTTGTACCGGGGGGTGGACACGTGCTGCAATTGTTTGTTAATAAATATAACCATCTTTAAATGATGAACACAATTTTTAAAAGATGAATTAAATAAATAATATGAAATATAGAGTCACGTTTCTAGGATTTTAGAAGTCACACTCTCTCGATAGTGGCTGTTTTACAGTTGTCTTAAAAATACTAGTTTCTTTAAGTTTCACTGGTAATACATTTAATACTTATTCATGTCCATTTAAATCTTGTTGATGATAGATACAATGCTACATGTATCCTTATAACACATATTTCATGCTTTGAGAGAATATCATCCTTTCAGCTACAAAGAAAACTGATTTAGTGATAACACAGGTTACTGAGTGCGTATTTAAAACAAAACTACAAAGGAATTATCATATATAATACATGATCTCCAATGATTAAAACACAGGCACAGAATAATAAAAAAAAACTTATAAAAATTTAATTAATTGGAAATGAAAGCTAACACAAGCACTGGTACATTAAAAATCGAATAACAGATTTGTTCGTTTTACCAAACATAGAAGGAGGAATAAATAAATCTCGTTTAAATTTTGAATCCGTTAAAAAACCGTTACCAATGATATACTGCAGGCCATGCTGCGCCCCAAGCGGATGGATGAAGATCGTCACCATTTGACTTAACAAGTATGGTTTGTTTCTCTGCCAGAAAGGAGTTGTCTCCTCGAACGCATACAGACACGTGATCATGCTGGGGATGTTTTCCAGGAAATTTCTATATTCCCTTTGAAAGATTAAGTTTCGAATATAGCTCAGTTTGTATAAGAGAAATGCCAATTGTTTATGATTCAGAAAGGGTGCGGCTACTCTCGCGAGATCTCGCCCGAGTCCCCTGCCATGAGTTCCCTAAAATTGCAGCACGTGCAGAGAAATAAAGTACATGTATATACTTTTAAAGGTACATACGAACCGAGCTTCGGTGGAGCATGGATTCCCAGTAACACATGTAAACCACTTCTACTAGATTCTTATATGACTCAAATAAATTCGACATGCCAAGGGATAAACTGAATAGATCACTCGATCAGCCATAAAAGACCTTTAGACTGCTCCTTTCTTTAAATTTATGGTTGTAAATTTAACCTACTTTCATGACCTACTTTCTTGCCCCATTGACATACAGCTTAGAATGCCAGCAGAAAAATCCATTCAAACATCATTTTCGGGTAAAATTAATCAATCCCTTTTGGTAATTCTCTTAGTTATACTACTTGAAACTATACGCTAGCATTTGGTTGGTTTTTGTGACAAAAAATTGACTTTGTATGCATCTTTAACAGATATTTAGGAATAAGAATTCTTTCTTTTCATCAAATTTTGATTGCGTGAGTTTTGAAAGATTTTTTACAAAAGCATCGGAAGCTTTTCAATAAATAATAATGGTTTTGAATATATTTCTCATTAATATATTCAAAACCATTATTATTTATTGAATATATTTCTCATTAATAAATTGAAATGAATTTTCTTTTTTTTAAATCATTAAATTTTCCATGTATCTTAAATATTTTATTCATTAATTTCTCATTATCACCATAATTTTTGGTCAATCATGATGAAGGAGAATGTAATTTTACCTTTATATGAAGCTCCCATATATAACGATCCTTTGAAATAATCTGCAATACTTTACAAGTTGAGGACAATTGAAGTAAACTGGGTGTATCCAAGTACTGCACGAGTTCTGTTATCATCTCTATAGGAAGTACGGAAAAATATCCCAAATTATTCCATTTTGGTCCCAAATTTCTCTCTAGAATTTCGATCCTCTTACTTTTACGGGAACGTGGACTTAAAAATTCGGCGCTTCTTTTTAGATATCTGTTGGGTGAAAGCATAACCTCAGTCATATTGGAATTTGTGCATAAAAGCTTAAGCATGGCACACCGACTTACGTGTACTTATGCAGTGTTGATAATAGTATTTGTTTGTTTGGTTTCTCATAACAACGCCGTGCCGTTCCCTAGTAACGTCTTTCATTGCTGACGTAAGAAACGTAACTCTACTGTGCATTGTTGTCCGACGTCATAAACACCTATACGTCACAACATTTCTCATAACGTTTAAATTTTACGACACTCCGTATTTTGTAACGTCATAATTGTTTCATGTACGTCATAGTCACAGCTCCATGGTACCCGGTAAATTAGTGTTTGGTGATTTTCGTCACAGTTATATAGCCAATCAACAACGAATTGATATGAAACTGTTACTATCAATTTGAACTGTTATGACATCTTAAAAATGCAAAAAACGCACATATCTGGTGCGCTGAATGACTGATTCGATGACCTACGTGACCATGAAGGTGTTGGTACAGATGTTGGTATGTACTTAAAAAGTTTTTATCAATTTTTTCTACCAATTTTCAAAATTCTGAATGTTATCAAGAACTGTAAAACATTCACGTTTTCTGACATTTTGTTGATTTTGTATTCGGGCGGGCATTTCATTCATTTTTTCTTACAAGCAAGAGATTATAAAACAAACTGTCTTAGACAAATAAAACTACGAATATGGAAGTTTAAATATATAAACTTTGAAAAGGTGCGATGTACAAGTACTGCATATAAAATAATGACAAAGAGAAAAATACATATCACTTTTGATAACAAAAGTTTATTTCTTATTTCTACATATAAATATATATTCATTTTTAAGGTCCTTGTAAGACCTGGAACTTAGGTTATACGACAGTTAACAATATCGATAAAACTGTATATACTGGACAATACTCCCAAGAAGAAACACGATACAGATCAAGCAAATTCAACGTCCATCGTAGACGCATCTTTTATCTTTATCATAGATAAAAAGACCCATGGTTAACTTAATTCATAATTTTCGAAAAAGATATGACAAATATCTGACAAGTTTTCTTAAGCAGCTGCAGTGTGAGGCTTGATAAATACGTGTAATGCACAACCTTGATACATTTTAATCAAATCACGGTTAACCTGATATAACAATTAACAGAGTAGCATAAACCACAAGTCAGACTCAAGTGACCCAAGATTTTGCGTCTATCAGTATAGATTTTTTTTTAAAAATTGATTGGATTAGTGAACATTTAAGCGATTATTTGTAGACGAATTTTTTATTATCTGTAGATTTTGTCATCAGACGTAAATTTTAAATCAGAATGTGGTTTCCTGAGATACACAGTGGAATGAAAAGTTTAAGAAACAAACTGACATAAAAATGTCTAAAACAATATAGTACACGTTGACACTAGGATTGCCTTGTGCGACAACATTATCACAATATTTGAACCTCAAATATTTAACTCGCGAGAGATAGGTGCTATTCGGTTTAATGAATTCAACTGCACGTGTAACTACCTTGGCCAGGGTACTTACACTACTATAGATGGAAAAGAGAGTAATGTATTCAATAACTGCATTCAGCACCCAGACTAAACCAACGAGCACCGACCAGTATCATTACTGCAGTGCATGTTCATGTACTAGTGCAGTGTGCCTTAATAACATGCATGATCATGTCCTAGCAAAACATTCTTCTCTTGTATAAGCCATTACACAATTCTTCAGCAGAATATGTTTGTTACTATTGCGCAATGAATTATATAAATTAAACTGGTAGCTACACCTTTTGGCAACAACATAGCAACAGTCTATAATATAGGCAAGAAGGCATTACCATGGTTACACATTCTTGGTGTAGGGTTTATCGGTTTACAAAGTAGTTTGAGTTTTTATGGCAATAAGTTTACATTGAAAACTAATTTTTTACAATTTAGTTAAAACGTTATCCTGTGCATGCATATTCATCATAGGAACACAGATCAAAATCATCTTAAAAACCTCAGCTGAAATCTTGCCTTAAAATCCTTATCTTCGTCAAGATAAGGATACCAGAATATGTAATTAGTCCCCCATATGTTGTTGTACAATATGAAGCTCATACTGTCAATTGTTTTCAATGGTGTCAGAGGAGCAGGAAATGGTGTCGCCATCTTGCCTTCTGTAGATGGCGCCACTAGAGGGGCGTCTACACTGGCGATCTGAATTCCAGAGGAAAAGTTTTGTTTGGCGTAGCTAAGAACATCGTCAATCACTGAAATGAAGAAAAAAAAAACTTAAATGATAAATGTGTTACTGTCTATTTATCAAAACTAACAAAACAATTTACTGATATTGACTTGTCTGTAATATTGAGAGCTGATGTCCACTATATAACACAGGCAAATAAAATGTTTCTTTCCTCCAAGACTTCCATGTAAATTACGACATTTTTTTAAAGAGGTAGATATTGTATAACCTCACCATGCTGTAGGCTGCTGCCGTTCTGTACCACATTAACGGGGTCAATCCAACGCCCAAGTTTCTTTATTCTCCACTGGTGTGCCCTCTGCTGGCGTGGCATGAAACTAAACATCAGTGCTTCTGGCAGACGAGTCACAGTCTTGTCAAACCACTGAAGGTCAAGGTTCAAGCCTGGATGAGAAGATTGTGAAGATCACTAAATATGTACTGCTTGTATTATTTCATAGTTTTATCATATGTATATAAATATATTATACATATAAAATACATGGGTTGATTTATTGTTTCACAACCTTAGAGAAGTGATATTGACAAAGGCTTAAAAATTAGATATTTATCATCATAAATATATAAATGATACATTTTTTCAATAAGGGCAACAAAAACAACATGGCTGCTTTTCATCATTTATAAACAGTGAAGTATAATTCAATGAACTATGACTAATTATAAGGCCCTTTTCAAATGGAGAAGTACAATTAAGTGGCATATGGCATGATCTGTGTTGAAATATTCAATAAATCTACTTTTCATTCAATGTAAGTTTTTGTTTTGCAATGTTTCATTTTTCCATGCCACAGCAGTACAGTCTGTATGGGTATTTTGCAAAAGTTTGACAACTTCACAGCCTGGCTGTTATGTAAGTCAGTCACCTAAATAAAGCCTCTGCACTAGCCAGGCAGGGTCAATAAATTAACAAAATGAAGCAAACTTGTGGTGAAGTTGTGAAGGGGAATAATACCCCCTGGAGAGCATAATTACATGTAAAGACCTCTAAATGCGTGTTTTAAGTTTGTATCTTTAAACTGTCCTGTTAGGTGTGAAAAAGATCTTAATCACTGTCTAACTACAAATAAAGTATAAATAAGGCTGTTTTTTTATTCTAGAACTGATTATTTTTTCTTAACAAACATATTTTAGTTATTTACTGTAAGTGCTTATGTGAGAATCTGTATGTTTTATCTAGAATACTCTTAAATATTTTTGTTGTTAAGCTCTGTAATTTTTCATTTATCTATTCCTAATAATTGATTTTTAAAGTAATTGTTTTATGTATGTGTAAAGTCTTCTGAACACGTTATAATGGATTTTAGACTCAAAATAAATTGGTTATTATTATTATTAATATTAAATAGGAAGAGGACCCTAAATCGCTGTCCATACTGACCAGCTTGACCACCAGGGGGTGTATCCTCAGTGTAATGCAGCCATATTTCTCTGGGTGCACCATAAAATGTCTGGGTTAAATAGTCCCTCATCTGTAACTGGACATAGAACTCACATGATGAAAAATCTGTAATAAAAAAAACCAATACAAAAATGATGCAGCTAATTATCAGTTACCAAGATATTTCAAAGAGATTGTAGACTACATTTAAATACTACATTATTTAAAATATATTTATATTTAGTTTGCACATGCAAACGTTTGCTTCTTTCATCTAGCAATCTGCAATATTCAAATATTTCTCTTCTACTCGCTACTCTAATCTGACACAATGTGATATATAAAAAATAGAAAGAACTACCATTTTGGCTTTAAAGGGTCCAATCTGAATCAAATTTTGGTCTAGGTTCAGTGCCATTTCTCAATGTAAGGTCATTATTTTCTATTTAAGACCCTCTCTCCCTTTGTAGCTGTCAGCTACAAGCCTGGACATAAAATTACCTATCCTCTTGTAAAGATGTACCATATCTACATGCCAGGGTTTACTCTCAGGGTGGGCATACTTAGAACAGTTTATCTTCATATATAATTACCTTTCCTCTTGTAAAGCTGTACCATATCTACATGCCAGGGTTTACTCTCAGGGTGGGCATACTTAGAACAGTTTATCTTCATATATAATTACTTGTAAAGCTGTACCATATCTACATGCCAGGGTTTACTCTCAGGGTGGGCATACTTAGAACAGTTTATCTTCATATATAATTACCTTTCCTCTTGTAAAGCTGTACCATATCTACATGCCAGGGTTTACTCTCAGGGTGGGCATACTTAGAACAGTTTATCTTCATATATAATTACCTTTCCTCTTGTAAAGCTGTACCATATCTACATGCCAGGGTTTACTCTCAGGGTGGGCATACTTAGAACAGTTTATCTTCATATATAATTACCTTTCCTCTTGTAAAGCTGTACCATATCTAGATGCCAGGGTTTACTCTCAGGGTGGGCATACTTAGAACAGTTTATCTTCATATATAATTACTTGTAAAGCTGTACCATATCTACATGCCAGGGTTTACTCTCAGGGTGGGCATACTTAGAACAGTTTATCTTCATATATAATTACCTTTCCTCTTGTAAAGCTGTACCATATCTACATGCCAGGGTTTACTCTCAGGGTGGGCATACTTAGAACAGTTTATCTTCATATATAATTACCTTTCCTCTTGTAAAGCTGTACCATATCTACATGCCAGGGTTTACTCTCAGGGTGGGCATACTTAGAACAGTTTATCTTCATATATAATTACCTTTCCTCTTGTAAAGCTGTACCATATCTACATGCCAGGGTTTACTCTCTTGGTGGGCATACTTAGAACAGTTTATCTTCATGATTCCCACATTTCTACTGATGTTATACGCATACTGTCTGTTGAAGGTGACAAAATCGGTCTCGTTGTAGGTGACGTATTTAAACTGACCAAGAGGATGGAGGACATCTGCCCACTGGACCTGAAATATACCGTGTGTCTGTTCATCAAACTTATAATTAATCAGGGTGACTGAAGCAACATCAGTATATTCTGCCTAAATTGTTATCTACTAATATAATCTATTTGTATTTTCATAAAAACAAAACAAAAGAAAACAAAAAACAAAAAACCGAAAAAAAAAGAAGAAAGTTTTCACCAGCAACAAGTAATTTAACCAGAAACATTTCAATTCATGAATTTGAGTGCTGTAATGATGTAAGCATTCACATTAGTATTTTGAACTGTAACTACTTGTCTTAAAAAGACAAAAGGTGCTCGTCAAAAACATATAGTATATATATATATTAAAATATTAAAATTGATTAGTTTAAATGATTTAGACTAAAAACAGCAGTTCCACATACCCCAGTTCTGTGATCTATCAACAAGGTCAAAGCTCCGTCACTTCCAAACTGAAGATCTAAGTTCTTGCATTTAAACACTGGACTTCCCCTTGTTAAATCTATCCTCTCAAAATCTTGATGAAATTGAAAATAAAAATACAAAATATCAGTAATAATCAATAATGCAATAATGTTTTATTGGTATTAAAGTGCTAATTGCATTAAATTGAACAATTAAACTCCACATCATATAGAAACTTTATACTCCATATCATTAAGAAATACGATACTCCACATCATATAGAAACTCAAAGTCCATTCCAAATCCACAGAATAAACAATTAGGAAATGCAAATGTACTTAATTCATAATCTCTATCAAATATCGTATATTGGCAATCCAGCTGATACAAGGGCATTTAATGACAGTCCAACCAGTTTACCAGAAGATACAGGTTTTTCATTTTAACTAACACGATTGCCCCAACAATTTTGTGATGATTTTACATTGTTTTCAAATTACAAGGTCTTCAGACTAGTTAATGAGGTCTTAGGGTCTGTTCAGATCTACAGATGGGCACATGGGAGGCGGGAATCCTTGTCAAGTGCATGCCACATCTGCTCCCACTGGATCAAGTGGTTCTGAACAGCCCCTTACAGTACAAGTAATTTTCTTCAGACTCTGTGGACTAACAAGATAAAAGCCGAGACTACGGTGGTTTGTGTTCTCCTATCACTGCTACATTTATCTTTGAATTTCCTTTTACAGTTTTAAATATTGAACAAGTTGCTCTCTGAAGTCTAAGTGAAGACTAGTCTGAAATGTTAAATAAACAGGCTGTAAAAGTGTACCTTCCAGGTGTGGTTTGGCTGGTCTGAGCTGGGCCAGTTCCTCTTCAACATCAGCTATAATCACATGCTGGGCCATAGCTTCCATGGCTAGACTGGAGAATGACCTCTGCTCCCTCCAAGAATTCTCACAGTCTGTGAAGTTTTTATCTGAAACAAACAAACAAACAAGATAAATAAATAAATAAATCTAATCAATTTATTTATTTATGTTTAAAAAACAAATTGATTTCTCCGTCTTCTCAGGAATTGTTTTCCAGTAAATTTCACATGCACACAATTAGTATTTATAATACTGTTTCAGTAACTTATTTGTTGATCTTACTGGATCTAAACCTGCTAAATTCAGCATTTGTCCAGTGCACAAAGTCCCACTCTGTGCTGAGCCCCCAGGTGTGTTCCCCCAACTTCAGCAGGAACCTGCTGGCATTGTAGATCTGATGATCCTGTAGACTACACTGTCCTGGTAAAATACAAGATACAACATTGTAAATACAACAAGATCTGGTGATCCTGTAGACTACATTGTCCTGGTAAAATACAAGATACAACATTGTAAATACAACAAGATCTGGTGATCCTGTAGACTACACTGTCCTGGTAAAATACAAGTTAAATATTTGTACAAACAAGAAGGATAATTGTTCTTTAAAAGTCTGCTTTGTAGTGTTTGTTTATTATTGCACTAGCTGTTTATATCTTAAATACCATACTGATTTTAAATTAAGATAGTATCAAGGAAAATACAATGTGTTAACTCAATAAATTATGACTGTGATATTAATCATAAAATAAATTTTTTTCATAGATCCATGTCTTAATAAAAAAGATCTAAATTTATCATTTAAATCTAATTCATTGAGCCACTTAATTACTTTTAAGTTTACTTTTTAAACAGCAGTCTGTGATATAAAAAAAGTAGCAGAGCACTGATTTGGAGTAATGGTGCAACTTTGTTTTCAGTCTGATGCAAATGCTGGGTACGTAGACCCAGTGTTTTACAGTTTATAGTTAACTTATCTCACCACTGACATATGCAGTGTACCTGTATCCTTCTGAAAAAAAATGTAGCAGAGGATACAGGAAGATTATTTTCCAGAACTCACTAAATCTCAAGGTATTTGGGATATTTTCTACCTCTCTCCAGACATATCCCCAGTACTCTAGCTATAGCCCTGTACTCTGTCTGCTTTCTATATCTACCTCTTTCTAGACATATTCCCAGTACTCTAGCTATAGCCCTGTACTCTGTCTGCTTTCTAAATCTACCTCTTTCCAGACATATCCCCAGTACTCTAGCTATAGCCCTGTACTCTGCCTGCTTTCTATATCTACCTCTTTCCAGACATATCCCCAGTACTCTAGCTATAGCCCTGTACTCTGTCTGCTTTCTATATCTACCTCTTTCCAGACATATCCCCAGTACTCTAGCTATAGCCCTGTACTCTGCCTGCTTTCTATATCTACCTCTTTCCAGACATATCCCCAGTACTCTAGCTATAGCCCTGTACTCTGCCTGCTTTCTGGGGTCAGAGGCTGTGCCCTGTATCCAAGTGTCTCCTATCTCCTTGGTTACCACAGGAAGCTTGGCTTTGATTGGTTCAATGGTTGCCATGAAGGTCTCCAGGTTGGATGCCTTGATGACTGCATTTGGAAATTCTGCTTGTAAGATGCTGAAGTATCGTTTGATTTCCTGATTTAAAATAACACCAAGGAAAATAAACACTAAGTAAAACAATAATAGTTTATGTGTCATAAATGAATTAAAAATAAAATTACAATTAAATGGACAATATTCAAATTATGTGCAACAATCATAAAGTGCTGTTGACTATATTAAAATATAATTTTATTAAGTTCTTTACATATGCAAAATGTCTTGAAAAATTCTACAATTATTTTCATATTTTATACTTCTACAGATTTTCGAGTCTTTTTTTTTTCATGAGTTGGGCCCTATTTTGTTACATAATATCAATAACATAATAACATATCACAAATATTGTACTCATCAACCTGCCTTGATATCTACAGGAGGGCCAGAGTTGTCAGTTCTAAAAGCAAAGCACATGGCGTCAGGAAACCCAGTAACCACAACACAGTCCTTCCTGCTCAGACCACGGGGTCGCTTAGGAGTGGGGCCAGGGTCGTCAGGGTAACCACCTGGTCAAGGGAAAATAGTTATTATGTATTTTTTGGTGTCTACTGTGAAAATAGTGAACAAAACCTGAATCAATTTCATTTTAAATTATTGTTTTGAGGACGTTTGCCATTAAGCAGTTTGCCTAGCACAATATGACTTCCACATTGTCACGCCTTACCAGTATAAAATTTTACACTGTCACACCTAACACACTGTCACACACTGTCACATCTAACACACTGTCACATCTAACACACTGTCACATCTAACACACTCCCTTACCAGGATGCCAAGTGGCCAGGACCTCAGCCTTGCCATACTGCCACCTGAACAGCGGGTGAGGTACGTCAGGGGGAGCACTCATGTCATTGACACCCACTGTCAGTGCTTTGATTCCTTTCTCCACAAGACTGGGGATGGCTGCATGGGTCAGACCTGAGGTATAAGTAAAAGGTGAGATATCAACTATATGACCTCAGCAATAACTACATAACCTGAGATATAAACTACAGTTGTGATAGCAATAATATGATAATGAACATATTGCGACACAAGGCGATTGTAAATGGAGTTTCCTTACAGAAAATGGATAACAGAAATCTCCCTCTTAATTTACTTCTTTTACCTTATTTAAGTATGCAGATGTGTTTGCATATGGATCTGTCTGCCTGTTTCTCTGTCTTTATCTTCTCTGCATACACACACATACACACACACACACTCACACACACATGAACACAGACATACACATATACAAATACACACACACATACACACTCACACACACACATGCATGCACGCACACATACACATATACAAACACACACAGACATACACACAGACACACACACACACATACACACACCTACCTGGTACATCTCTCTGGCTCATGGTTCTATACTTCCTCACAATGCCAAACAACTTGTCTAGATCAGCGCCAAGGTCAAGGCCAAAGTTGAACAACCAGAGTGGCGAGTTCTCCGCTTGCATGTTCATTGGTCCTGCATGCCATGTGATGTCGCCACGCTGAACAGCTGCTATGAAGTGTGCACGGGCAGAGGCATTTGGGCACTGGGGCATTGGAAATTAAAAGGAGGGAAAAGTAGATGTGACAGCTAATAAATGAGAATGTGTTACCTTCAATGAATGTGAACTGATTATTAATTAATTAATTAATAATGAGAACTCAGAAATTGATTATTTAGTCAATAATTTTATTATAATAAGGGCCGACCTGTCTTGGTAGAGAGCTGCACTCTTTGAGAGTGTTTCTAGCTATAAAAGTATTTGTTTCATGATCATTAATTAATCAAAAATAATAATAATAAAAAGAAGGGAGATCCAAATACAAACCTGCAGCCTTATCCCATGGAGTACCAAATCTTGTGGACAGTCCATATACAGGCTGACCAGCCAGGGATGTGTGGTGTAAATAAACGTCTCATTGTGACCTCCTTTTCGTAAGGTGTCAGCAAGCTGGACGGCTCGTGGGAAATACTCCACAAAATACTTGTTTAATACATTGTCAATGAAGCCAATCTCTTTAGGGTAGAGTCCATCATAGCCCACATCTGGAACAAATTTAGAAATAATCTGAGATTTCTTTAACAGTGAATTATAATAATATAAAGCACATCTAGAATATATTTAAATAAAATCTTTAAAATTTAAAAAATAATGTTCACATTATAAAGCATATCTTGCTCAGGTTCATGCAAAATCATTAAAATTTTCTTTAACATTATAAATGGTGGTAAAGAATGCAATAAGAGGAATTGACTATTTTTTATTTTTATTTTTGTTTTTAGTTTCCATTCTGCTTATTGCCTTGCAAGTTTAAAATATGAAACTTTTTCAAAAAAAAAAAAAAAAAATGCAATAAAGTTAAAATCACTGTAGCTGACATCTACCTAAATGATTCATGTAGATGACATGCACTCTCTTCACAAAATCAGCAGGCGCTTGCAGGACTTCATTTTCAATCTTGTACGGCCGCCATTTCAGTACCTGCAGTAAAAATTCTTGAGTCTAGAGTATTTACAGAAAGTGAAGTGGAATCATCAAACTGCTGACAATACACACACACACACACACACACACACATTAGGCCTATGATGCCCTAGATCTCTGCATTATTAGTTAGCATATATCTGTACCGTATGTCATTTATCAGGTAAGGCTTTCCCTGGTGAGCCATATCCAGCAATCACTTGGTCAGGCTCTGGCCTCAAAAGACTGTCTATATTTTCAAATACGACTGGACGTTTTATGATTTTTTACCTAGAATAATGGTATACTTGTAGTTGGACTTCCTTAAATCAGTGATAAAATTACAGATCAACATTTTGTATTCCCTGTACTCCAAAGCCTGGGGAACCCTCTGTCTGTAGGTTAAAATAGTTTTCACTGTTACAATCACTAACTACCAGTTGGCCCCATGTCACATGTTAGCAAACGCAGCAGTAGCCAGTAAATGTCTGTAAATTACTGGCCACTTCAGTACTAAGACTTGGGTGATGACAGACCCCCCCTCCCCAACTCACAGAAACACTAACAACAAGGGCCATCAGCTAATACTGCACAGGAGGAACTATACACGTATGTTTATAACATTTAGGTGTGCTGTTAGTGTGAACAACTCGCGGTATATACCTGGCATGTAACGCCAAAACTAGGACAAGAGACACTCACACTCTTATGTAAGCTGCACAAACCCAGAGAGCGTCAACGTTAAAGCAAAACACCCCTGTTTTGGTGAAAGAACGGGAAAAACTTCCACAAATATGTCTGTATGTCGTTTTTCTGTTATGTTATAAAAGCTACTCATACCTCAGGCTGGACTATCGGGATAACACACGAAAGCGCTGTAATAAACACGCCGAACAAATGCCGCATCTTCGTCTTCTTATTTGTGTTTACTTCTGGTTCAGCTAAGATGGGTTTTAACTTGACATCGATGTAGCTTTCTCGCTCGGCCTCTCTTGGGTTTACTTTTCTCCACGCCGTACTGTCTCTTATTTTTCTCTTGTTCTACGCCTTCATCGTTTCTTTAATTTGGATATGATAAAAACATGACTATAAAGTGTGTTACTTATTTAAAATAAATTGCAGACCGTTAATTGTGGTGCTTTATTTTAGACTGCTTTAAATTTCTCTTAAATTTCAAACCATTTCAATTCCAGTCTCTAACAAACGTCGTACATGTATAAGGGCTAAATCTTTCACTGACTTTGACTCTGAAAACATTGTGAATAGTACTAATAACAGTCGCTGTTTTCGCTTACAACGTTGTAAAACATTCGTCAGAAAAAACTCTTTCTTCGTCAGAACAGTTTCCGATTGGAATGGACTCAGTGACCAACAAGTAAAAACGCTGAAACTGTTGAAAGCTTTAGATCAGGACTGCTATTTGACTAAAGTTTCCCATGCGCTCTCTTCTACCCGTCTACTTCATACCAGTATTGGTGTCTCTAGACGTACATGGACAGATACAGATACCATTAATTACTACCAAAGATGATTATTATTATTATTATTATTATTATTATTATTATTATTATTATTATTATTATTGTTATTATTATTACACACATTAAAGGACATAGGCTCACAAACCGTTCAACACCCATGGAGTAATAATGAAGCCTCATAGGCCTACTAGTACATGCAGACCTTTCACAGCAAAAATATCACTCCCCCCTTTATCACTAAAGTTGGCCCTATATCCTATCAAAAATTACAATATGTAAACCCATTTTAGATTCTATAATTTCCAAACTTTTAAATAACACCAAGTGTCACATTCACTAAATCCCATCTCCGCACGTGTCTCAGGTGTGAAAAGTTTGGTTCTAAAAAAAATACTGATGTAGGCCTAAATCACTTACCCCGTATACTCAAGTGTACAAACTGATAAAGATTGCCACATAGTCACCATGAACATCAATGACTAATTTGCAAATAATCGGAATAATTACTTTAAATGAGTACTTATATCCTTATCTTGTCAGATGAAGACCCATAACAAAACTGGGCTCATTTTAATATATGAATATGTATGTTACGTGATACTTTATTACAGCTGTTACATGAGCTTGCCCTACTATATGAATTATTGTCATTTAATATCCACTGTGATAAGTAGGCCTATCATAAGCTATATGTATATATTTGTAATCTCGATGTCCTTTTGTTACTCTCGGGTGAATATTTTAATAAAAAAAGGTTGTATTTGACCAAGAGTCAGGTAATACCTTTGTATAAAAGCGAAAGTGACGTGTTATTTTTTGCAACTTCATCTGATCCACCTTTCTCTTTGTTTTTGGATTTCTGCATTACTTTTTGGCGTTATTCGTGTAGTAGGCCTACTATGCACGTCTTCACTATTTAAAACATCTTATTCAGGTATAAATATTCAAAAACCACAAGTTTATCTCTAATCTTCCTAGCTGCTTTCACCTTTTGTGACAGTACACGCTGGCTGGGAAGGAAATATGATATGATATTCAGAAATACTACTGCAGTAGTCAGACTGTGTTTGTGGCTATATGAATATGTATTCTGTTGTGAGCATATGCTGGTAGATCAGACAAAAATGCTAAATAAATAATAAATCAACAAAAACAACACAGCTGTCACAGTAGAATTTGAATCGAGTTGCACATGAATAAAGTGTTTAATATATAGTCACGTCTATACAAATGAACTTGCGCAAGATGCAGATGATAAGGTCGACATAATAGTTTCAATAGTTGCAATATAATGTAGCGATGACACTAGTAAGGCCTACTAGAATCAAGGCGTCATCGTGAAAAATGTTACATATATTAGGATAACATAATTGTATGATACTTCCAAGATAAATCAACAGCAGGCAGCTAGTGTGTGTGTCTACATTTCAAAATATTAGCCTAACTTGAAATGATATTTAGGCTCTATTCCTACAGACACAATCTGTCTGCGTGGATTTATTCAACTCCGAGGGGGTTCTTGCTGAATGCAATCAGTTTAACAGATTCTGACGTTAAGTAGATTACGGAAAAGGCTTGTGATTGTACGAGTACGTTGGAAACAAGATGAGGCGACTCATTCAAGAAAGCTGATTGCACTCAGCGCGAGTCTCTGCAGAGTTGGATCGATGTATGTAGACCGATATTGTCTATGTGAATGGGGTCGTCAAGTTATCAAAAGGTTTAAAACGCGTAGCCGTGGGCTTCATAATAATGTCTGGGGGCTTAGCGAAAGGGTGCCAGAAATGCTTTATGTGTGTGTGTGTGTGTGTATGGTGTAAGACGAGGGGGTGGGGGACAAGCAACTAAGCAAGGGGCTGAAATAAACAAATGCAAAAAAAAAAAATAATATCAATCTGGAGTCTAGTTCCTGCTATCTAGGATAGATTATAACTTTGTCTTGGGCCCTAGCTGCTATATTCCAACTAATGATTCCTTTAACCTCATCAGCTTAAAGGTTTCAAACACCTTGCATAGGACGGGTCATACATATAAAGGTATGGATATCTATATCCATACTGAAGCCTATAGTCATTTATGGGGGAAAAATCTACGGGGGATTAATGCGTTCTTCTTTACTCTACATTAAAGAGTATTAAAAAGGATAAAAGCCCCTATATGTTGAAACATAATTGTGTTTTTCCCTTTTTTTTTGTATTAAGAGAGTATATAAATACAAAAACCTGCTCGTACGTAATAAATCATTATTATTATTATTAATTACTTTCACTTTGTCTGTGTGTCCATTCCAATTAAAGTGATTTCCGCCAGGAGTTTTTGTACTGGTACACCTCTATGACTCTCTTTCCCCAAACCTTTATAGAAATACAAGTATTAAACTAGGCAAAATAGCCGCGTTCACTTCCTACATTAAAATCCTCATTTGCATTAAACAGATTAGAGATAAACGCCAGCATTTTACGCCATATTCTGATTATACCCTTTCGTTCAATCAGCAATCTGATCATCTCCCGGTTGTGTTAACACGTGTATCTACAGTATACAGAATGCATAAGTATACGCTCTGATTGGGATCTATTGCCTTTATGCTGGTATTTATATTATATTGTCACAGCGCTCAGTTAGGTGAACGCACAAGATAAACTGGGGACGCGGAGGACACCACAGAGGAGTTCGGAGAAACATCGCCACTAAATGACTGTAAAATAAACCAACAAGCAATAATAACCAGGACAAAGAAATCACGGCTCGTGTTTTTCCAGTATCAAATATCCAGGGACTTCACCTGTATTTTAAAGGCTTACAAAAGGCTGACCTGACACCAAGACACGTTAGCAAATAAACCCAGAGAAACCGACTTGTGTTTTATTTGAAAAGCAGGTGTGAACAGGCCTACTGGGTGCTTTTTTATCGGAGGTAATGCGAATGATCTGTCCTCGCTACCGCGGGTTTGCGACAGTACTTCAACAGATTTGCCATATAGCGTACTAGGTGCCTGAGGCCAGTTAGTCCCATAGCGTTCAACTCACGTGCTGCGGTTAAGGACATCGCATAGTGAAGTAGAATTAAAAAAAGGGTCACACCGGAGAGCTGAACGAGTCGTCGAAGAACTTTGTTTTGAGAGAAGACGCTTTGGAACAGATCTCTGCGCCATCGAGGACCATCTCCTCGGGCCGACAGACGCATAATTTTGAACTGGGAAAAGCAGTAGAACAACACACGCTAGCTGTGAGCTGATACACCGCTTTCGTTACACCCTAATTGTCTCCGAGCACCAAACATGTCACCCACTGAAAAAGAGACAAGACTTAACATAGGGAATTCCTTAGGAGGCGTCACAGAGACGGAAGAACAGACGAAGAAAGGGATACCTGACCTCGACCAGACAAGTAAAGGACTAACCGACTACGATTTAATAACAATTTATTTGACAATCATAGCGCTGAGTGTGTGCGTCCTCCAGTTAACATTTATGCTCTACACAACCCAAAACCCTACCATTAAAATAGACATAAGCGTGCCAGAAACACCAGACCAGTCTGCAGGAGCATTTCCTTTGAGGTCAATTAACGTTACTGTCACAAGGACGGAAAGGCGGTCTCTATTTCAGGTGTTACGTCGCGTGATTTCCAGCGTTGATGAGGAAAACCCTGTCAAGGAGTTGCGGGTGCTACAAGGAAAGCAACAGATTTATCCAAACAAATACGTTTAATTGTGAGTATATAATATTACTTACATATCCAGAATAATACAGTATATATTATTATAAAATATATCAAGTCAACATTAACTGGAATTTTAATATCACCTTTGGTGATGTTGGCGGTTTTTAGTGGATCTCAACTTGATTTATGTTTATAAGTGAGGACTTACGTATTTGTATTAAGCTTAATAATTAAACACGTTTCAAACGTCTGCAGCAACAATCTGAGCATGATCCAAATGATATATGAAGTTAACTCACCCGCTTGGTATATATATGAACTCTTAGTTTATGTTATCTAGAATTTCTTGACCTAAGTAATTTTTGTGTTTGTAGTATCGTTCAATTCCAGTGTGTAAGACAGTTTTGCGAAAGATTATAACTATAGCTGCTTACGTTTTTTTTTTTTTTTTATTTGAAATGATCAAGTATTATTATTTCTCATTAAAAAAAAACATGCTTAACAAAGAACAGGCAAAAACGGTAAATGGTAATGCATTTTCATATCATATATGGGTTTTTTATTGGTTTGTTTTGTTTTATTGCCCTATACATTCTTCTATAGTAATGTCTTTTCACATTCTTTTTTAGGCCATCTTTCTCTTCGTAACAAGCTACAAAATCTCCTCGGTAATTTCGACTTACGGATCAAGGATACCCGGATGCCTTGGGCAAATGGTCGTTATCAAAACTGCATCTCTACTGTTATTCTGACTGATATGTAAATCTGGCAAGGCATCCTAGCGACAACATCGCCGGAGGAAATGGGGACATTGCTGCAAGCGGGAGATGACTCTATTTAAATCGACATACATCAGTTGATTTATTATTCATATTATATATTGCCTTTTCTTTCGTTTGTGAAGTTGTAAAACAGGGACAGGGACACGGGGCTATTTTGATGCTAAGAGAAGAAGGTGATGCTCCCATGTGTATAGCTAATATCGGTAAATCAGCCTTGCACGGACTTCGTTTACGTTTATAATTACGGCAAGCTCACATTAAAAGTAGGCCGTACTTACCCGGTATAGAGAGTTCTACGGAGGACATGCATGCATTCGATAGGGAGTGATCAACACAGAAAATATAATATATAAAAAAGACAATATGATCGATTCTGATTCAGCCTGGAGACGGACCCTTTGACTACTAAAAGGACAAAACCTTAACTTGTCTAGTCACAATTTATTAAAAATCTCATAATATACAGTACATTCCACCAGACAATGAATGAGCATGTCCTTTGACGTCGAGTAGAATATTGTAACCCGGTGATTAAAAGAGTACGCTGGGAACAACAGGAGGTGTGTAATTAGCCTGTAATCTGATTGCATTCAGCGAGAGTCCCCGTGGAGCTGGTGCGCATGCGCTAGGTCCACAAATTCCATTGTGAACGGTCCCTCAGTAACGACGGTATACGCACATGTCCCGGAGCTTTACCCAGTATAATAGAGGAAATAGGGTAACATGTTCTTGCGGAAAGAGTTTAATATATCAAATATATTGCATAACAATGAAAGAGACCGTAAAAGTATATGCACAATGGCTGGCCTAGTTTGCTGCTACGGTATTTATCATCATTATACATGTACCTGATGTGTATTTAATTCGGTTTTGTCTGGGTATAAGAAATTCACGGATTCATAATAAATGGTGGTTCAACGTGGGAAGTAAACCACACTTCTTGTTTTTTTTTTTCAATTTCTTTTTTAATTTAAAATGTATACTTTTAGATGTTGTCTTCTCTTGGCCCTTTCATCCTTATTAACTGACACAGGCAATAGTCATAATGGCGTTAGTTCAGTTTTAAACCCTGCAATAATAATAATAATAAATGAATAATAATAATAATAATATGCCCAAAGTGATATTTTCTTTATATTCTAGAAAGCTACGCGTACTAATTTTTCCCGCTAAAGACCTAAAAAAAAAAAAAAAAAAAAAAAAAAACGATTATAATCCCTCAAATAAAAGTTTCTGGTGTACATATATTTATTTTCTATTCCTATCGTTCAGGGAGCCGTGACGGTTTTTAACGTTTTAGGAAACATTTAGAATTAAATAAATAAATTGGAATCATTAATGATATACACGTAAAATACTTTCTTCTTCTCTTTAATAACTTTATTTTGTTCTTTTTTTTTCTTTCTTTCTTTCCTTCTGTAATATTTTTCCTAAATAGTTCTGGTCTAACAAGCTAATTTTAACTTAAAAGTGAATGAAAAATTCTTAAATTAGACCTAAAATAGGCCTAAATTCATAGGCCTATGTATATTTGCGTAACTACAAATGTCGAAATGTAGCAAAAAATTAATAAAATAAAAAACAATACTTTTTACATAAATGTATTAAAATTGCTAAATTAAAAGAACAGTTTATGAAAACGAGACAATACTGGTGGCTGTGGGATTACCAGAGTCTGTTGGTTATCACAAAGAAGGGAAAGACCCAATGTCTTCTTATTGCTGAAACTCTTCATGATTTCTTGCTGCCCCACATCTCTCATTACCAGTATTTAGCGTGGGACTCGTAGTTCCGTGGTTTTCTTCCTCAAACGATCCGATCTAACGCTCCCCCCCCCCTTAAATAAAGCCCCTGGCATGCGCAAAGGAAATATGCGCACATCGATGTAAACAAAAAATGGCGTCGACTGCTCCACAAGTAAGAGGCATTTCCTTTATTCAAAATAAGACGCACAAGAGAAGAGCGAGCGAGTAACCGCTAAAGTTTCCTTTCCATTTTACAGGAATAACTATTACGAAGCAGTTTGTTGATATTTAGGATCATGATTATCCTCGTACGGGCGCCAAAATAAGTCGGACTGTTTTGATCCACTTCTATTCTCCCTGACTCGCTTTACCATTCCTTTCTTTTGTTTGTGAATTACAAATCAACATCTGCATTCTCGCAAAGCGATATTCATCATGCAGAACAGTAAATCAATCTTCATGAAATCTAGACCAAACTACCTTGAACGATCTTTCACCGCGGAACTTGAAGAGCGAGGCCTCTGTGTGAAGTCGGGTATGTTTTACTGTAAGTGAAATATGGTAAGAATTAAATTTTAATTTAAATCTTTATTTTCAGAGTGTAGATGACCTGATAGCTGTACTGGTCAGCATGGGTTTCGAGATCACGGATGGTCAGCAGGCTGTCCAGGCAGGAAAACTCACAGTAGAGGAGGCAGTCGAGTGGTCAGTTTTAAATATATCCCCCCCCCCCCCCCCCCCCCCAATTAAGTTAAAGTGTTTCAGGGCTTGTTGTATTTTCAGATTGCTTTATTAGCTTTAGTCCTTTTAAAGTGTTGCCAGAGTATCCCCATAAATGTTGCTGGAGGTTTGCAGGGGGCGGGGGGGGGGGGGGGGGGGGGAGGCGTCTCAATATAAGTCCGAAGGTTCAATGGTCCAAAGGTTCAGTGGTCCGAAAAATGGTATCATTATCATTTTTTTTTTTTTTTTAATCAAGGGTTCATTGGACCGAAGGTTCTATAGTGAACATTCAGTCCAATGAACCTTCAAACTATTGCTATGGCCCTGTATGCGGGAGTACTGAGACAACACTAATTTGCATGATGAAATGGGGTACTCCTGGAGTACTCTCACAACATATTACAGGGGTACTCCCACAACCATTGCTGGAAGCCTATTTTGTTGGTAAGCTGTTGTTATGTCTCTCAATGTTTCTGATATTATGATTTCAGGATACTGCAAGGAAAACCCCAGGCGGCTCCAGCTTTACCTGGGAATTCAGTGCTGAGACTGAGACCCCAACAGGTATATAGTAATCTCTCTCTCTCTCTCTCTCTCTCTCTCTCTCTCTCTCTCTCTCTCTCTCTCTCTCTCTCTCTCTCTCTCTCAAAAAAAAAAATGATTTTGCCATCACACATACATATTTGTATTCCTCTCTTGATCTCTCTCTATCTTCAGGGGTGGATTTAGGCCGTCTTCTAGGTTTTCCAGAAGACTGTCAGATTTTCAGTTTTACATTGACCAGTATCTCATTTTTTCTGTTGGAAGATGGTCAAAAATGGCAGATGGGTCAACAAAGTTAATTTTGAAGACTGTCAGGAAATATATCTGGATCGGCCCCCTATCTCTCTCTCTATCTCTCTCTCTCTCTCTCTCACACACACACACACAGCAGCAGTATTGTTAACTATACATGTTCCAGGGCAGCAGTCTGGACACAGCCCCCAGTGCCATGGCTAGCTTTGTGAAGCCAGTTCCCATTCCTGAGCATGTCACAGCTCCCTCTGCTGCCAGTCAGCTAGGAGAGGAAGACAAACAAGAGGTAGGAATTAAAGTAAACAGTTTTTTTATTCATTTCCATGTTGAATCCCAGTATGTTCAACAATTTTATTTGAAATTCCAATGGTGTTTTGTTCAACTTGAAAGCACTCTGCCAGTAGAGACCTCTACCAAGGCAAAATATTAATGTTATTTGAATTAAAAAATTGTTGTAAAAGTTAAAAGAAACCTGGATTCAGTTGAAATTGTAGTCACCTCCTCTTCTCTTTTAAGTAATTATCCTGACAATTCCACCTGAATTGTTGAAAATTGTTTTTGATAAATTCTCTTCATAAACAAATGAAACACCCTTCATTGGTGTATATGAAGGTAAGTAGATGCATAGGCGATAGCTTAATTGTTGGTAAGAAACTGCTGTTGCTATTTTGAGTTTAAGTTATCAGTTTTATCTCCAGGAGCAGTTAGCTAGTAGAATGAGGATGAGTGAAGAACAAAGAAAAATAAAAGAAACTTTTGAAGAGAAGCAAAGAGAAGAGGCAAGAAAATCTGCACTGTCAGAGAAAAAATTAAAAAAGAAGGTAAGGCCTGAAGACAAATGTGATAAGTAAAGTTTAGGAAGCATGTTGTAAATTATGATCATCATGATATGTTGTAAGAGGTGTTGATAGGTGTGTTATGTCAGAAAAGTTCATAATAAAGCAAATACATTTAGATTTTTACTGCTAATGAATTGATGGTCATGTTTGTTAGTGAGATCCTAAAACTAGAAAACCTAAAACCAGAAAGAAGAAAAAGAAATTGGTTGAAAGTTCAACAACAATATCTGCTGTATCCGAATTTTAAGAATTGACAGTGGCAAATACTGGTATTTTCTCACAACGACAAAGCACACTGTGATGTTCAATTTAAGCAAAAGGGGGCACCACATGAGCAGCCTAGCTGTATGGAGGTGTGGCTTTGTTAGTCCATGTTTACAACAAGTTGTGTTTGAAAGGGGCATGTAGGTAATGTCTTGAAAATATTAAAAAAAAAAAAAATACATGCAGAGATGTTTAAAATGATGATGTAGAGTTTGTTATTTTCTTTTGTAATTTTGTCAAATTTATTCCAGGCACATGAGCAAGCCTTAAAACAAATTGCTGAAGACCGTGAACTTCAGAAACAAAGGAAGTCAGGTGCTCCTACATCACCACGGCAACAGGCAGTAGAAAGGGACAGCAAAGACACAACATTAGCCACTTCACCACTGAAACCAGCACCTTCCACACAGGATAAATGTTTACTGCAGGTAATGTGGTCTTGAGGAGTTTGTCTGGTAAATATTTTCTTTTAGACACACTGACAGATATTGTTTATTCAACTCATTTTTATTTTTGAGTGACACATTTTTTTTCTTCAGAAAACTGAAAGAGATTGATCATTTTCCACTCTCTGAACCAAAATGATGTATAGTACTTAAAAAAAAAACGTTTCACTCGCGATACTGGTAAGTTTTACCCATGATAATTACTGCTTGATACAAATAGCTGTAGTGAAGCTTATATTTTATGGACAGTAACAGGGAGCCCAATTTTACTGTTGAATCAACAACAGCTGAGTTACTATTATTATTATTATTACTATTATTATTATTATTATTACCACAATTTCTTTACAAGGGACTGATTCAGAAGTATTTGAGCTGATAAGTTTGTGTTGAGTGGCACTGACATCATTGTTGGACAGTCAGGCCTAGTTCGAGATCTCTCACATCTGGATGATGAATCAAGTTGTAATTAAGTTCTGTTTCATTTATTTCTGTTTAACATGTTGGTTTTGTTTACAGATCCGTCTGATGAATGGCAGAGTTCTGAGACACACTTTCAGTCCTGGCGCCACTCTCAGTGATGTCTGGCACCTGGTGCAGGAACAAGGGCAAAACAGTATCACAGGCAAGATGAAAGAAAATCCTTTCTTTTACTTTAATGCTTGTGTTTAATTTTTACAGATCCATCAGTTAATATGCTAGTTGATTAGTAGTAAGTTGGATGGGTAATCTGTATGACTCAATGAACCTGATTTGTATCATTACTTATTTATTGGTATTCATATTGAATTTAATGCATTTTTCTAGGAAAAAGTGTTTTTTATGTAAATTTTTGCATTTGATGATCAAGCCGCCCTGGTATTACTACTACTTTATGTTTCTATCAATATTATGTAATTTGATTAATTCTGATGATCGCCTTTAGCTTTCTAAATGAATAATATTTTTCCAGTTACATGTTATTCTTTAACATATATATGTATATATCCAGGCATGGCCTTCATGCAACCCTTTCCCAGGCGGGAGTTCACTAGAGAGGATCTGACACGGTCCCTCTCTGAGTTGGGGCTTACCCCTACAGGGTCCCTGGTGCTGAAGAAAATGGAGACTGCCTCTGAAGATACTGGTAACATTGTTTTCAGTTTTATTTATTTATTAGTTAATCTATTAATTTATTTATTTATTTATTCATAGAATTTGAAAAATTAAATTTGAGGCAGTTTTTGTTTCTTAGTAGCAATATGAAAAAATATTTCTTAGTTAGATATCAAGGATATTATCAATTAAGCTGTGGTTAAAAACTGTATTTTTTGCTTATATATTCTAAAGAACCAGGCAGTTTAACTTTCAAAACTAAATAAAAATTGTTCACCTGGAATCATTGAATTTATGACATTAACTTCTTTAAGTTCAGACATCAATTGCCTCTCTCCATATAGCCTCATCCAGCAGCTCAGACATAGCCATGAACACACGACCAGATGGCGCCACCTCACTATCACCACCACCGCCGCCATTACTACCCCTTCCAGCTAAAGTTGTCAATAAGGAAGCTGTTGGTGGGGCCACTAGAAGTCCAGTGGGGCATTCCTGGGGTGGGGCTGGACACAGGATGGACACTGAAGAAGAGGACAGTGGAGTACAGGAACAGGCAGAAAGTGAGGGGAGACATGGTTTTATATAATTTATAAAAAAAAAAACTATTTCTGAACTTCACTTATGTAAATTTCTTTAAGGACTGCATAGGACTCTATTAAAGGAATCTTACAGGACTCTGTGGGACTCCATATAAGAATTATACAGGACTCTGTGAGACTTCATATAGGAATTCTGTTGGATGCCCTTTTGGACCCCATATGATTTTGATTCTGTAAGAGACATAATTCATATCCAAAATTGTTACCCTCTGTGTGAAATATTACCCTGTATAAGAAACATTAAAGGTTCTTGGGGATATATAAAATATTATGCAATACTTAAGCAGAGTGAAGTTGTTGACCAAAAACTTTTATGTTGTTTCCTACCCCACATATTTTAGGTCCGTCTCCTATGGACATTGTTGCTGATGCTGCCAGAGAATCAGATGATGAGGAGGAGGAAGAGATGGAGGAAGAAGGACATGATGTTGTTCCAGGAGGAGGAGTTTTGCCAGGAATGTTACCACCACATCCTATGTTTGGTGAGGAACTGGAATAATGTGGACAAAATAATGTAAAATTAAAATCTATACTTTAAACAACAGAGGGAGCCCAAGCCCCCCCCCCTCCCCCTCCTCACCCTCATCCTCCCACCCCCCCCCACACAATCCAACAATTCTAGAAAAACGACACTAGTTTTTGGTTTTTCAAAACACATTGATTTTTGTGTCATTTCTAGTACTAGTAATGAAAAACTGTCAAATTTAGTCAGAAGCATTTGGCACTAGGACATGACAGATATCTAGTATATTTGATAAGAAACTATTACAAAAAAAAAAAGAAAAAGAAAAAAGAAGAAAAAAAGATTACATTGTTTTACATTAATTTTACTGTAGCTAAGGATTACTGTACCCAAGGATTTCATCTTAATTTAAGTTAAATTTCATGATTAAAACTGTATTATCGTCTCTCATTCTGTGTTATTATTTCATATTATTGAATCATATTTTATTGCATTGTATTGTTAATGTGTCTTATTGTATGATATGTCCTGTTAATGTATGTTATTGTATCATAGTGTGTTGTCAGTGTATCATATTATATAATATTGTAGGAGGAGGAGGACATCATCAGTGGGGAGAGGGACAGAGACTTGCAGGAGATATCCCAGTAACTGTATCATATTATATTGTTAATGTATCATATTATATAATATTGTAGGAGGAGGAGGACATCATCAGTGGGGAGAGGGACAGAGACTGGCAGGAGATATCCCAGTAACTGTATCATATTATATTGTTAATGTATCATATTATATAATATTGGAGGAGGAGGAGGAGGAGGACATCATCAGTGGGATGAGGGACAGAGACTGGCAGGAGATATCCCAGTAACTGTATCATATTATATAATATTGTAGGAGGAGGAGGACATCATCATTGGGGAGAGGGACAGAGACTGGCAGGAGATATCCCAGTAACTGTATCATATTATATAATATTGTAGGAGGAGGAGGACATCATCATTGGGGAGAGGGACAGAGACTGGCAGGAGATATCCCAGTAACTGTATCATATTATATAATATTGTAGGAGGAGGAGGACATCATCAGTGGGGAGAGGGACAGAGGCTGGCAGGAGATATACCAGTGGTGCCACAACTTCCAGCTCAGTTAGCTAAAAATGCTGCAGGTACATGCTTGTTGACCAGTTATGAGGAAGTTTTTAAGGATAATTATTTCCTTTATTGTTTAACATTCTTATAATTCATCCATATTATTGTGTTTTTTTTCACTGAGGTTCCTCATTGTTTTCCTCATTGTTAGGAATTAATCATTATTCATGATCAGGAAAATGGAATATTTCTCTCAAAATGTTGGTGAGATTTGGAAAAAATTGTTTCATGTTAGTAAATGAAAAAATAACACGTAATTTAGACATTAGTTCATGGTACATTTTGTATGTTTTGGAATCTTAGAAACTTTCAGAGGAAAGATTTGTTTGACACATTCATAATTTTGCTTTTATTTCCACTACTTCAGCTGCAGCAGCTTTACAAAGGATAGATCAGCCACAGCAGCCAACACAACCTGTACAACTAAACCAAGAAGAACAGTCACAATCCACTCTCCAGAGTGAGCCACCTTCTAGGCAGCATGCAAGAGGAGCCCAAGTCCATACCCTCCTCCAACAGTGTACTCGTCATGTCAGCCAGCGCCTGTGTGACCCCAGGGTAATGTCAATGACCTCCCCCCTAGGGTGTCTACCCACAGAGCTGGCTGAGAAATTGTTGCAATATGTGTTAAAGGAGAGACTGCTCAAACCAAAAACTCTGAATGCTTTTTTACCCTGGTGAGTTTGACCTGCTGTTTGGATGTTTTACCTGTTAAGATTATAGTTTGATTGGTTTCTTTGAGAGTACAAGTCTGGTGAAGACATCCTCAGAAAATGAAAGATAAAAACCATAACATTTTCAGTTATGCCGCTTCTTGGAGGTAATGTTTTAACTTTGGGAGTTAGTTCCAGCGAGTCAAATTGAACACCATTGATGAGAGAGGATCACTGCATGTTTTCATCTTGATTTTTTCTCCACATTTTCTCTGTTTTAGCCATCTACGTCAACTGGTATTTGATTTTTATCCCTATACAACAAATGAACTGTTAGCAGCAGTGAGGTGAGTTATCTGAACAATTAGGGGCCAGTTTGTCTCTGATTATTCCAATCAATTTGTCAGTTGTAATTCTGTGCAAAGTAATTTTGGGAATGGCAGTTATTTGAGCATGTTAAGAAGGGGGAATGTTAAGTTTTTTGAGAATTTCACAAGCAATTTCAAATTTTAAGTGAAATATATATTTCCTTACGAGTGGACGTGTAGAAAAAATGTCCAGCTTTTTTCAGTCATTCAGTATTTCATCACATATACATCATTGCTGATACATACATTGCATAACTCATATGAAGATTAACTGATTTTAAGTTAATAAATCAAATTTCTTATTATTTGCAATTGGATGTTATTTATTTTAAATTTTACAGAAAGAGAGGTCACTTCTAAATCAACTTTTTGGTGACTGTCAAAGTTGTTTGTTGTTTATTCAAGTTTATAGAATTCATGTAATGACGTACAGTACATAATAGTAAGGTGGTGTGGAACAAGCTTATAGACATGCATGTGAAATGGAAAATTTTTGCCTTTTGTTCATCATCTGACCATTGTATTATCATCTGATCAATGCAGCAACTTGATAATACATTAGTCAAATGATGAATTAAGGCAAAAATCATTCACTGATTCTTTCAAATTTGTGTTGCTGTTAATATGTTGTCCAATACTGTTACTTGCCCAGATTCCACACCTTATTAATGCAGCAAGTTGATAATACAATGAAAACGATGAATTAAGGCACAATTCATTCGTTCATTCATCCATTCATTCATTCAAGTTTATGTGTAGCTGTTAATGTGTTGACCAATACTGTAATTTGTCCAGATTTCACACCAGTGTGGTTCACCTCAGTCTCTGTTCCTGTACACTGATCACAGACAAGGGACTTCAGCCTCTGGTCACTCTGAGAAAACTGAAATATCTCAACCTCAGCTGCTGTGGACAGATAACCAATGGCTGCTTTGATGTCATTAAAGGTAAGGAAGAGATAACCAATGGGAGCTTTGATGTCATTAAAGGTAAGGAAGAGATAACCAATGGCTGTTTTGATGTCATTAAAGGTAAGGATGAGTAAAACAATGGGTGTTTTGGGAAAGTAGTAATGGTTCAATGTCAGACATAAAAGATTACCACAAGCTAGCTGCTTGGTACTTTGATATAATTGAACTTACAGCAATTAGTTTACTGATGAGAATTTATGCTATTCAAGCAGTGGATGCATTGTCAACAAGAATGCAGTATGGGGCATTAGAAAACTTAAAGATCATTTAGAACCATTAACAAGATTTTTTACAAAGATTGGCCTTCCCCTTTGTTAAAATTTCTGATAGCCTAATGTCCATCAGTTTATAAAGTATTTCTGTACATTCCAGAGTTTCCGCTGCTTGTCACACTGATACTGGAAGGTACTAAAGTGACAGATGAAGGCGTGCAGGATTACGCTAGCTCAGAACCCGCAGAACTTGTCAACCTCAATCTCAATAAAACTGCTGTGACACATGCAATATTCTCTAGTTTACAAAGTAAGCTCAAGGGTGATTGTCTTATCTTCTACTGTAACAAGTAAAAACTGTAGTGGATTATAATATTATATTATTTTGTGTAATAAAATATGATCATTGTTTTACTGATAGTAATTCATTTAAGTAAGCATTTTGTTTTTGCTTGTATTTTTCAGAATTACAAAAACTAAGAAGTCTGAATTTAGACCAAACACAGGTGAAGATATAGTTATTGTTATATTAAAGTCATGAAGCTTTGTTTATTTTGAACATGTGAGAAAAAAGAATGTGTTACATATTACAGTGTGCTAGTGGATCATTATCTTGTTGGTGCAGATACACTTAAGTTGATTAATTTGTATGAACTCATTCATGATTCTACTTGCAAACTTTGATCTCTCATACAGTCAGTAACTTGCAGCCTGAGCACCTAACACATAATATATGTATCTATGTCACTGTGCCCTACATTTCAGGTCCATAGTCTCTCAGGTCTCCAGAGTCTACAACAGATAGACAGTCTTAGTGTGGCAGCCACAGGGATAGCGACAGATTCTCTCCTGGTGTTGTCCATGTTACATAACCTCAGTGGACTGGATATCTCCAGGACAGAGCATGTAGAGGGAGATACTGCTCTACAGTATATAGCAGGTCAGTTATTATAATAATAATAATAATAATGATTATAATAATAATGGACAAAAAGCAAGAAAACCAAAAAAAGAAGTTAGTGTCAGATTGCACTAGTTGAGACTGATTTGGTTGAGAAGAATACAGTGTGTTTACTATTGAGTGACTAGTTTGCAATGAAGAACTCCACAGAATCAGCCAGAGTGTGTTAGGTGTGACTTTCTCTCTGGAGATGGTTGTGACTAGCACATTGTAATGACACAAAAACACTGACCATGTCCAGGTTACAATAGATTAAAGATTACTGGGGTACTCCAAAAAAAAAAAAAAAAAGTTAAAGCTTTTTAGCTTTGACTGCTGAATTGTAAAGACAACTTCTCAAGCTTACTTTCAGAAATCAGTCAAAGAGCGTTTTTTGAACAACTGGATTAAAACTTACAGATGTTGTTGACATGTAGACAGACTTCTGTCACCACTAAGGGTAAACATCATTGTTAAAACAGTAACTGTAACATTTATATTTGGCTTTTGGGCAAGAGCTGAGATATAGAAAAAAAGATGTTAGTTGTCAAGCAGGTGTTGTATAAGATTTTATTTCCTTATTGCTATGATTTTCCAGTTAATTTAGTGCTAAATAGTGAAGTAAATGGCTATGTATAATGTTAGGGTTATAGTCGTATTAATTTAACAGAGGGGTGGGTTTGCCATAATGTACATATTGTAGCATTTAAAAACTGTCAAGATAAATTGTAAATTTTATTTTATTTTTTTTTTACATCATTTCAGGTCTTAGGTTACAAAGTTTAAATTTTCCAAGCCGTTTGTCAACAACAGGTGCAGGGATGTTGCATGTTGCAGGTGATTGTTTATTTATTTATTTATTTATTTATTTATCTATTTATTGGATATTTTGTAGTGATTGAAGTTAAAAGCTTTGTTTCTTTGTGGTGTATCTGTGTAGCCAACAGTTTCAGCTGTCTTTGTAAGTTATGTTCTTTTTAAGCTTCTTTATCTGTGTAATTGACAACAAACATTAAGTTTAACAATAAATTAGAAATTAATACGTTAATCTCTCTGTGATAAACTGTTATGCCTAAGTTTTTTTTTTTATTATTTTTTTATTTTAACAATCTTATTGTGCATGAAAAAACAGTTAAAGAAGCCAAACAAGAAATAGAAGACCATAAAAATGTAACTCTCTTTCAATATTCAGCCATGCCACTCACTTCCATGGACCTTACAAATTATATCTACATCCAAGACAGGGGACTGGAAAGCATAGGGAAGATCACAAGGTAATCAATAACTAATCAGTATGTATTGATCCATTGGTCCATATGTTTAACCCTGGGGAACCCTGACAGTTTAGTTCTTGTGTAGAGTTGACCCCCTTTCTCTCCCCTGCCTTCACCCATTACTGTATAATATGTATGTGTCCTGTATGAGAGTGCCTGTCCCAAGGAACAGTTGCGTTGTGGCTATTGTCCAAACCAATCAATCAACATTCTAAACCAAGGAAATGGTTACATAACTGTTTGTTATTTTAACCAATCACAACACGTTTATAAACAATTACGGTTTCACCCAAACACACAGTCTTTTCTCTTAATTGTGGATGTCAAAACACCTCTTAAAACATGCCCTCCGCCCCTGTGTGCAGTGTAGATCCAGGTTAGCTAACTCTCCTGAATAATATGAATGTAAAACTATTCTAACTTTGGTCTCCACTATGTATTTATTTGCAGGTGTTAGAGAATGTAATACGGGGAACATTTGCAAACCTTTTCATTAATTTTTCTATTTTATTGGACATCATGTGTGCCAGCGGCACAATGGAGGTTGACCTTTAAGTTGACCTTTGACCTCCAGAGGTCAGCTGCCTTCAGGGGGTTTTATAATTGACTGGTGTGTGTTGTTGTGGCAGCTACTAATGAGTGAAGGAACTGTGGTAATTTGTGGTGTTGTATTACAGGTGTGTGGATAAGGACTTTCACACCTGTAGAGGCATGGTCTTGTTCTTGGGCCTGTTAAACATGGGAAATTGTATCAAAAGTTTGTTTCAGCTTGGAGATGAATTTTTTTAAGAAATCTTTTTTTGACCAAAGATAAGGCCATTCTAGTTTGTTTAAAAGTTTTTTTCTTTTTCAAAGAAAGAAGGTTAATGAGTTATGAATATTTTTGACTGATGCTTGCTTTTATTTATTTGGATTTTTTTTAAATATAAAATCCTAAAATGAAATTGAAATGTTTGGTCAAAAACTTCAGAATAATTTTTATACCAATAAAGTTGTTTTGTAAAGCTCATCTTTATCTGACTTAGTTAAAGGATTGTGTAGTATGAACAAAATAAGGAGTTTTTCTACCTGTATCTCATACTGCAGTGTATCTACTGGACCAGACGACCTTCTACAGGACTTTCATCAGTGTTGATCTTTTTTCAATGTTGACCTTGTGGTCAATGAAGCAATTGGTTGTAATAACATAAAGTAGCGTTCTTGTCAAAACTTAGGGTGTGATTTCATACCTCTGGTATGCTGATATTATTGTGATATGGAGTGATTGAGGTTTGTGTGCATGTGTGTGTGTAAGTGTGTGTGTAAGTGTGGGTGTATGTGCATGTGCATGCGTGCAGGGGCGGGAGGGGTGATGGGTATTGATCACTGTGAGGTAGCATGAAAAATAAGAATTCTAAGCCAAATAAACATCACTGATATATGCACTTTATCAAATTTCACTTCAACAGAAAATGCTATAGGGATGCAGAAAATAGAAAATAGAAATAATTTTGTATCAAAAGGCATTAGATAATCATTTTGGTGTGTAATGTTTTTGCCAGAAGGACATGTTGGTTTATTAGTTAAAATAAATTGTTTTTCTGACAAAAATTGTTTGTGTCTTCCAGCTTGAGGCGCCTCCTATTGACTAATACCAACATCACAGATGTGGGGATGATGTTCTTAGAAGGTACTTGTATGTTAGGATCCAATTATTCCCATAACCCTATTGTACTAGCAGTATCAATCTACCTCCAAGGGGATTCTTGCTATATTGCTATCAGTTTTAGCATGCACAAAAGTTAATTACCCACTAGCAGCTTCAGTGGACGTGACAGACATTAAAGCCGCTTAAACTGAATGCAATTTAGTGAGAATCCCCTGGGAGTTAGATCGATGCTGCTAGTATGATAGGGTTATGGGAACCCAGTCTTAGCCTTCAGACATATAATACATGTGGTAGTATCCTTGTCTAGAACTGTCATGTTTGATGTTTCTTAGTATAGTGCCAGGTCTCCTGTGGCACTTAATCTTTGATTGGTAGAAAATTTTGGGCACACGCAAATCAACTGCCAAGTCGCCAGTAGCTAATGATTGCTCAAATTTAAATTAGACAAAAACAAAATGACGTGAAATTTCCACTAATACACTAGGCTGAAAACGGCAATTGTGCACACAAAATTAATTAAGCACCACATACATAATAATTGTTTGGCTAAATTAAGCAATCACATACATTATAAATGTTTGGCTAAAAGAAATAGTACTCTTTAAAGTTAACTTCAATTGCCTCAAAGAAAATTGGCACTTTTAGAAAAATGACTAATTAAAAAAAATACCCCTTCCCCCCTTCACCATAGTGCCAGTTTAGACAGAGCAGGTAACAGTGAGTATTTTGACCACCCAGTCTACTGTGTAATAAGGAGAACTGCCACCTGTTACTGTTTTCTTAGGGGTCATTCTGGTTACTGGGGGGTCAGTATTGTCCAAACTAACCTGGAATGCCATAATGTCAATGTCCACTACTGTCCAGAGGTTGGCATTTCCTGTGTCCTAGGGTTAATTCTAGCCAAATTCAAGTTCTATGAAGATGTGTATTAACTTGTTGATAACTCTGTGTTTGTCTGTCTGTTTGTCTGTCTGTCTGTCTGCCTGTCTGTCTGTCTGCCTGTCTGTCTGTCTGTCTCTGTGAATTATTACATTATTGCTGATGTGATGTGCAGTTAATTATTTAATAAACAGCAATCAGCTGTGGGTTTGTATGTTAGGCCAGACAATGTTGAGTTATTGGTTAACAAGTGTTCACTATCTGTTAAACATGGTCAGTAGATGAAATTTCTCTTAGTTTTTAGTCTTTTAAAACATGATGTTTAAGGAGCATAGCAAGTAAGTTTTAAGGTTAATTGGTGTTTTTTCTAATCTACTTTAGAGGGGAAGCACTTGCCAAATACACAATGTGTGCAAATTTTAGGCATAAAAACAAAAGCATTTAAGTTATTTTCCTGGGTTCATTTGTACATTCATCCCAGATATGAAACTTTTATGTCCAGTTTAACGTTTGCATATGATAAAAAGCACCAGTTGGTGCAAAAAAATCAGATTTTTTTTTTCAAAATTAGGGTTTGTTTCACTCGTTAAGCAGCTTTTCTGTTTTCTCTGGCCATGCAAGCAAATTCCTATTGAATTTAATTTAATTAAAGTTGTTGCCTTCCTCTACTTTGAGGTCTTATTTGTGCCAGGCTTTTGTAGATTTGCATTCAAAGTAGAAAACAAAAGCTGTCAGGATGAAAAGAAACGATTCTGTCCATTGTTATAAACTAACTCAAAATTAACTCACCTTTGTGCAGCTACAAAGCAACTCCCAAGATGTTAAAAAAATGGTACATGAAAGAAAGTTCTTTAAATGTAGCCGAGTTATTAACCTGATCAGGAGCTGGTATTATATCAAAAAACAGCTTGGGGTGCCAATTTTCTGGCTGATAACTTGGCCATTTAGTCACCACACGGTTTAACACTTTCCTAAATTTCTGCCTTGAATACTCCTCAATCAGAAAGTTAGTTCAAAGGGGACACGCCTTTGTTATAACTAGCGCACACCTGGCAGTGTTTTTCTTCCAGAGTCTTGTAATATGTCGGTGATAGTAATGACGGTGTTTTATGATCAATGTGAAATGATTGTGCAAAATTGTCCTTGACTTGAGGGTCCTTAAGTCACGAAAATTTGCTTTGTAAAATGAGACTGGAACCTTGTAACAGCCTTTCATATTCAGCTGTATGGTTACTATTGGACTGTAATCTGGTCACTTTTGTAGTAAGAATTACTGCCCATCTCTCTCTCTCTCTCTCTCTCTCTCTCTCTCAATGTATGTTTGTGAAAATCTCTAACTCAAACAAGTGTAATATATTATGTTAAATCATTGTGGTGGAGCATGTTACTGTAGAATTAGAAAAGAGCAAGCGTTCCTTGTGGCTCAGTTTGTCGGAGTTTGTTGGATCTAAAAACTTGATGTCAAAAGTTTTAGAAATTATAGAGAAGGTATACTGAAATTTTGTGTCATGTTTATTTTTTTACTAAATTTTTGAGTTTTGTTTTTTTAGGATTAACAAACCTTGAAGTTTTGTATCTGGACAAAAATGCAATATCAGATGAGGGTGCTGCAGTGATAAAAGGTGGGTCCAGCTCAGTGATACATAATAAATTGAGGAGGGGAAGGGAGTTTAGTTGGGTGAAAACAATATAAGATCTTGGTCGGATGTTCTGTAAGATGTTTATTTAGATCCCCACATTGGCTTTTCCTTTGTCTGTATTTTGTATCTTTGTAATATATGAATGATACTCTTTTTAAGTCATTCTAGTAAAAAAAATGTCAATTAAAAATTCATAGGTATGTGAAGAAATGCAATATTATATACAGACCACAATTAAAAAGGTATTAATTTCGAATAAAGTGTGTGCTAATATAAACTTGTTTCAAGATGTGAATTTGATATTTGTTGCAATATCTTTTCAGCCTTCTCAAGACTTCAGGAATTAAGTCTGTCAGAAACCAGGTAGATATTTTAAAATTCAGCCTGGCTGCATTTTATAGTTATATCTGACCCTCGAGCTCATAGAATTGTAGGACAGGTTTAAATTGCTGCATTTGAATCTGATCCAGTTTGGCAAAGTGAATTGTGTGATTGGAGTAGTGCCAAAAGTCATGTTTAATGGGGACAGTTTGGATAGAGCACCATTTTAAATCTGACAGCCATTTTGAAAATTTGATATTATATTATATTGTTAACATGTAAACCACTGTATCACAAAGTTCAATTTTTTAGAACCATTGTTTCCCCTATTATCAATAAAATTTTTGAAACAATATTTTTGAAAAACTGATAACTTAAACACATTTCTTTCATTAATCAAAAAGTTTTAATCTATTTCAGAGTCTCCAGTGATTTTCTAGTGGCAGGAATTTTAAACAGGTGTCTCCAAATGACCAAACTTAATCTGAGCAGAACTAGAGTGTCTGATAGAGGTATGGTCATTACTCAGAATTCTTAATTGGCAAAATTTGTCAAACATTCAGACACATAATTTTATAATCACAAAAATATATTTCTATATTGCATTTGTGGTGCTTTTACTGCATTCAATACAGCTATAGAGTAGCATGCTTTTCAATTTTGTTGCTACCGCTCAAAAGGAATGCTCAAATTTTAAAGAGATAATGACCGAAGAAGTACAGTATCTGTAAAATTCACAATTTTCCCCCATTGAAAAGATCGAGTTATTACTGGAGGTTTTTATAAACAGTTTATCGACTAGTGGAACACCTATTTTTGTATGATAATTAAATGTTGAAATACTTGAAGCAAATCAAAACTAGACTGCAGTGTCCCATGTCTGGGTACTGCGCTAACAGCTGCAGAAATCTCAGTAATCTTGTCATAGTCATTAGACACTGAAAATCTGGGAATTGAATCAGTGTCTTGAACTGTAAACCATGTAAGTCTCCGTGAACTATTGGATAACTGCTGATTTCTGCTGAGAACTGGCCATCAGTCAATGAACTTGGTCAGTTGTCAGCGAAAAGATCAGTAAAAAGCTTGATACAAGTATTGTAATGGACAGCTGTGTTACTTAATTATTGGTCAGAATATTGGAGGCGGATCAGAGTGACCAGTGTGGTCATTGATTGTGAAAATGTTAATCAATATTTTATCTAATGAACCTTCATTTGTGAATATCTCTCTCCTTCTCTCTCTCTCTCTCTCTCTTTTGACCCCCATCGCTCTCTCTCTCTCCTGATAATTGCCAAAACAGCCAGATTGTACGGGAAACTTTTATATTCTAGGTTTAAAATGTCTGAGACTGCCTCACTTGGCCCTGTTAAACCTTGACGGGACGCGGGTCAAGATGACCACTGTCCTCAAACTAGACGGTCTGCCGGAACTGAAGAACGCCAGCGCAAAGAACTTAACAGTTCCAGGGGACAGCTCTGATGATTAAAACAACAAGACGTCAATGAAAACAAAGAATATGTTTTTCAATTTACATATTCATATCGTTTTCTGGTGTCAGAAACATGTCAGTGTACCATTACCCCTGAGGGGGGGGGAATGCTCAACGTAATCATTTCCTTCTATTGCACGGTGTAACATGAATATCTGACTCCCATGAAAATTTGACTCCCGGAGTCGAATCTGACTCCTCCATGAAATCTTGACTCCCAGGGGCGCTGATCCTAACCCTAACCCTAACCTGCAACTAACAAAAAGTGCCAAGGTATCCTCCATTATGCGTGCTACAAGATAAAAGTCATATACTCAAATAATATATGATTTTTGAAATTTCATGTTGGGGCGGGGGGGGGGGGGGGGTGAAAATTTCGTTATGAAATTTTGACTGGGAAATCTTCTTTTAGGGGAGTCAGATTTTTATTGTGCAACGGAATAAAGCGGAGATGGAACATTTTTCAGTTTGGTCTCTAAACAAACAGCTGATGATTTCGATGACTGTACCCTAAGGGGATTATTTATTCTTTATTCAAGTGAATGATATACTACATCTTAGTGGTCGTGTAGTGACGGCTGATTGAAATACGGGTCGTTGCAAAAAGATCAATGACAAGTATAAAACTTAGGTGACAGGGAGCAGGTGTCAACTAACACTGTCCCGCATACCACGCTGTGGTTGCCTGGGTATCTTTACCGATCACGGTGAAGGACTTCAGCACCTTTCACAGTTTTGCCGGTTTTGCCGAGGTTGTATTGTTGGTGAACAAACATTGTTTTTGTCTGCTCTGATGATAAAACGAAACAATAAATTTTCTTCTTATGATGAATGGGCTTGTTATATGATTGTGGCAATTTTAGAATTGTATGAGGTGGCTATCTCGGCACTCTGACAGTGACAGCCCTTTATATATGAAATGTTTTTATTGTTTAATATACACTGAACGAAAATAAAACAGCCAGCACAAGATCGGCATTATGGGTTATATTTATTAAATAATAAAAAGTGAATTTTGTTGTTCAAGATGATGCAGATAACTGTCCGTAGCCCTTTGCATGTTACATAAATAATTTACATGAGTGTTTATATTTTTGCTCAGTGTATGTAAAGTTCTTTTACATTATATTAACGTTGGGAAGAATGCTAACGTGACGAAAGTTATTAAAAAAAAAAAAAGAAAAAAAAACTTGGGAAAACTGCGCCACTTACATGTAGGATGCATGGTCAATGTGTCAGTTTGTAAAAGAAACGTTACCTTTTGAAAAGATACAAAATCTCTGTATTTCGGAAGTGTGGGAAAAATTCTTGTATGGGAGCGGTAAAATTTAAAGTATTGGTATGTAAATTTGATTGAAGTATTAGAGTTTAACTGTTGCTTATTCTAGAATTACCTGGTTAAAAGAAAACGAGAATCAAGCATTTCTCTGGCATCCTGGGTAAAAATAACGATGTTTTGTTTGGGCTGACATGGACTCCGTATGGAAGCCAGCGGTTCATTTTTTAACCAAAGAAAACAGCAATCGTGATTTTTTGTGTTTTGGTATGGAATTAAAAGCGAAGTAATTGGTGGTTTTCCCGTCGAGTCTGATAAGCATTGTTGTTTTACGTAATTCTATCGGAAAGGAATGGAATGGGGAGGGAAAACCAGGACGACGGGGAAAATGTGTTACCTTGCATGATACAAACACTTTGCCTGCGGCGTTTACACAAGTAAAACTATTACGTAAATGTTTCTCTTTCTTGGTCACCTTTTTTTTCTTTGATTTTTTTTTCATCTCTCAAAAAGACGTGAATTCAGGGCTAAAGGATTCATAGCCACCCTTTTAACATTTGATTTTGGTAATGGAGAATTTATCCCGCTTTTTTCTCTCTCACTAAAAAACGATTTTGCTTTCACTTACACGCGCACTTACACCCATGTCCTTCTGTCTCTTCTCACCATCTCTCTCTCTCTCTCTCTCTCACACACGCGCGCGCGCGCGCAAGCACACTCATTTGAAGTTCACACAATCAGAACTCGTTGCTCAGTGTTTTTGGGTTTCGGACCAAGTCTTGAATTCGATTAACCTCTGGAAGACAATGCCTGGGCTGTGTTTGTTTGGTTGCGCAACGGTACATCTTACCTTAGCTTATTTGTTCTAGCAAAACTTTAGGGAGAGGGGCGAGAAATAAACCTCTCAGGATTGTGAGATTTTATACTCACTGTAAAGAAGTAATCAATCACCAAGGTTTGGCGTTTCTATGCGTTGCGTAGAATTATGTGATTTTCATTTCAGAAATTCATATTCAAATTCTAATCAGAATTCTACGTAAATTATAAAGTTAAACTTTCTTCCCACCTCTGTCGCCCCTACACCAAATTGAAAAGCAGCCCGCGCATGCTCAATTAGCGTTACGGTAAATCAGTCCTGCAGTACAGGTGTAATATCGGGTTGCAGGCAGGCAGATTAGCCCACGTCTACATGGCTTTACTCAAACGAAACCAGAGGTGCGCTGCGGAGTTAGGAATATGCTCCGACTGAATCCTCGCCTCGGATTCTGAAATCCCAGGGAGAAAAAAATTCGTTCAAAAAGTCTGGAAACAAACTGGGAAAGGAAACCTGGGATCACATCCCGTCCTGGAGTTGTTGAAGTGAAAGTTTTCTGACTTGTTTCTGTGTTTATTGAGGTGGAAAACTGATATTATTGATAATTTCTGGACGCTCATCGGTCAATATCGAAAAGAGAAGTTTGCGAAGGAGGTATTAATGCCAGGATTTTTTGTGGACCTTCTGTTAAGGTAAGTTTTTCTAAACACAAACAATGCTTCGTTCCTATTATCGTTATATCATCCTTGTGTCTGATATCTGCTGCTGTTAAATATGTATGTTTTATTTTTCTGTAAGGCGATGTAGGGATTTTATTGTTTCACGTCAAAAAGGGAAGGGCAGCGTGTCTTTCAGTCGCGGTAACTGGTCGCGTCTCTGTGGCGGTTATTGTTGTTGTTTTTGTCGCTCAGAAGTTTGACGCAGGTGAAAACTTATATTATGCAATAATTCTGCGCTTTAGTGTTTTATGCTGTCGTCAAAACATTAGGTAAACACTTCTGTTGCCTGAGAGTTTTATTGAATATATATTGTAAAAATGTAAAAGAATATCGAAAATATTACCAGCGGGAAGACCAAGATTTGTCACACCCTCAGATCACCTGAATTATGGTATTTAAAAAAAGGTAGATCGATTTTGATAATCTTTACCCCCCTTTGCTTTAAAAAGGAAATGAGAAGAGTTTATAATATTTGGAAGAAATATCTTTGAGCACTCTTGAAATATTCATCAAGTGACTGCACAACGAAGTTAAAGCAAGCGTTTCTGAAACAGCGCGTCTCAGCCCGACTCTCGTACTTTGAATACTTTATACGTTCATTTGTAAATATGTTTTGCCGAAGGAAAAACAGATTATCTCTTTCATTAGGTCATTGTCATCTACATCTGATCTCGAACTGAACCTAGGGAAACAGAAAAACTGTGTCGCACTCCATTCTCTCTCTCTCTCTCTCTCTCTCTCTCTCTCGGGGTTGTATTTATTTCAGTAGAATATTTAAAAAGATATGTTCCTCAAACATTACACATATTCTTCAAACAACCATATTTTGCTTGTTAGATGACGGTCAACAGTTTGCCATATCTATACGTGTGAACGTATGGTTTTCATTGTTGTGCGTTAAGTTTTAATTCAGTTTCAGGTGTTATTCTTTTGTATTGTCAATAGAAATATAGGCAGTAGAACCACTTGCATCGTTTTAAGTTTTATAAGTGCTCAGCATTAGTTTTAAACCTGTTCATGTTTCACGGTAGCAGGACATCTCAGCTTAGTCGTAGTTGTCTGACCATAAACACATGTTCGTATATATACAGTGAACGTACTGTGTTACAGCTTGCTACGAAATCGCCTTATGGGCAATACGGTATTATGTCCCCATAATACGTTTATGCATTCTCTCTTATTTTACATTACAGTCGACATAAAGATTAAAGAATTTATTAATTTCACTCCAATGCAGCGATCTTTCCGATGTATTAAGCAGCGCTTTGTTGCGCTGGCATTTCTTGCTGGTTGCGTAAGCAGAGGAAAGGGTTCTCACAATGATAAATTGTGTCCAATTTGTTGAATAAATACCCGGATGACAATCGCGGTCACTCACGGCGTTATGAGGAAACTTGACCGTGAACAAGTTGTGCGTTTGTTGACACGGGCTCGGTCAGCCGGCCAACCGAGAAAAAAGTGCTTTTAGCGAGAAGACCCTGAAACCTGCTCCCCGTGGAGACACCGATTCCCGGACAGATACTGATATTTAAAGAAGAAAACCCTTCTCGCAAGTGTATTACATTTTTTTTTGAAAAGGTGGCCGTAATCAGACAGCTTGCTCGGAGAATAACTACACCCCTCTACCAATTTGCCCTCGCCTCTCCTACTAACAAATTATTTCGATTTCTCGTCGATTTATAGATTTATCGTGAAATAAAACTGAATGTTTATGCCATTCTACTGGTGCGTGATCAGATGCCCAGGCTTTGATACCGAGCGGCAAAGATAAACTCTTGTCATTGAGGAGAAGTTTTGGTTATTGCGTTATTTTCATGTAGCTCCGGCGGGCGTCCAGCTATGCAAACTCCCCACCGCTGAAGATAGGAAGCCCTTGTATCCTCTGATGTTTTCCCACATGATGAGGACGTTAAAAGCCACCCGTAAAAGAAATATTCAACCAACCTTGAATTAAAGATGTGAAAACAGCTTCACGGTGCAGCAGCGCCACGCAAGGCCACCAAAGAGGCGGATTTACATTTTTCCTGAAAGATCGCCGGCGCAATAATTTTAATTGCACTGGGAAGTAACAACATAGCAAAAAATAAATAAATAATGATAATAATGCCATGGACGACATGCTGTGCATGCACCGACTTGCTTGCTATTGGTACCGTTAACTCGGATCCATCGGCATTTAGACCGATCTATCAGAGTTTTAAACGAACCACGTCCCAAGTGTACCAGTTCCAGAATGGGCGGAGGGCAAGATATCAAGTCCCCAACGCAAACAGAAAATATTTTATTATCACAATCTCAGCCTGTGTCAATGTTACGATTTCTTCAGCCCAGATATCGCCAACGACTCAAGGCTACAAATAAAATAACAAATACTCCCCCCTCAATGTTATGAAATATGCTTGGTATAATATTGAGAAATACGCATGCAACGCATGAATGAAAAGAAAAACGGCCTCAGGGTAAAAAACTACTACGTTAAGATTATTATTAGACGGGATCAGGTATTTACGGAAGCCTTTGTATCGTTTCACGCCACCGTACATATTTTGTGGGCCATTACTCAAGTAGTATACATAAGAGAGTTTAATGGTCAAAATGGTATGAGAATCGAACGCTGGGACTGTGTTTATTAGACAATGTTGGCAAGGATGTTACGTAAATCTCTCGTGTACTGGAACCGCTGCCAGGTCAAAGTGAACACAGCCGGAACGCTCTGGTTTCCTCTAATTGTGTTCTCCCCTGTTTTCTATTCTTTGTCGTCTTTGTAAGGATACTTCCTTGGTTTCCGCGCACATTAAAATTTTTCTAATCTTGTATTCATTCTGTTTTGCTGTGTTCTTTACAGTTATTTGGGTTGTGTTACTCTGTTATCTAAATGTAAATTAAAAGCCTGTAAGTCACTCTCTATGTCTACCAGTCAATTCTTGTTGGAAGTTATTCAGTTACAGTTGGCTTGTTGGTCGGACGGGTGATTGTTTCGTCAGTCAGTTATTTTCTGTCAGTGACATTCTGTCAATTAGCCAATCACCTGTTAGTTAGTTAGTTAGCTGGCTCTATGGCCAGTAATCGTTCGATAGTCAGTCAAATAGTGACTCAGTAAGTTAGATAAAAACAGCTTATCTCCTGAACAGATATTTTCTGTATTAAACCAACGCGAGGAGCCGATTACAATTCAATACCCATACAACCCATAACGTACCCAAACTCCCTATTGTAAGCACATTAGACCGAGCCCCAGGGGTCCCACAATACAAAGGTTACGTGTATAAAATATACCGCCTCTCCAGAACACTGTTGTACAACTGTACGACTGAAAGACTCGAGATTCGATTGAAGTAATGGGATCAATCTTCAGGGTGGACTGGTATTATTCCATCTGAGTTTTCCCCATCATTAGAGAGCTGGGTGTAATCCTAGCTCAGACGGGTAGATATGAGACGGTTGGATTAAGGTATTTCTTTTAGACTGAACCCTCAAGTGTAAGATTACCAGTAAAAGGAGTGCTGTAAACTACATGTGAACCTGAATTTGAAAGTTTCTATTGGAAAAACCGAGCGAAGGATCGAATGGGTATTCGAAGAGAGAGAGAGAGAAAGAGCGAGAGAGAGAGAGAGAGATTTATTAAGGAAAGAAATGAACATTCTTGCGGCATACCAATGCTTTATTTCAAGGATTACCTGGCTACGAAATAAAACATTTCGATTATTGTCCTCAAAAACAAATGTTTTAACAGGTGGAAGAGGAATAAACAGGAATCTGACCTAAAACAAAATAACTGCCAGCGAGGGACAAAGGCTGGAAGAAGAATCTGAAGTCACAGGAACAAATCAAATCCATCGCTCCTTTCTGACCAGAGTTAAACCGCCCTGGTTTTATTTGGAAATTGACACGTTTCATTATAAAATTGACACGTTTTATTTTGAAATCGACACGTTTTATTTTCACGCTTACGTCCATTGTCGTAAGCCGCCAGCCTATTTACCTTTTCTTATGTTTAGACTACATGACTTCTATAATAGAAATCGGATGCCGCTCTCCTAATAAAGTATGTTTAGCTAACTTAAGCTTACTTTGAATTCGTTATCGTTCATTGATCTCAATACATTGAAAGTATGTTGCACGATTCTAACAAATACTGTTTCATTCTTTGTGGAGTAATTAAGTTGTGGTGTTCTCTTTTTTATCAGCTTCGAATCTTTGAAATTCTATTTTCTATTTAACAAGTAACTCAATATAAAATAGATCCTGTTAAACTTTGCGAACAATTGAGTTGAACTCTAAGCAATTTACGTTATCATCCGTACGTCGTAGATATTGCGAAACATCCTATCTCTCTCTATTTCCCCCTCCCTCTCTCTCTCTCAATCAATCAACAATCGTCCCAGTAACACACTTACAGAGTACCAATAATAAATCACGCAGCTTTAAGACGAAAGGTCCATTATTTGTTCATATCGCTGTTATTACAAGCATGTATCAAACACAGAGTCAACCCTCGATACTATGTAATAATTCCCCTTTTACCAGTCACGATGGTGCAGCCAGTGAACCGTGGTGGGTAGGTTACATGGCAGTAGATTGCGAAACAATGCAGGTTTGAACGTAAAGACCCCCTTAACCCCGTCCCTTGTGAAAGGGGGACGCGCACCGCAAATGTGACTGGGAGTCACGTCTGAAGTCGTGGCACCACGGAGTTTTCAATTTGTCCGGTTGTGGGAGGCATTCCATTGGTCGTGAGAGTATTACGTTGTTACGTGCAACTGTTTATATGTTATTGGAAGGTTTTTGTGGATCTTTATTTCATATTAATACGTGATTGAATTCGTGACTTTGAATGTGTGTGTTTGATGTCTGTGTGTGCACTTGAACTCTCACTAAGGGGGATGGAAAGGGGATGGGCTTGGTCAATATTTAACCATCTTACAAAAGTCATTTAAAAAAAAAATTAAAGAAAATAATTCATTTTGAGCCAATATCAAATTATGAAAATCCTTTTTACTTTGCCATTTACGTATTATAAGTTCTTCAATGTAAAACTGGAAGGCATAACATGTGCACCATTTTCAGAATGCTCTATGGTAAATATACATGTAGGACCAAGTATATGGTAATTTGATCCAAAGCATTATGACTATCCAGTCAGCAAAATCTTAAAGGATTGGACGCTGCCTTAGTCGTAGTCAGAAGAAAGGCGTTAAAGCTTTAAATATACTTTAGGAAGATTAAAAGCTTGTGCCTGCACTTTGAAGGAGTACAAGTTCTTATTCCCTCGGTTTTTTTGGTAGATCCAGAGACAACGGGATCATTCCCAGACCCTATCGTACTAACTGTGGGTCGATCTATCTTCAAGGGGATTCTCGCTTAATTGCAATCAACTTATGTCTTATGATGTCTGTCACGCCTTCTGAAGCTGTTTGGGGGTAATTCATTGTCGTCTAGCAGCTTCAGTAGGAGTGCCAGACATCTAAGCCGCTTAAGCTGAAAGCAATTTAGGGAGAAACCCCTTGGAGATGGATCGATCCCGTTAGATCGATCTAGGGATGGGAACCCAGTCAACGTTTCCGACAAGAAATACTATCTGCGCGATCCTCTGTACAACCTCCACCTATATAAGAGTACTTAAGGACCTGGTAAAGAAATGTGATCTTTGGAAGTCCTCTGATATGTTGGATTCCTCTCAGCGTGTTAAGAGCCTTTGAAATATACAAATCATCTCACATTCACTCCAATAGAAAGGATAACGCTTCAAAAGATTCTGCATTCCCTCATTTTAACCTCCCTAATTTCCTTTGCGAGATCTTCTTTGAATTGCTTGCAAAATACCCAAATGCTATAGTCAGCAACATACTCTTCACTAAGTCGGTGCCTTAATTTCCGTATATTTCTGAATGTCCAAGGCTTTGGTCATTCTGCAAATGATTAAGGGTCTATGTCTATAATTAATGATTAATTAAGGATTTCCCCCAGGTGCTTAGATGAGACTATTGTTACCATAGATGGATGTTTACAATCGAGATTCTGAAGTTAGAAAAAAATGCTTGTTTCTGCATTTAGTGCGAACATTTCTATATGACGCTACCGTTTTTCTAATCATGTTTCCATCTCCATATATGGGCAGATGTTCCACGTATTTTTGACTATCTGCTCCTTTTGTTTTCAATTGTGATAATTTTCATGTTTGGGGTTCCTACGACCTACTCAGTATTGCTCAAATGATAACTTGGCCAACTTGTGGCACCCAGTTGAACTTGAATTCCTACTGGTATTTCACAGGACCATAAACTGCTTAATAAACTTAATTTGGTTACTTAGTCACTACATCCTATCCAAACCAACGTAACGAGAACTTCAGCTGCAGGACATTTAGCCGGCTAAAATTAAATTGTACCCTTTCTTTAGCTGGACCCCAGTGGAACGTTTCTGTAACACAGGTGAAAAAAAACAAATGGAATCAGCAATCAAGTAAATTGTATTGCAATCTCGCTCGCCGCCCGTGGTGTGGCGTCTGACTCCGACCAGAGTTGACTGAATTAAAGTGATTCCTCGCTATTAAGTCCATATTGGGAATTGGCAGTGTGGAGCCTTTCATTATCTTTTCGCACGTTTTCATTTTTGGAAAGACATACTTCTCACTGTCGTTATTACAAGAAAAAACATTTAAGTGTGAAAGGATCGAAATTTGGGTTTGTTTTAAAATTGAATAATACGCCTCAAGCGGTGCACTTGACACACTTGATGAATAGAAAAACACGCGACACGTGAGGCTATAGCGTTTTAAATGGCGGTCGTTATCAATGGGAATAACAAAGTTTTTCTGCATGTGGACAGTTTTGTGAGAACAAGGAAAAGAGGGGACTCGTGAATACTGCTGGAATAGTTTTTGTGAACTCTGCCATGTTTCTTTTATAGTTTCCGCATATCCATGGTCTCCATGGATTCATGTATTATTTATTTGAATAGCTTATGTAATTACAATATAACTTCTGTATGTATTTTTATATGGATGATATATTATATTCTCTGTTAGTGAACCAAATTGTGAACCAAATTTTACCAATTTTAGTAATGTTTCCTCTTTAAGATATAAATTTTTTAGCGGCAGTATTCCATAGTATGTGAACCCCATATTTTGTCCGTATTCAAGCACAGTTGAAAGGAGGTTTGGATTTCGTCCGAGATATGAATATTACTGCCGTGAGTTTTTGAACAATGGTGAATCAGACAAAGAATTTCGCCACTGGACAAGGAAATCCAGTGGTGATTCTCGCCAGGTTAGCAGTCGTAAACTTAAATCTTTGCAACGCGTTCAAATCGTAACGTCTAAGGGTAAATTGTTAACGGTACCGGGGCCACGTTTCTTTGGATAAATAGTTTTGACAAGAAACAACCACCACGTGTAGAAACACATGTATTTCCTTTGTTTCCACGGAAACCTTGACACCTTAACGTGAACGCAATCCACGCCTCTAGCGGCCAGCTTTGAAGGCAAATTATTCAGAGAGGCGCGTGTAAATTTGGAGGAATAACTCTAAATTAAGGGTTAATTGTTAGCGTGCCTGGTGCTTGATTTCCCGGCCGTTGCCCTGTCGTAATGAAGGTAGAGTGGCCTGTAAAGCATTCCTACCGCCGTGTGTGTTTCTCATTACTTATTTGGCAAAAATTATTCCTGTGCTGGCATCATCCTCAAAGCATGTTGAAGTTACATCAAAAGGGTGAATGTATATGTATCTGATTTCAGTATGTTGGTATTCAGGTGCTTTCGTTACTATAAAAGTAAACAGTTAGTTTTGATGACCGATGATCTCGTATGACGGCGTGGCGGTCAGCGGTTCAAAAATTTGGCCGGGCATGCTTCTTCAAAATCGCCTTTTTATCACAAAGATGGCAAATCATTTAGTCTAAAAGGCACAAGGGTGCGCAACTTTGATCTTTTATTGAACTTTTTTGTGGGTGGGAGAGTGTGAATGTCAATGTTTTTTCCTTAAGCGTGAAAGAAAACATTTAACCCTCCCACAGGTGGTGGCCGACCTTGCACAATGCCCTCTATGTTTCATTTTTCTCTCTCGTGCCGCGCAAGCATATCTCTTTTAGGATTTGTAACCTAATTCTAGCGTATCGCAATGACGAAAATTTGCTTGTAAATAAATTTTCCACAGTCCTATTACGCTGCATTAAATTTTATTTGTTTTTCTTATTCGTTCAGTGTGGTAGAAACGAGTAAATATTTCCCCTTTTTTCTTTACATTGTTGCATTGTATTTCAAAGAGCTGCTATTGAAATGAACATGAGACTTGGCAGACGATAGAAGAACACGAGCCTGATATGTGCGATATCGCCCTCACGTGATAACTTCATGAATATACATCATCAGGGCTTCTCTTCATTCAAAGGGTGCCCTGAGTCGGATTAATATCGAGTTTGAAAAGTATTCGATTTCACTATAATCTGGTAATCAAATTTCTTTATATTTTACGTAAATTTGTATACAAGGTTCATTATGTCAGAAAAAAACGTTTTGTTAGCCCGCAGGGTAAATAAAAACAAATTAAAATTTTTGTTGAAATGTTTGAACAGCACGTGCCAACGTATTGTACAGTTGAACAATCAATTGCGTAAGATAAACAACATAAATGTATAAAGTTATAAGGTCAATTTCAGGGCAGGCCCATAGGAGACTGGCTTTTCACAAATCAGAAAATTTGACAGACGGTTTGGCTACCCTGTCTAGCAAAAGCTTTTGATAAAAAGACTCTATTTCGTCAATACCAGAACAAAGAGGTCTACAGAAAGACAGAAGATGGAAAAATACGTCGAAACAACACATTTTTGTGGTTTTTGATTGTTTAAAAGTTTTTGGAGCAAATACAGTCACAGAGATACAAACTGTTCTTTACTAACATGCAAATATGTATCTTGTAAATGACACCGCCTGTAGAGGCCGATTTGATTGTTGATTTGATTGTTTATCTGTTGTTTTCGCTCCACTGGTTTGTGTCTGTTTTCGCTGCACACAAAACTTAAAATTGAAAAGGGTTGGGAGAGGTTGGACGCCAGGATTAAGTCACCGCGTTTTCAGTTAGATAATCGCTCAAAAAGTGTCCCATTGGAGCTATCATATAAGTAAAAATAACAAACAGATCTGATTTGATTGACCTTGTTAAGTGTAGCTATTTGACACATTTCATCATTTTCACCGAAACAGATCACGCCAAAGACATTTCAAATTTTGCATTTGTATGAGAGGTCAATTCTTATTCCTTTGATTTTCCGCCTCATTGACTCCACAAGTGCTTGCATGATCGCCCTTGAACTGGCATCACTGCGATATGAAACGCTCTTTTCAAATTTACTTGATACTTTCGGCATGTGTTGATAAAGCAAGCAAAAAGAGCGGTTTGGTTTTACCGGCAAACTCTCTCCGGGGGCAGCCTTCATTCTTGATTGTGACGGTTTAAACCCCGCAATGAGAGCAATGCCAGCACTCTGAGGCATAGACGGACTGTTCGAAAATAATGTCAACGTTATGTTTTTAAACGCCCTATCATCTTTTTATGTCATAAGTACATGATTTATACTGTAATGTTCTGAAAACTCATGTGATCAAAACGTATTTTTACCGCGGTTGAAAAAAGCAAGTTGCTACTACGTAGCTTAGAAAATGACTATAGACAAAAATTAATAATAGATCTCATAAAACGCATATTTACAGGGTGAATTAATGTTTTGAAATGTATATAGACAGTAATAAATGATGGGTTAGTACATTTATATATTACGACGCATTTCCAAAGGGGCCTTTGTATTTGCTATTTTTTATTTTTTGTTTTCTTTTAATTCATATTCTTACATCCATATCGTTTTATTACCTATTTTTCTTTCTTTCTTTCTTTCTTTCTTTTTTCAGTCTTCCTTTCTGTTGATTTATTTATTTGTTTAATTTATTTATTTGAGCAGATGGGAGGGTAAAAATACCATGGTTCATTCCAGTAAATCCCGAGGTGCAGTTGTCAATCGAGGCAGATACTTCTTTATATGTTGAGGTCATTTCATTACAACCGACACTCACTAGGACGCTGAATAAACCAGCCTAGGCAGGAGAAAGGCCCGCGGGAATACCACGCACCGGGCGTTGTAGCAGATCGGTTCTATCCCGGGGGAACTTGTATTCGTGTTTAAACCCATTCCTGCTGTCCTGTGATATTACCAGACCAGTAAAGTCTCAAGTACTGACCTCAGCGTCGTGAATTAATGTCCACCTTTGTTTTCCGATTTTAAGATCCTTGCTCCCCACGGATTAGTTTTTTCTCCGTGTTGGAAGTATCACTTCTTGGATCGTTCAATTCTGTCATCACGTTTTAGCATCACTGCGGAAGTCTAATTCAAATTGATAACTCCACCAACTAGGAAAACAAATTATTGGTTTTGACTAATACGAACTCATATCTTTTTCCGATTTCTCAAACGCGAGTCGCACCATAGGCCGGTAGCATGCAGTTACTTTTCTCGTTGGAAAACTCATGGGACTGTCTCTTGTCTCTCTACAGTAGCTGCCCCAAACAAATAAATACGATAATGCAGCAAAAGAGAGCGCGCAGACGGGTCTCAGTTCACCCTTTAACTTCAGTTTGGCGCTCAGGTAAAAAAAAATCATGCTCCAAAAATGATGGCGGAATTACAAACAACCCATAATAATATTATGTCAAAGCCTTTTTGGCAGACTTATAGTAATAGTTGAAATATAAAGACAATAACTGAATGCACTTAAATTAACATTTATCGATCATATGAACGGTCTTCTTCAGTTTTTCTTTGGTGCTTTCTCAACATACATGTTTATATACATCGGGGGGTGGGGTGGGGTGGGGGTTGGGTGGGGTGGGGGTGGGGGGGTGGGGGTGGGGTACAGGTGGAAACACCAAAGGCCCTACGGTTATTTTCGCTCTGTAATCACATAACGCTAAATGCACCATGAATTTGGACAATTCCCCAGGTTCACGTGAAGAAGGTAACATCAGGTGGGAGTCCTAATGGAAACCTTCAATTTCCCAGACAACTTCCAGAAGAGCCAATTATTAAGTTAAAAGGGTGATTAAGCAGATTTAATGACGCTCCCGTGGAATCCGTGGAATAAAAAAATAAACTACAGGTTGCATTCAAGCTTAAGCTTTCTGGATAAATTCATCCTTGCCGTGCTTTGACTTCGTACGTGCGATGCATCTTTCCCAATGGCTTATTGATTTGAGCTCTCACCATAAGAGTTGATCTAGTGCACCTGCTAATTGCGCCACGTGAAACTGACACTTAATTTTTAGGTCACACATTTCTGTACACATCTCACCTGACAATGTCAAACGGTCTCACGTGTCCCCCTGTTTAACGTCGTAGCCCACAATTTGTGGACTTAATGGTGTCAACGCTCTCATGTATCCCATACTACCCTATGTCGATCAAATTCTTTTTTTATATTTTCTAGCTAAGGCAAGGTTGAAACCTGATACGTGTGACTATGGCTAATTTTATCACATTTTTCTCATTTGAAAAATTCCTTTAATATGTGTGCTGGGACTCGATTGTTAGACAGAAAACCTTCAAACATTCCATCTATAATGTCCCACGTGGATTTAAACTGATAAGGCAATTCTGACCACCGGACAATTTCTAAATTTTATAGCTAAATGATGAGCTATTTCATCAGGGCCTCAATGACGATAGACTAAGCAAGGCGTTCCTTGGAGATTTGCATCCCTCTCCGGGGACCAGACAGTCAAATAAATCTGGGTAAATTCAAGACGAGGCTAGCATCTTGTCTGCTTCAACTTGTCTGTCTCAGTGTTTCGTTTTAGAAAATGTTTGTGATGCACACATATACATGAATATAAACATGGATGATGGTGCGCCGCCTTTAAGCAGTTTCTATAAAAGCTGCAGTGCTGTAGCGCCGTGCTTTTCAATGCTTGCTGACGCGCATGCGTACGTATGGACCAATATACACACGTGCACACACGCGGTTGTATGCTCTTACATATCAACAGATCCGAGCATACACGCACATTCGTGCACATTCATACAGTTGCACGCAAATTAACAAGCATACAGGCACACATTCATGTATGTGCAGCTCATAAACGCAAACACACGCAAACACACACACACACACACACACAGAGAGAGAGAGAGAGAAAGAGAGAGAGAGAGAGAGGGGGGGGGCAGGATGAAGGGTTCAGTTTCTTAAGAATCAATATCCTCTGTGTGAAGCCCGTCTTCTAGACTGATAGATGTAATAGCTGAGACAGGAAAATCGAAATTTGTCTCTGTTTTCTTTCTCTTATTTGTTACTCTTTTCTGCACTTCGTATTTTATTACAGCGACTGTGAACAAAGAGTAGACATGGACATTGGCTTAACGCTTGAACCAGTTTCATTCTAAGGCAGTCTTCATTAAAAGTACATAAAAATAGATCAACATAATCAAGAATGTTTTATAGGAATGGTGAAAATGAAATGCATTTTTGAAATATCGAAAGACAGCAGTCGATATTTGAATCCGTCAAAGACGTTTTTTCGTTCTCAGAGAAAAAACGTCCGCTCTGAAGGTTCTTTTTTATAAGCACAATCAGATAATAAGGGAGCATATAAAAAAGACAACAACAAGATAATATAGATAACGATGTTGAGGAGTAAAACTAAAGTTTATACGAGATTTGAGAGGACACCGAGAGAGTAATACCAGTAGTAAGCATATACCTGGTATTGTTTATTACAGTGTTGATGCGTTTTCAAAGATAACGATACAAGTTTCACTTGGCTCTCATACATTATACACCGTTATTTGTTTGACATACATGTAGAAGACATTAGGCATATGCATAGTTTGGACATAGTGTAAAATATTTTATGTGTGGATTTATCCACAATAAGAGTACTTTAACCAAGGTTGTTTGGATCTATTCATTGACAGAGAAAAATTGGATTTTATCTCAGGAGGAAATTGATTTCTCAGTTCGGACCGAAATGAAGCGGTTACAGAGGAGTGGAATACGGGGCCACATGCTTAGAGACGGAAATTCGGGTGAATATTGATGACATATCGCACAGTGCAGCCTTTGTTTTGTTTGACTTTCAATTTAGATATTAGTGTCTGTCAGTGTGTGTGTGTGTGTGTGTGTGTGTGTGTGCGCGTGTGTGTGTGAAGAGAGAGAGAGAGATGTGAGTTAAAAGAGAGAGAGAGAGAGAGAGAGAGAGCACGTGTGTGTGAGTGTGTGTGTGTGTGAAGAGAGAGAGAGAGAAAGAGAGAGAGAGAGTGTGTGTGTGTAGTTCCGATGAGTTATTACTCTTAGCTCGCCTTCAATAAGGTTTCATATATTGCTTTCTTTCTACTTATTATTCTTTAACACAGACTTGTGGTTCGCCCCCTCCCTAACACACACACAGACACACAATTAAGTCATGTTTTGACAGAACTTTCAGAAATTGTGCCCCTTTGTCAAAGCCCTCCTCTCCACCAATTTAATGAAGAAGAAAATGCCTTTTAAGAAACTTTGTTTTCAATTAGTGAATTCCGTGCGCGCGTGGACGCCAGTGTCAGCGCGTGGACATCCTTAGGGATGCACACGCGCTTTTTATTACGCGCAGGTTAGAGAACCCGTGTTCAGAAGCGCGAAACATTTCAAAAATCAGCGTAACTGATTAGATGATCCCTTCTGGCTGCCACTGTCTGTTTGTTCCATGTACAGGTAGTTCATCTTTTTAAGCGATTGCAAAACACTTAAAGATGGTAAAAATCACTGAGCGTTGGTCTTGGTTGAGAGGGACGCTTTTCTCACCTGTAGCGCCGTGGGAAAGTGGGCTTTAAGCACGCAAACTCCTAAAGTGGGAGTTAATACTTTCCAAATGTTACAGCAGGCGCAAGGCTCGTGTGATAATAACCTTGGGGCAACACCCACTGGCTACTTTACACAGTAATTTGTGGATATGCTTTAGAACAGCGGTATTCTTCATTCAAATGGCGTATAATGTCAGTGTCTAGAGTAACCCGTGTGTGTGCATGTGTGTATTTATGTGTGCGCGTGCGTGTGTTTTAACTGTTTAAAAGGCCTTACTTGTGTACGACTGTATACGAACTGAAGTATATGAAGATACATGTATCCAGTGATTACTCTACCTAGCATTTACCTATAGCTTAAATGGCGTCTATTTTGCCATCGACATTACTTTGGTCATGGATCTTTGCAGAAGACAGACGAATACATATTTCAAACGGATGCCAATGGGCATATGTCTTTATCCTGCTACAGGTCGGTACACGGTACTTACACCCCTCACCTGCCCCATTCTCCCCCTCCCTCTCCCGCCCTCGAAAACGAAACGGCAGATCCCATCCGAACCAACCTACACTGTAAAAACAGTGTTTAGCTCCTAAACACATTTCTAAGCGCCTGTTTTGTCTCACTTTTTCGACGCGTTTAGCTCCTAACATGCTTAGCTCCTTAACATGTTACACGCTTGTGTTTAGCAGTATGACGCGTTTGACGGCTTATAAATGTAGGGTGTATCTGTTTAACTTTTAGGTGCTAAGGGTTTCAACTGTTTTAGTCGCACACACGCGCGCGCACGCACACACACGCACACACAGACGAACTCACGGTCACCTTTAACTGCTATAGTTATCTCTTTCTATAACAGGGTACCGTGAACTGTCAACATCGTTGACTTCCCACTATCATCTTTACAGCTGGACTTATTCATCCTTGTGTTAGCTGACCTTGCGAGGAAGTTTATTGGAATGTATTTCTGAAAAGCAGGTTATGAAAATTCACTAGTTCACTAAAGTCACGAAACAACTATCATTTTTACTTTAAAACACCTTTCTCCATATTTTGATAAAATGCGTTACGGTATTGATATCTATTTATTTTTTCCGGAAGTAATGAACAATAGGGCATCAGGATGATGGTGGGGTATTCATTATAATACTTTATTTAAACTTTCATCACATGCTGGTTATTTCGGTACCGATAGTCCGAATATTCTACAACTCGCACCGCTCTAGTCGCCGACTAACCCCAAGCCCATTTTGGAATTGACCGCTAACTGTAGTTCAAACAGCATAAGACGTGTTTTGGTTATTTATATAAAAATTGTTTTCAAAACATTATATAATGTCTTTCCAGAATGTTATAAACACGCTGATAAAACTCCACAAAATGACGTTACATGTATCATAAAATTTTGTAGAAACGGTCTTCGAATCTTTTTACAAATTATAACGTTACTGTACATCATTTTGCATGGAGCTAAAACACCCATAACGTTACCATAATGTTCTTCTATACCATTACCAGCATGTAACCATCTGATAACGTCGTGAAAACGTTATTTGTTATTTGGATTATTACTTAAAGGTACATGTGAACCGAGCATCGGTGGAGCGTGGGTTGCCAGTAACACATATAAACCACTTCTACTAGATTCGTATACGCCTCAAATAAAGTCGACATGCCAAGGGACAAACTGAATAAATCACTCGATCAGCCATAAAAGAGCTTTAGACGGCTCTTTAAATTTTTGGTCAGAAATTTAACCTACTTATGTGACCTACTTTTCTGCCTCATGTATATACAGGATAGTAAGCTAACAGAAAAATCCATTCAAATATCATTTTTCGGGTAATATTAATCAACGCCTTCTGGCAATTTTCTTAATTATACTTTTTGAAACTATATACTGTTATTTGGTTGGGTTTTGAGCAAAAAATTGACTTTGTATGCATCTTTAATAGACCTATTTTAAATAAGCACGCGTTACTGCAAGGAAAGACACCAAGCGTTCGAGCAGACTGCTCCACGCCTTCAACAGCTCCACACGTTTACAAGGGGAAGTGTTAAGCCAAATTGTTGAGCCTTGTAATAAACTTATGGGACCGGTGAAACTAATCACATAGCTAAAAGTGCGACACTTCTAAGAATGTTAAACATTTTAATTTCTTCTGAAAGAAGCTTGAAAAGCCAAACTTGTTGTTCAGCTACCCTCTACCAGGGCGACAGATTGATTTTTCACAGATATTCACAGATATGTCTCTAGATAAATAGATAGTCAATTTGGTCTGATGTCGCCTCAGCAAAAAATGTCCCCAAGAACTGCGGCCTTGGTAGAGAGTAATGTTCAGCAGCTCCACGCGTTTAGGAATTCCACACCTATAGCAGCTCCATATGTTTAGCAGCCTCACGCGCTTAGCAGGGGAAGTGCTTAGCCAATGTGCTTAGCTTGTGATAGACTTATTATAGATCCATATACCGGTGAAGCTAAGCACATAGCTAAACGTGTAACACTGCCAAGGTGTCTAGCATTTTCTTCTGTGAAACGCTTGAAAAGCTATACGTGCTTAGCTTTTACACATATTTCTAAATGCGTATAGGTGCTTAACGTATGTTGTATATATTTAAATGCTAAGCACTGTTTTTACAGTGTAGATTCACGAGAGTAAGTTGATACTCGGTATCACTTCTGTGCATAATTAAATCTGTACAGCATTTAATCAAGCAGATCAAGCAGGTATTTTGATGTCTCCATCACTGGGTACTCTTATCTAAATATCCATTTTTACAGAAAATAAGATGGGTTTCTTTTCAAACGATTTTGTGTGTATATATTTTGCTGTCCCTTTCTTTGGAATTAGCAGTCGCTTTCTCTACATAATGGTAGACACTGAACAGAAAGAGTTTCAGAATTCCAGAACTCTAGTTCATTGTATTTGTTGCTAGACACTTTGCTTACGTAATGGTTAGGAAGATCTGCATAGACGATAAATGTTAAAGATTACTCGCTGATTACCTGCAAGACTTTTCAATTAATTCAATTTCAAATTGTTTGGAACAAGATGCGATTTTGAGGTTGCCTTAACTACGTTCATAAGCAGAGAATTCATCATATTGGCACGCTGATTCGAAGTCAAAGCGGTTAGCTTCAGATTAAACCGTTTAATCAAATACGTCTTCATATTCTAGCTGTTATTCCATTCAGTCAGCCTTTCATTGAATATTTAATGGTACTCTTAATATACTGAACATATCATTTGGTGCAAGCAGCTTTTCTCCATTATCAGTGAACAAACCCTCCTTTTTTATTATTGCAAGACCTTCTGTAAGAAAAGACTTTCAGGCTTCGGGTTAGATTCTTGAAAATTGTGATAGATGTCAATCATTTATAATTTGTTTTGCTGCAACATATGTACTAAGGCGCTGAATTAACACACTAAAAAGGAAAGAAAGCTCTCCCATAGATCAAACCCCAAGACAAGTTTTAGCAGAAGTTCGCCTTCAGCCACGTGGACTCGACTGCAGTTAAAGGTTATCAAAATGTTTTTCAGAAAATAACAATGTCTTAGCATGTTAAAGCATGTGAAACTTTGGTATTTTACCCCAAAGGGAAGATTAAGGAGAATTACCACATGATTCACAATTGGATATCCATATTCTCAAATATTTCTGAGTCATGTAAGCAGATTTCAGCGTTACCGCGGGCCACAGGATTGACATTTTTATGGATAAAAAGACACAAACCTCTGGAGCCTTCCCGTAATGCCCATCGTAATCCTATTTGCTGGTATAATGCATTTATTAAGTGCCCCAAGTTTCAGCGTTCGTTGCAAAAAATCTGGTTACTCCGTTGAGTAAATATCATATTTGATTAACCTTGTTACCCTTCAAAGGGAATATTATTTTCTGTTCTAATTGGCCTGATACATCTTCTTTTTATGCGTTTATTTGTTTTGTCTGTGTATTACCACCCAGAGCTTTTATATTCTCACGTTTTTTACAGAAGATTGGTACGCCAGCATGCTATATAATAAGCTATTTAGATAATTTTTAGTAACAAAATGAGGGCCTTGTTTTTTTCAAACTATTTTCCTGTCATCAGGATCGTTTATACGCATTTTGTATAAGATATCTACTTGTCTATTTTGTAAAAGATATCCACTAGTCTATTTTATCGTGCATCTCTTCTTATTCTGTACTCAGTTTTGTGTATGAGTAGCCGCATACATGTAGATCTACCTGTGTTTACCCATCCCTGGCAATGTGTGTACAGCTTTTCTACATATGATTGCTTAAATATCTTATCGAAAAAAAACATTGTTGCCCTCGCCGTCTCTCCAAAGAAACCTATTTTCACGCCCAAACTGCGGGTGAGTTTTGTGATTTTTAATGTCTTCGTCCATACTAACCACTAGTCTAAGACTTCAACATGTCACAAGGCGACAGAATTCATGCATGCAATATTTAGACTGCATTCAGATTCACACATCGCACAAGCTGAGTCGGTCCAACTATGTGGGGTATTTTCGCTAAAGTGCAATGAGGGGAATCAGCTTAATTGTCTGACGTGCCTCCTCGAGAAGGTAGGTGGGAAATTATTAAGCTGATGTCACTGATTGCACTTTAGCGAAAGTCTCCGGAGAGTTAGATCCACCGAGCTTGTGCGATGTGGAAATCTAACTGCACCCTTATCCGACTAATGCGTCATGCGGCCTCTTGGTCTGTTAAAGGCCTCCCCGGGAAAACCGATCTGTAATGTAGACGTTAAAAAAATCGAGTAAATGAAATTAAATGACTGTTGTCCTTGTCGTATAGGCCCTATTTATATAATTATATGTATTCTATATGTGGAATAACACTAAGCCATTTGTTACACCTGTCACATCTTTCATCACCAAATTAGTCCTTTACTTCTCACACATCTTAGTGCATAAACCCCTTTACTCCGAGCACGACCTAAAGACCGGCTGAACTCGCCTAAAGACGTGTTAACAGTCACCTTGGAGCGTCCTCACTTGTTACAATCCGTCTGGACAGGTAAGCCAATTACGATTAAGTCACCCTAGGAAGCTGATATAATGGCACACGACTTACCCTGACTACGGCGGCAGTTGGGGGTAGACAATAGGGGATTAGATTGGCTGCGTATGGTGAACTAGTCGTAATCAGGGGGTCGGTAGAGACACGTGACCTCCCTTGAGAACAGGAATAAACTTATGTCATAGCCAGACTTTGTGAACCAAACGGTACCATCACCTTATAACTAACCTGATTCAATTTTGCTTCACTTGAAATAGTCTTAAGTCTTAACAAACTTAACTGTCCTTGAGTACTTTTAGTTACTGACTGTTTTCATCATATGAAGGGCACTAAAACACAGGGCTCAAACACCCTTTCTCAATGCCGAAACGGTGATTGCGCTCTAGTCAGGCTTTTTCGTCTAGGGGTTCATTTTTTGGCTGTTGTTTGGGATAAAACTTGCTCTTACCCCCCTAGCTCCCCACTACCTCAGTCACAACAATCGGGTAAGTGATCCAGTTTTACTGGGTCCCAGTAATTTTGTCTGCTAAGAATGTATCCGATATTTTCTCCCATTTTCCTTTTCTTTTCATTCTCAATAACGTAAGTCATCGTTTAAATTTCGAAATTCTGTTATAGTGAATTATGATCATTTCCTGGTTCTATCACGTACGCTCTTATCGAAGTATAATCGAGGTGAAATTATCTTTTCTATCCCAAAGGAGGTGTTTAACACCAGGGAGGCGAGGATATATTGATAAACTGATGACCCGATGAACTGATAGAGATCAATTTTATCGGATGATTTATATCTTTTGGTCTTTATCAAACTGGTCTTATCACGCTGTACTGTCTCAGGCAACCAGACAAGATATCTGCTGAAGACAAGATATCTGCTAAACTGTCATGTGCTTAGATGGTGCCCTAAGTGAAACACAGCCCCTCGCGGCTGAAAACGGTCGGGTATATTTATTATTTATTGATGATATTTGATGATTTCTCTTCATTGAACGGTGCTATTTTCAAGCCAAGATCATGCTGAAAACAGCTTGACTGGGGATTCTATCAATATTTTCTTCTTTATTGAAGAGATATTTATAGATAGGTATGATTTATTCCTCATTGTGTGTATGTGTGTGTGTGTGTGTGTGTGTGCGAGTGTATGACATTTCCTTTACAAGTCACAATTGAATATCAATAACGATATCAGGGGTTGGTTCAGACGTACTTGGTCTAGTTACAGACGGTCAAATCTCTAAGATGGTCTCTAATAAAAATTATAATAATTCACAGGTCATTGATTTCTAAATTCACAATAGAGGACTCTCAGGCTGGGAAGCTAATGCATCATCCCCTCTCACCTGTGCTAGCCTGCTTGGAGGTGTTAAAAGGTCTCCCCGGTGTAGTCTATGTAAACTGTGTACACGGTAACAGTGAGGGGTGAGAGTGAGATGGCTGCTGCTAACACCTTGAACAGTCTATGGGAATATATACCCGTCCATGTTAAAACAAATAATTACACAAGTGAATTCTGTATCTCTTATGAAATACCTAGGAAACACCATTAATGCTTCAACGGTTTATCTATTTACGTTGCTAAGTTTATGGATACCAAAAGTTACAAATTTATCTACTAAATTTTTTGAATTTGTACATTTTATTGGCAACAATTTAAAGCTTTGTTGTCACCTGGTGAAATAACGATCAACAAGTCTTTTTAGCAGTATTGTTCTTGCGTTCGTGTATAACACGGGGTACTGAAAAAAAACGTTATCTAAACACAGCTTGTTCACAGTAGGCGTAAAGCAATAATTTTATAAAAACGCTCTATGTTATACCAGTATGTTTCTCTCGCTCATGTATGATGCACAACGCGGAAATGAGGGCTATTTGAACATAACAGGTGCACAGCAGGGGTAATGCAATCAAATTAATCTAGTTTAGCCAACGTTTTAAGCATCTAAATGACTGCATACATCGCTAAATGGATTGATAATAAAATAACAACTCAAAAAGAAAGGGAACACATCGTTAACATTTTGAAGCAGATTTTGAGCCTCTATTTTTGGAAAGATTAACATAAGACCGCTAAAATCTCATTGCGTCGCTATAAGACGAGGTTTTATAGTACCCCTACTGAGCCATACACTCTTACACGTAATATTTGGTGTTTTTGGTGATGTCATGTCGAGTTCAAACCTCAGTGCAATTTGCTTTCAATTGTACATGGCATGTACATGTAAAAAGTGTTTTCAACAAATGTCTCTCTTTTATTGAAGATGTGAAAAGTATCCACGGCAAAGTAGGCTCGTCTGTGGAAAAGCCAGAGATTTCAATAAATCCATCTTATACAATTAAGTAGATTTCAGATGTGCGGCATAAAAACAAACATTTCCTATTTGGACGCCGCCGCCTCTGTCGCATCGAGCGGCAGCGGTCGATAGTGCTCCGGGAAACGTTCTTATGGTTTGTGTCAACAGTCATTGTCTGTGATTGTACGTCCCTAATGATTTTGTTTTATTTCATATTCACCGTTGACACAAAGATGTGGGAGATCTTATAACTGTCCCTACGGTAGCGCATTAACCTATTGTTATTGTTTGTTTTTCATTGCCATTGTTGTTGTATATCAGAATAACTGACGGTGTCAACGGAAAATGAATCGAATTTTAATTTCCCAAAGATTTTTTTAACATGGCCAACGGTGTTAATTGGTAAGGCCGTTCATCTCTTGTATTGAGAGCAAGAAAGCAAGAACCATCTGACCTGCGGCTCACATCCACGATTTTCTTGTTATACATATACTGTTTCAAGGACAATTCAGATATTCAGTTTACAGATATTGGCGTTGTAGTACATACATAAAGATTCAATCAAAAATTGCAAGCAAAACATATACCGTTCAAAGTAAATTTTTGGGAAAATATCGGCGCGCGGAGAACATATTTCTTGAAGGAGATCTTTGCGCCGTGTTATTGTATATCCATTGATCGGTCTCCGTCACAACGTTCGGGACAGTTACAACCAAGATCTATTCAACATTCTCAACTCAACTCAACTCAACTCAACTCATAAACAAACACAGTCCAGAAAGTGAGAGGATAATATACGGGATTCCATATCCTAATATCGGACATCTCTCCTCCTCACAGGCTCACACAAGTGAGTCCTAACGAGCTTCTGCAGTCGTGTGAAGTAACGCCAGTTTAACTTCTATGGCCACAATCAATACGTGGATCAAAAGTTAAACACGGTGAGGATTGTGTCTACATGTTGAACTGCCACAGAGACAACAATTAGATAACTGGATACATTACGGCAACAAAGGCTTCTGGTCTTAACTTCAGTTGTGAACTTTGGATTGTAATTGCCAACTGCTGGTGTTGGTGAGTTTCTTGGTCATCTAATTGCAAACTGGGCACAAGTAAATTGGGGTGATGTAATCAACATAGAACGTTTGTTAGCCATGGAGTTTGGAATGGGTTCCCATTGGATGTAATTCCAGGTTCTCAGATGCCATCTTGTGAAATGTAAGGTATGAAACATATTAGTTTATGTAATAAAGTTGTTATTTTGAGCGCCCATCTTATAGGCCCATGTATTCGCAGCCTTAGCTTTGTCAAATGTATTTCCATAAGGTAACGCGACAGCTAGAATCAGCTGTAGTGATCTTTCGTAAAACTTAACCGAGTCCGGTAAAACAATTTGCGGCACGCTGATACAAGTGTTCTCTGGAGGAAACAGACTGTAGTCAAGTCATGAGCATTGGATTTTGATGGCAGTTTTGTGCGATATTATGCAGGTTGACTGTCGTAGGTCGTTACCAATTCCCGTCTGGATTCAAGAATGCTCCTTTACTCCACCAGCGAATTAGGCTTCGTTCACATGCAATGTTTTTTTTCTAAATTCTATTTTCTATTCGCGCTATCTTATGATCACGTTCCCATGTTCCCTGAATATCCCGCCGCGTAAGGGCACAGACCGTGATCATAAGACATACCGCGAATAGAAAATAGAATTTAGAAAATAGACATTGCATGTGAATGAAGCCTTACACTCAGCAGCTACAATCACCGATATGCAATCCGAGTATAGATCTCAAGAAGCACATTGACTGCCAAATGCATGCATTTTATGAGTAGAAAATGACTTTCTGATCTGATATACCACAAAGATTGAATAATAACCATATCGAAAAACGTTCAGATGTATTGGGCACCAAGTTGTAATTTTGAGCGTACAGCTTATTTTAACATGGTCATGCCACTAGGCCGTTGGCGGTATATGGATGAACGGGGATGAATAACTGCAGGCAAACGGCAGATCAAAAAGAACACTTAAGCCTAACTTTGGAGCCAAAGCGTTTGAGAATGATCAGAAGCGTTAACAGATAACAGTGCATTAGTGATGTCATTTAGGTTGAGTGATGTAAGCGACTTAGAATGCAGTTGAGTAGGCAGGAAAACTAATTCTCAAACTTCGATGATTGCCAGATGGGAATTGGACATCTACACTGAAACTGGATTACGGCAAAAAGAACTTCGTTTGGATGTGGACAAAACTACAATTTGAAACATGCAATTAACTTTCTGTTAGAATTACCGAATCAATGTTAGCTTGGATTTTGCATCAGACAATTCTAGTTAACCGTTATTGTATAATAACGAGGAGAACTGCCGAACGTTTGTGATTACGTCCCAGCATATTAAAGATCAAAACGACTAGTAAAGCCTCAAATGGATTATGGGATAATTCTCAGCAATGAGGTTGGCAATAACAGCAATAACAGTCAGCTAGAATGACGTAAGGAAAGTAAAAGCTTGTCAATTTCAAAGTCTTCTACAGTTTGCAATTTAAGGCAAGCAGTTCAAATTAGGAATGGATTATAGACCTTACATATACATCTTGCACAGCTATGTCATTAGTGACAATGTCAGTAAAGAGTTGTAGAACAAGAAGAGGACGTAGAGAGTAAAAAAAGAGCACTAAAGGCTGTGCAAGTGAATAACTGTGAGTGAACGTACATATGCGTAGTGCGTCCTCGTCTTCCGCGGCTAGAACAAGCATCGTCGATAAAATAGCATTCTTCTCTCTGACTGTGGTTTCATTTTGTCTGCGGCGAAGAGTCTCGGCGCGCGGTGATACATGGCGGTTTTATCCTAGAAGTTTAGCGAGTGATTTTTGGTCTACGTTGTACACGTTTGCCTCTGCCAACATGAAACGGTAGATATATTCATATTGTAGCGGTATCTCGCTAGTGGCAATTCGCTGATGGTAAAAGAACACGAAGCAAAAACTCTTTGCATATTCTTGCAGTGTTTGTGATTCGATGTTACTCCCACGAAGAATTTTACTAAACTAACGTCACTGAGGAGGACGTAAAACTGAATTTTCATCTTGTAGCTATAACTGTGACATTTGTATCTCGGATAAAGCAATGGATTTACCGTATTGACAGCTGGCAGTGACTGGGTAAGAACAAAAGACACCTCCTGATTCTGACCATACACGCAGGTCTGACCAGAGTGACAAGGTTGACGAGCATTCTACGTGTAACACAGCCACTTAACAAATGACATGACATTTTCTGTGCACCTTTTAACATTTGGAACGCTGAAGTTCTATGAATAGTGTTAGCGGTATTTCACGGTCGACTTAACCCCGTGAATCAGGTCGACGTGTTTTAGGAAATTATTCATTGTGCGAGTTTTCACTACATTTCTAAGGTCTGGTCACTATGTTCACTCATGATACAAGTCCAAACGTCTAATTCATGCTTTCATCTAATGGTGGATGGATCAAAATGCGACAAAGCGCTTGATATTTTCGCTTCAAGTGTCTCTTATATTTCTGCACATGTTTCATGTGAGTGCGCACACAAAATCAGTGACGGAGTTAGACTAGAAAGATAAAACTGTTGATGATTGCACATATCTATGACGCCTGAAGAAGGCTATAAGCTGTATATTTTTAAACGTTATAATAGTATTTTCATGTACCAACGTTATTTAGGAATGCGGTGAAGACCCATCGAAGACACATGTAAACAATAGAGAATCTATAATCAAGAATACTTAAGTGTCTGACAGGGAAGATGGTTTAAAGATTTAACACTAGTGTCGAAATTTCTGGAAGGCAGTAAGTGCATATATGTGATTTCTATAAACCTGATAGCTGAAGGTACGCTGAGAAAGAAGACAGGAACATGTATCACTGTAACAGCTCTAGCGGCTTAAGAATATAAAAACAAGCAGGAAATTCTTAACGAAACAGCAGAAGAGCGACAGATATTTCACTTCACATTGGACGGAATACGTTTGGGTTTTATAAACTTTTTTGTTGCGGATATTAAATGAGAATTCCTCGAATCCACTGCTTAGAAATCGCGGTAGGCATTGATTTTGATGTCACGTTTGGAATCTATTCCTACGGGTCTATATGGCGTTTGTCTTTTCTATTCTGACTTGTTGACGGATTCTGAAAACAGAGAAGTGGCCGGCAATCCACAGGTAGGAAATGATGACGAATGTGATTAGTGGATGGTAAAATGAGGACGACTTATATCATATCCTTGATGTGCGTTTATTTATTTATGTAATTCATGTCTAGATACTTGTGCCTCCGATATAGGCTATATATTTCTTTAAACGCCAAATTGCATATTATTAGACCATGGAAAAAAGCTGTGATTTGCGTTCGCCGATTCCAATATCTTCCCACCTGATTTTTGACTGATATTTAGGCCTATTAAGTGTTTCTTCAAAAAGTTAGGGAAATTGCCAATTACATCGCATGTTTTGCACGCAGTTTATTTTCGGGTAAGAACATAGCCTACATACTTCGTCTTCACTATTTTGAATATCTGGTAAAATTTCGACAAACAGATGTGTATATAAAGTTTAAACATCTTACATTGCGCGTAGAATATCTGTACCAGTGAAAACGATATTTGATTGGGCATGGTGTACACAGACGGTTGCCTGAATGGGCCTGTTCACCTGGTATGGGTAGGGAATATAAGTCGTGATTGCGCAAACCAGGTCTCTTGAGAAGGTAACATTGCTTAAGAATTAGTTTTGACTACTCACTGGTGGTATGGCGCACATGTTCCGCCTGGTTGTGCAGGCAATCAAAGGTTGGGATCTGTTGCTTTAATGTGAAATACACACTGTAGGTAGCCTCAGGCAGAGTCTTATCTCTAGCTGTCGGTTTCAAAGATACTTCCACAAACGAGTGTTTTTAACAAGTTAATTTGTTCTTGGATTCACATACAGGTTTCATTCACTCAATAGAAAATCAATCAATAAGGAGAATATTGCTCACTGTGGACCCCCGCCCTGAACCTTCAATTATAGGTATATTCATATTTATGTAATTCACCCTCTTCTGGCTCTTTCTGTCAAAGAGGTAAACTTAATGGTTCTTTCTTCTTTCAATCTCTCTCTCTCTCTTTTTCTCCCTCTCTCTTTCTCACACACACGCGCGCACGCACACACACACACACACACACGCGGCCTTACTTTCAATTTGACCTTTAGCAACTATGAAATACAACGGTAAAAAACTGCCCCTTTTGCCGTTTTCCCCTTTCCATGTATACTGATACGTTTAACGAGTTCCTTGAAGATCAAATAGCTGAAATGATTGGCAGGTAATTTGTAATGGTCAAGATGGACACAGAGGTTAATAGCTCGTGGTCGGAAAGGACCCCTGGTCAGTTTCACCATGATGGGTAATAAATAGATACAAACATGTTATGATTAGTGTTAAGAGCCGTGACTTGTGTCGTACAACTTGCGGGTATTTAATTTTACTTAGGAATTGGTACAACAATGGATCTTTGTTCTTCGTTTGACTCGTCATTTTGGTATCCATTTAACAGCTGTGAAGTTCACAAAAAAGATGCACGTATGGACAAATAGCATGGCCTTGTCTCGGGGGGGGGGGGGGGGGGAGGGGGGGGCTTTCGATTTAACAGGATGTGCGTGTCCGTTTTATCATTGTTGCTCACATAAAGTTCAATAGATAAAAATATACACAAAACCTCTATTTTATACAGACACCTTGCGCTACCTGTGCAATATGAATTGAGTGTTACTTTCAAATACTCGAACTCATATTAGTGATTTAAATTGTTTGGTCCAACCTCCAGTTATGTTTGATGATGTAGCCAAATCTTCAATTTGCGCCCATTTATGAGATATAATATCAATAGCATATTTTACCAGAAATCTAGGCCTCTAGCTAGTCCAGTGGATAAACGTATCTGACGTAAACCAGATAAAATAGATCATTACGGAAATTCGTCGGAGAAATAAGATCTGTCCGAACTTTTATCGATTTTGACAAAAGTTGAAGTGTGCAACATGTAAATATGTTAAGGGGGGCATTGGCCTCCTAATATTAAGAGATGATCGAAAACTTCTTCATCGTTTGGTGCATCTATCTCGAACCATGAAGAAAACACCTTTTGAGCACGTGCGAATTCGGTCAGATATCCCAGCTTATCGAATTGATAAATTTAATGTTGGCAACATAAACTGTTTTCACTCCAGCGTATATGGTGTTTAAGGTCAGGGAAGTTCAACGGTTTTCAGTGAGGTGTTGAAAGGAACGCGGTAAAGGTTTCTCCATACAGACAAATCTGCTTGTTCCATTCTGTGTCTAAGTTTGGCGCTATTTATAAACAATCGTTCGGTTCAAAGTGTGAAATGATAGGACCAATGTAGGTATCTTACCTATACATTGAGCCAGCTAGACGTTCGCTCTCAGCAACATTTACATTACCCCACTGCCTACGAGGTCTGATACTATACGATAATACAGCAGTTTATGGCATTAAAACAGTATTTGGTTTTTACATTGATTAACTGAACAGCGCATCAAATGAATGTTTTGGGTATAAGTAGCTATTTTGATCATCAGTGGCCGAAGTGGAAAATTATAGTACCAAATTATAGTTATTATTACTAGTCCCATGATCCGAATATCAAGCATTCCTGAGGACTCGCAGTTATATATGTGAATGTGTAACAAAGTAGATTTTATTCAAAATGATTGCAAAAAATTATTTAAGGAACAGATTGATTAACAATGATCTTTTTTCGCTAACCTTGTTGGGATAATATTATTTTGATGGAGTAGTCTAACAGTAAAGAGGCAATCTAATCTTTCACGAAGGCACCTCATTGCCTGGGCAAGGTCCATTATGATGGCACTTTGCTTTGCTAACGTCTTTGACTTGCTGGCATATTGAGATGGCAATTGATGTCATCACTTGTAATTTAGAAAAAATCTTCCTGCTATTAGACGTGGCATTGTGCGGCCATGGTTTCCAGCTTCGATGTTGCTCCGCTGGTTTCCTAGATTTAGAATCAATTTGAGGCTAATTTGCGGAGTTTGAGGAATTCATGGAATATTGAATCCTTTGTAGAGGTTATTTCTGTGCCCTGGTCTGTATTCTGTGAGAATCAATTTGTAGTATCTGGGGTGAAATATTATACACGATGACACGTTTTATAACTTCGGTTTCATTAATTATTTCAATAAAAGTTCTCAGTGTGTCACTGAAAATATAATACGATTTGACATTTGGTCATATCACGCTGTTTGTAAAATATCTATTATGTTTGGAGTCGGGATTGTAAAATTGCCTCCCAGGGTCAAGGTCAAGGTCAAGATCGAGAATCATCCAAGTAACCACTCCTTTTCGTTTGTAGATCATATCTTAACACTGATTGCATAGTTCAACCGTGCTGAAGTCCCACGTGTAGCTATAACATCATTTCGAGTATAAAAAACAGCATATAATGGCACTTCAAGCTACCGTGATTTTAATAACATCAATACATTTCCACTGAACTGAATAAAGGTGCCTAGTCTGGTGGCCTGAACAAGTATGAATATTCAGATCTGTAGGTGTTTGTGCATGACAAAACGACACGAATTTCATCAACCGAACAAAGGCAGTCATGTCTTCATGCCTGACGGTGTTTGTGGAGCATGCCATGGAAAATCACCAACTCCTCAAACTGCTTACAATTGCCTTGCCTTCTTTACATATTATCTGCTATATTGAGCGTGACATGGAAGACGTCCCCCTCCAAATGCTATATAACTGAGTGTTACATTGGATTATTATTATTATTATTATTATTATTATTATTATTATTATTGTTGTTGTTGTTGTGAAAGCTGGTCTCTTTATTCCAATTCAAGTGGAGCGTCATGTTTTGGAGTGAAGTATAAACCAAAACGATGTTTAGGTCTTCGGTGATTCGCGTCTGTATGCGTTTTAAACCCATAAGTACAATGTATCGTGGTGGTGTAAGGTTCTATTAAGGAATCTGTCTTTATCTAGAACGAACGCCCGCATTACCTTAATGGCCCATTAGTGTACATGTACTCCTTAACGACAAATTGACTCGGTTTAAAAGGCTGCACACTGGCAAACTATGGGGCCTATTGGATATGCCAATTATTCGACATGTACTTGAATATTGGATAATATAATGCAGGATGACGGCTGATTTAGCATTCAATTCATATATATATATATATATGTATGTACCGTCTGTCTTTTATTCTTAACTAATGTTAGGTTTGTACATGTAAAGTAATTTTTTTTACAAATTAATTTTTTTTTTTCATTGTGAAGGTGCTTTTTCTCTTCCATTGGTAGTTGTTATGGTTACGAACTATTGTTTAAAGCCGACTTTGTAATTCTACACTTTGTTAGACTATTTGCGATGAAAAATATTGTAAATGTTATTAGAAGCGCTTCTAAGTATCGTTATACTTGATGGTATAATGATGGGATGGTTTTTAGTTTGATCGAAACTAATCGTTTTTGGTCATTTCACAAATCGACTTTTTCGCAACTCTTCACTTTTATACGACAATTAATTTGGGCTACTTGGCTATTCCTGTGCTAACCCGTTCAAGAGAGTTCAGTTGTTGTAAATTCTTTTTTATCATGATATACAAATAGTTAGAAATCAAACAACAGTAACGGGAGTATAGCTGTTAATGGGAGTACATTGGTTCAGTTTATAGATCATTATAAATGGACATAATTTTGCATCAAATTATAATAAAGAGTAAAAGCACGGGGCGGGAGGAGGGGTGAGGGGGGGGAGTAAAGGTTTAAGACACAATACGCCAGGGCCAAACAAATAAGTGTGTACTGTGGCAGATCAACCTAAAATATAGCAACGTCAATTTAAACATTTACTGGTGTCTTAATGTTATCAAATCAGAACTTAAACCTTACTTTAGCCGACCAATTAGCTGACTACAGGGGGCTGTAGCGTGGAGTCATTTCTATGCATGAGTGCGTTATTTACGGAGATTAACTTGCGTCGGTTTAATTGGTGCCTCGGAGTTGAGACAAATTATTCATATCTCTGCCGCGCAATGTTCAGTGGTCTGTAAAAGTAGCATATTTTGTACTGGAGGTTTGGGGGAGCAACCTGAACTAATCTCATAACTCGATGTTTGTCCTGGCGAACAGAAAAATAAATAATGAAACCATCTTGCCCGAAGATAGAAACCATCGTTACTTTTGCTTTAAATCTGCAGTCGTTGTAGCCCTGAAGCTTTTGAGTTGGGCGTGGTATGTAGTCTAAGGAAATAAGGTTGCACGCCAGACTTGTGTTTTAGGCTTTACACCTTATGATGCATTGCAGTATACATGTTGGTCGTTGAATCTGAAACACACAATTAATTTGGGAGTTTTATAGTTGCTGAAAGTAGTGTTTCCAACCTTGTTGAAATGACAATACTTAAGTCAAGTAGTAGTTGATCCATCAAGTCATCACCTATAGATTTGTTTTTTTTCCCAATATATACATATTTTAAAGAAAATATATTCTAAAAAAGGCAAGGCCGATTGTTATACGGAACCACATTGACTCGACGCTCAGTGAAGTATTGACTGATATGGAACTTATACATGTTGTAATTGATTTTTTTCTAAATATTCCTACCAGTGGTGTATTAAGTTAATCCACAACGCCCCTCCCCCCTCCTTGGATTGTAAACAACATGCACTGCGGAGAAATATTCAATCCAAAATAATAATAATAATAATAATAATAATAATAATAATAATAATAATAATAATAATAATAATGTTGTAAGAATAATATCCTCTTACTAGGTGAAATGAACACACGTATCTTTGTGTCTTTTTTAGGAACATGTTGCTACCAGGCTGCTAACCATAGTTGCAGACGACAATAAGCAGACGACACTTGCCTCGAGCTCCTTGTGCCAAGACAAGCTTTATAATGGATTGTAGACCGTGCATCTTAATAAGCCTTTCCGTCCTCTGTTGTCTTGGATTAACTTGTGAGTATATTTTATTTAATTATTTATTTCATGTACAATACCTGATGGTGCATCATTTATATACTTTATATATGATTACTGGGGAGGTCCACACGATTCACACGTTTTCTAATGTCAAACAAATTGATATTAAGATGTTGCGTAATAAAAACGTGCCAAGATCTGAAATCATACATCTTTATTTAGACAATAATTAGTTTTGTTCATAATAGCGGAATTATAAAGAATGGTACCAAAACCTATTGTTTAATCTAAATGTACATGAGAAGTAACAAAAAGACCACAACTTACAGAAGCATTTCAGCAAGGGAACAAGAAAATAGAATTAGATATTGAATAGCGTAAAGGGCGTTTAAAATAAGAAAACAAAAACAAAAAAATATCACCACTAACTCTATTTAAGTAGGATTAAAATCAAACAGTGTAGGGCCTAATGAAGTTGGTGAACGGGTTGGTTCCTGTCTTAATGACTGATAATATCTCGAGAAAGGCAGAAATGCTCTCTTAGTCACTGTTTCATGATATGCGGGGCAACTATTAAGACGACCCCACTTGTCGAAAACAGCGTTTGAGAAGCGTTCTTCCATCTGTCTGTCATCACAGCCCATTCTTCGAATGTCATATCGGTCATCATTTGATTTCCATATTAACAAGATTTAAAGAAGAACGGAGCCCCAAGAAGCCTTTCTTCCAGTCACATGTACATAATCATCACCATTAAACTGTAATGATAAGATAAACTTTGCTTATAAAGATTACGAAATGAGCTGCCTGTTATTATACTTGGGTTTTGAAATTCAAGCAACGGATTATCTTATCGATACAACTACAGAAGCTTTCATTTCACAATATTTTATGCATCATATTAATTCCACCCTTCTCTAGTCACAGTGGCATCATTTTGAAAGCTAACATGTATATGAGATTATCGCGTCAGCCATTTTAGCTCATATTCGACTATCGTCTGCTTAGTTAGTCCCCTTGGAGGATCGGAAGGACTCTGATTGCCTAAGTATAAGTTTGAGATATACGAAAGTCTTGACTAATTTTGGAATCGATTTGTCCTTTACCTTCTGATCTTTTTGTTCAGAACGCTGTATTGATCTGCTAGCGGACGTACTGCTTGGTTAAAATTCCTCATCTTCAGATCTGACATTAACGAATCAATTTCACCTATTTGAAAAATAAAATTATTTACTTGATGACGCTGGTTATCTGACTATTTTACTTATTATTAAAAAGTCATGTCTTCATTTTAGAAACTGATGCCCTATATTTGTATAAATGAGCTTTATTATTTAGGTTTGCTTTTGTTTTTCATTGTCAAGAGAGACAGAGAGAGTGAAAAAGAGAAGAGAGGTTTTTCTTTAATTGTTTCGGCAAATATAAATATTATTGTTCAGCGCTACTTAAGACAAACGGAATCTTACAGTTATTGCACTAATATCAGTGTTGGTGATTCACGAGTCATCTGTTTCCGTTTGTGTTAATGCGAGGCGAAGGAAATTAACAAGAAAAAGGCAAACATCCGCTTTGTATCTTGTTCCTGCTCTCCTCCCGGCGAACAGAATCTATTTCACTTGACTAGCTCTGGTTATCGGAATTCAATGAAAACCTGTCTAAGCCAGCAGATGACAAGTTGAAGCAAAGGGAAATGTCACCGGGGAGGTGACGTCATACGCAAATCGCCCATCTCGGTTTTCGTACCTTTGCGAGCGTCTCTCTCTCTCCCATCTCTCTCTCTCTGTACTGACGGTGTTTGTTTGTGTATTTCAGCTTTAATTTCTCTGTATTTTTACCGCTTTTGCCTAGCCGTCATTCAGAAACGCCCGTGGATTGTTGCAATGCACTTATTGTAGATTGCAGCTACTAGTTTTAAGTGAAGCAGTCAATTTGGCTTTCTCTTCTTGTGCATTTTACATCCTTTATAAGACATATCCAAATATTTATTAGCGGTGTGGGAGGGTACCTTTTGTAAACATTGTCAACCTCATTGATTGAAAAGCTCTTACTTTGAATAAAATAAAGCCAAGGATAGCACTTTAACAAAGGTTAAAATGTCAGTTAGATACGATTAATGTGAGCGTAGGTTCACCTTCCACCGCCCTGTTCCAAAACCATATTGATATTTACTTGTAAGCGACATCCCGTTGGCAAAGGCGTTGATTCTCTTTGCAATTGAAAACAATTCCACTTTTATCCAAACTTTGGTTTTTATTTATGTAATGGTTATTTAGGAGACCAACTTCAGTTTCCGCGTCTGTCTGCATAGATATATTGATATACTTTACGCAAATACCGTATTCCAACGACACTATGAAAGTTGTTCAATCTACATAATATTCTATATTTCAAATTATGTAATCTATAATTGGACCTACAATGACAGTGTTATAAGATGCTATTTATCTATCCATACTGAAATCCCAGTTAGATGCTGTACAATGTCAACGATATATACATGTTAGTGGGATGACTGGAAACCTTTAGAAACTGCATGGTGATAGTTTCGCCCACTGTTAATTTTTTGTTACTGAGTGTTGTATCGGAAGGCAATTGAATATCTCTGTCGAATGTGTTTTTTCATAATGTATTTGCCAATGTAATAAAAAGATATACTAGTAACGGGAACACATTCAAATGCCTGATGGGACAAATATCTCCCTTCAAAGCTCACACCCTTAGATCAACGTAAACATACTGACGTAAATGCTGAAAACATAATTAGCGGGACTATAGGAAAAAAGGTCGACAGCGGCCTGAAAGATCCCATGGTAAAAATCATAACAGCCAAAGCATAATTGGTGAAATATATTTCTATAAATTACCAAGTCTATTTAAAGTTTGTATGTTAATTTGAATGAAACACATCTGTAAGTTTGTGACGTCACAATTGTGACATCACAATAGGAATATAACCACACATCCTCATCAGGGTTATATACTATACATGTACATCTATTGCTTTTTATGAGCCTTGGTCATAATAAAGCCCGTGCAATATCTTCTAAATGTTTGAATAGTTACATGAACTACATAAGAGGAAATGTCTTTTTACAATAGCAGTCAAAGAGTTATTGAGACGTCACTTTTATTCCTCAACCGCGAGAACAATTGTAAAGCATACTCATTACGATAATGCTATTGGCAGTATTAGTGATTGTATCCGTCCATGTCCCGGGGGCATGATAGGGAGTGACGCGTACTCAACCTTGAAAACAAAACACCACGTTGAAATGACGGTATTTCGGTTCACATGTGTTAGCACAATATCTCGGAAAAAAGTCTCGGTTTATAATAAGTCTGTAAATGGGATTAAGGGTCTACACTCTGTGTTTTGAAGTACAGAATGGACCAAACGCTCCATATGGAGAGTGTATTTTGATTTTACTGTTTCAGCTTTAAGTATTGGGAAAATGAATTCAAAAAACATTTACGGTTAGAGTTACTGCATCATTTTCATTTAATCAAATTAGATGAAGAATAAAATTTCAATGATTCATGTGGTGTATTATGTTGCAGCGGACCATTTCCATCAATGGCATATGTCTCTTCTGTATATGTAATCATGAGAATCAGTTCTATCAGTTTAGTGATGTGAGAAGGTGACAAATGGTTTGAACAGCATGATGTAATCAAAGTCGTAAGCGGTTCTCAACATATTTCGACGAAACGTCATTACCATTATGATGATTAAGCTGTTGACGATGAATTGCATCGCAGAATTAATCATGGAATATATTTAACAACCCTCTGCTGTTACTTACGTGGTAATACCACTTACGTATGCACGGCTTTCCCAGGTGAAAAGAACTATGTCTGCCTTATTATCTTGGCAGTGTTGTGGGATTTTATGTAAAAATCTCTTTCATGGTATTCTTCTTCTTCAGCATGTTTGATGTAAGCTGTTAGTTGTTGCCTCATACAGCCACTGAAGGGCACCTGTTGCTCAACAATGTCAAAATTAACCAGTAGTTTACTGAAGTTCAACTTAATTTTTAAACAAAGCAATGTTGTCTTTTTCTCAGGTGTTTTGGTCAAGGCAGATGACCACGAGTATCGCCTTATGCACGATCTTATGAAGAACTATGACAGGAGAGTGCGTCCTTCCAAAAATGCTTCAGAGGCTCTTAACGTGACATTTGGGCTGGCCTTGGCCCAAATCATTGATGTGGTAAGTACATGTACTGAATCTGCAATATACATATTTTATTTTATCCATATTATCTGCCATTCTTTTATTGACCTCTTGACCTCATTCTCTTGACCTTGAACTCTTGACCTGTTGACCTTGCAATCGTGTCACTTTTTTTTACGTCACTTCCTTTTGGCCTGGCGTTGCAACTCCGACAGCGTTCGAGTGCTATCATTTACACCCCCGGTATCTTAGAACGGTTTAGTCGTCATTGTTCTGTTCATTGACAAGACCCCGTGACAGCAAAATGGACAATAGTAAAATACGTAAATGAAATTCCACCACAGGATGTCCTTATACCGGCTACACAAACAAGCATACATCCTGCTGTGCATTTTTCTATTTTCTACAATTTACGCTGTGTGTAAGTCACCCATTCGCGGTGAAATTCAGTAAGATATACTCGGCTTATCATTCCTCTCAAAGGAATCTTTGGAAGAATTAGTAATGAAACAGTTCAATGCTCTGGGATTATCCGAATGTTCTGAATACTGTTCCAATTCTTACTTCAATCTTCTCGTAAAATTTATTGGCCAACCGACACTAAACTATCTAATGCATATAATTGTGTCTAAGGACAACGGCTTTAATTAACAAAAAAATTGTAAATCATATCTTAATGAACAAAGTGAACCACGTGTTTCCACAAACCTTGTAATTCGCTTAAAGTCTATACTTATTATGAAGTACACGAGGATTTATTTTATTCCCCAAAACGACGCCATGTAAATATAAAGGAATATATATTGTAGGGATATGGGTAAAATGATGTGCACAACTGATTGGTGAGAACGACTTAAGGTTGGTGAGGACATTTCTTACTGAATACCTTCTGATCTAGCTGTCCCTGTGGTTACACGAATTCATTCAGTTCTGCACGACTGAATTGTCTTCTGATTCCGCAGAAACCCATTACTTACACGCGGGATCTTTCACTTTTGCACGATTTCAATTTTCCACTTTTGTCACCTTCAGCTTTGGGACAGTGACCTCTTGATCTTTTGAAGGACAGTAGCGCCACTGGAGGGCCCTTGCATCCTTTTAATTTCCTGTCTGTAATGTTTGTACTATCGATGTTTTTCTTATATACAAAGGCGAAAACCAACACGGTCCAGTTTCCCGGCTCTGCACAGTTCACAGTAAAGGTTAAAAGTTTGGTTAATAACTTTTCATGCTTGGAAAAGCTGGAACTACGGTTTATTATGCTTGTTGAGGACCCAAATTAACAAAATGAACGTTACGTTGAAACAAGAATCATTACCAATTACATTATTGGTTGTAAGTATAAAAGTTCTAAGAGTTAGGTTACGTACAGGCCTGGATGAGGGTTTTAAGAGTACACGCACTTCTGATGATAAGAGTACATGCACTTATGATGATCTTCAGCCTACAGCAGTTCTTATCAAATCCTCTGTCACCAGAATGTGAGGCGTTTTCACGTCTATTGCCTTTCTTTTTGATACACCCATCTCCAATTACCAAGAAAAAATAAGCATAGAGGGAAAATTGACAAATACATCGCTTTTCACTGAAAGTGAGTATCAGCAATTATATTTGAATCCCTTCTTCCATTCAAAGACCCCCAAAGGAGGAAATGATTCATAACAGTTCAACAGTAACGACTTTGAAAGAAGTGTAGTTGAAATGCACTTTTATGAAAAACTATCTCCTAAGCTGCATAATCCTAGGGGGCGTTAATCAGTCAAGACAGTCCTAGAGGTTTTTTTCCAAATGGCAATTCTATTCCGTCACAGTTTATTGTATTCCATCTCTTAACTTATAGAGTGAAATTTGAAATGATTAACAAAATACAAGTTATTTCAAGAGCCCGATACACGAGAATACGATGAAATCCTTGGGTTTAATATTTGATATCCACTGTTTACTTGGAAAATGCAAATACAAAGCAGACATCTCATATTATTATTGACATAGGCTAGAAGGCTGGACTAAAGTAAAACACAAGAAAGGAAGGCAGGGGGATGACATGAACCAGTATGACGATTAGATGATTATGATAACCTACATGTACGACAGAAATGCAAATAATAAAAACGGCAACGCAGACTAGGGTCATAATGACTAACGGAAAAAAATGCAATGATGTGTCACTGGTTGTGTGTCAGACACGTTCTTATATATAGGAGTGATAAGAATTATAGTAGGTCATAGTCTTAACAAGAAGACAGAATACGCTTCACATTGCCAGGTTCATAAATAAGGTATTCACTAAAGTGAAGCAAAATTTCTGACATATCTTCTTAATGTCAATGAAACTTGACGAGGGGCAGTGGGATAGTCCAGATTCTACAAACATTCTACAAAATATCTTTTCAAATTCCTCTCATATTCATGTTTCCTTGCCATTTGCCGTGAATGCGCTTTTCACACGCAGTATTCATAGTTTCTCTGAACCCCTTAGAACCAGCTTGTTTTGTTTACCATATTTCGACACCTGACGATTAATTCAGTAAATAAAGCAGTTTGCTGTGACTGGAAGACACATCGATATAACAGGTGAAACAAAACCAAGAAAAAAAAATTTTTAATGATAAACGGAACCATTTGCAATTCGACTGGTTGACTTAGGCGCCATACCATGCAGTTAGTAAACAGCTTTTGAAAAGTACAACCGTAGAGTGAATATGCCGACCGTTTAGATAAAGATTTTCTGATTATTGCTTTTTTAATTGACGAAATGGCAATCAAATTAACAAATAGGCCCCAGACTAACCGCATCATCGCCGACCATTCTGTTACCTGTCTGACTGCCATATACTGCCATATACTGGGATGGAGAGTTTTTTGTTAAAACTCAATTCAGTAGATTTTGGAGATGGATGGTAATTTAGACCCCATTCCCATAGATTTTAGATCGATCTATCCCTGTGGGGAGTCTCACTAGATTACTGTCAGCTTAGCCGACTTAAGCGTCTGTCCCGCCTACTAAAAGCTGTAGGGGGAAATTAACTATGGTTCGCGCTCGGCTGACTGCAATTTAGCGTGAACCCCCAGGGAGTTAGGTCGATCTAAATCTAAATCTCTGGATCGATCTAAATCTCTTGGAATGCACCCTTAAAGCACGCATAACGATGCTGACTTCAGGACAATAAGGTTACTCTTTGTCCTGCCGCCTCTTATGCCGTATGATAAACAAGTAAAGACAACAATTGCTTTTGATGGATTGCAGAGAGTGACAGAGATTTCTGCTATAATGTTATAACATTCACGTTATCAGATGTTAGCAATATAATATCTACACCGACGACTTTATAAACGTTTAAAAAGATTTGAGTATGACTGTAATATCAATACATTCCTGATAATGAGCAATAGATAGAAAAAAAATTGATTTCATAACTGTGAAGATATTCCAGGGATGAGGTAATGCGACTGTGATAAATTGTGTATTATATTCATTGTTAAAGACAAAGTGCACACGGTGACGGTTCCTAAATGGTTTTATCCAGTTGACTGCATAAAAAAAGATATTTTTGTCGGTTAAACATGGTACGCACAATTTACATCTGCTATGTCACTTTAAACAGCTGTTTTACCCAGTCAGCCTGAACGCTTAATCGAGGAGAAAACAGGAATCATCCAACGACATTAATATCTTATGGTGCCAATGGTTGTTAAATCTGTTACCAAAAAACCAAAGCTTAAAGGCTATGAAAACTCTGAACGCCACATTTACATAATATACCGTATCAATCTCCACATTTTTAAAACTTTCTAGTAAGGGCTATATAAATAACACTCCACCCATGGTGTTACGGTGAAAATATTACATCAGAGAAACAGGTTGGTAGTAATCAATTGGTACCATTACGTCAAAGTGGCGAGTCGTTAAGATAGATCATCCCAAACCCCGGATAAAAGCTCCTCACTTTAGGAAAGTGGATGGGGCAATTTGTACATCACTGAGGTATTTACGGCAATGGTTTCTGTTACTGCGTTTCTAACTTAAAAAGACGAATCAGTTACATTTTTATGCACGCTTCAAGAGCTCTAAACCAGATGATGGGTAGACCAGGATCCCCACACAACATGAGGTGTTTGACTTTTCTAAGTGGTGGAATTTACATTCCACAAACACATGGATAAATCTTAGAACACACTTAGTGGGGGCCTCTTTGCAACCCCACAAATGAAATTTGTGCAAAATTGTTGGTAAATAATAACTTTTGCTGACTCGTCGCATCATAATTTTTAGGATGATGAGTCTTATTGAATATTTGATATATAATTTTTATCCCTAAGGCCATAACATTTAATACAGGCAACAATTTGCTACATTGTTATTATTGTTAAAACGATCAGGATAGAATGGTTACATAATAAAAGCGGCCTTGTTTGGCCAAATCACGAACAATCAATACTCCTTGTTGCCTTCTTTCTTGCTATGAATGAGACCATAAAAGTTTGTGGTACACTGAGATGGAAGAGACATAAATATATATACCTAATGTTACAATTAACGGCGCAATTTGACTTTTAGGACGCTTCGTTTGTTTCTTTCAACTCAATTATTTTTGCTTCTGGTTTTGCTTAGACCTTATTCCTCTCCGCCTTATCTGATCTATCAAAAACTGTTTTTGCTGGACTGAAGTCTAAATGTCTCTTTATTACGACTTCGTTATCTCTCCTTACAAGTGAATCTGGTGCCTGTCTGTGCATCGTGTGTGATCTGGACCAGGTTTTTTTGAAAAGGTCGTACTATTTTAGGTCTTCGATTAAGATGCTTGCATTGGATAACGGAATATAAAAAGTCGTCTTTTATTGGTCTGATTCCGAAAAAAAAAAAAACGATCACTGAACATAAGAACCTGAACACATACAGCTGACTAATGTTAACCGGCAATTGCCACCAATGATATACATAGTATTTGTCATGAAGACCCTGTTTTTTCTCCGGTCATAGTGAAACGATCGAAAAGGGGGCTAGCGGTGTTAAAGATATTTTATGAAATATTAGTCGGCTTCAATTCTCAAAAACCCTTGGCTATAGACCAATTTTCTGTTTTTGCCGTTTTGTGAATTAAGTCCAGCAAACACAGAACTTTATTTAAGCGTTACCTGAACGTTATGGTAACGTTATAATCACGGTATATAGGTTATAACACTGATGCATATATGAAGATCTACTATAAAGATGTAATCCAAGCTTTCGGCCCCTGTGGGAGAAGGCCTTGGGACCAAAAGCTTGGATTACATCTTTATAGTAGATATTCATAGATGCATCAGTATAATACCTTATTTATTTCTTAAAATCTATACGGTGGTTTGATATGAATCTTCAAAATAACGGTTTAATAACGTTCTATCTTTGCTGAGGAAAAATAAAAGAAATGCTTTACTTTCTCTGAATGCGTATCCACATATACAGGGGACTTTTAAAATACATTGCACCGTATCAAATTGTTGTAAAGTAGCGTTTAATAAAGATATATATTGGTTTTATCTATAATTAAGATCAGGCAATGGCGCGCCTTTTGATCTTACTGTTCAAAGCAAAAGGGAAAATTGATAAAGAACATAATGTTAGTCCAAGTACATGTACTTTAAAGGTAATGGCGAACTGTACAAGTCAACAGAGTTTTTTCAGCGCTTTTTGATTTATGTTTTTCCCTCTGTTTTTTTCATGCCAAAGTATACGGCGCAGATCTATTTTGGGTATTAAAACTCCTACAAAAACTCGAGCGATTCACAGATCAAAAACAGTGCGACAGCATGTAAACTTTCCATGTATCTCCATGCTACATTGTCTAATATTGTAGACAATCACCTAAGGTCGAGTTATTTTTTAATGTGACGCATCTTTAAACGAAAAGTATCGAACTAAACATGCCGTAAATCTAGTCATCCGTTTGCCTAAGGTTACCGACAATATGCAAGGGAAGAAAAACATATAATCAGTCCGGGACACATCTTATTTCGATCCTAAACAATATCATTAGAGTTTTTATCGGTTTTTCCTCAAACCCCTGCAGATTTACATGCTCCAAATGTAATGAGCTATCGGACATTGGGTGGCAACTTGCACCACGTTGACTGGCAGCCCAAAGCCGCTTTGAGTTCTGGAATGGTATTTTGCATTAAGGTTTCTTCAGCTCCTGTCAGGAGTGGTTAGATAACGAGGAAGTCTGCTATGAGCGATGTCTCTGGAGCACGGATCAGATGATATCAGTGACAAGATATTGAGAGTTCTTATAACTCTGTACGATTTGGTTAATGTTCTGAATGAGAGTTCATTCGAGGGAACGTTGACTTAGAGAATATGCGTGATGTGAGAGACGCATGACACAAACAATAATTAATTAATTAATTAACATATTGTTCTTGTTGTTCAGACAATTCTAGTTTAAGCAACACTCTAATCCATGTAACGTGACTCCTCATTAATCTGTGCAATTTTATCAGAGGGAGAACACCCGATATATGTATAATGGTCCGTGGATTTACCAAGGAGGTGTGGTTTATATTCGTCTATGTCAACTGAATCGAATATTCGAACTTTCACAGAACTTTCACAGAATTGATCTCATACTTTGTGTTTTTCAGTATTACGTGTTTTGGTATCTTAAAATCGAAAATTCATTTTGAATAGTTCTCGTCTTTTATTCCAGGATAAATGAATATTGTGACGTATATCGAGTCTCTGACAAATAAAAGACAATCGTGTTCTTATGCAGGAGTCTCTTGGGGTTTCTTGTCCAATATTTTTACAACGAATCATTTGCACTTTATGCTTTAAGGGAAATCAGGGCTTTTGTAAATTATGTTTCTTTTTGAGTGAGTTTGTATTTTATCTTGTTTTATTGTGAAATATTTGTTAATTTTCAATATTTTATTATTATTATTATTTTTGTAATAACTGCTGTTGTTCTTCTAGACGTAAAATGTACTCGTACATATACCAAATAACGGGAACATTGATAGGCGTGTGCCTTATGAATATAGTTATATGTTGGTGTATAAAACCTGACGCCCTCGGGGTTTGGCATCTATTTGGTGTGTGCAGGTTGTTGTTTATATTTTCTGATTTGTTCTTAGTCCTTGGTATTATTTATTTATTTATTTATTTATTTATTTATTTATTTATTTATTTGTTTGTTTGTTTGTTTGTTTACTGTTTAATATGGTATTTATTTAATTTTGCTACGGTATAAACATTTTTCTAAATGGGTGGTTTCTTTGGAGCCGTTATAATCCTATATAATCATATATTTGTTGCACTCATCTTATTGCTATCAAGTTCAGTCTCTAGTTGACAGGGGCAACCTAAATCAAGACAGATACACAGTCCAAGAACTAAAGTTATTTGAGCGGTGAAGTGAAAGCATAAATTGCTATCCAATTTTGAAACGGCAGACGACGAATTGTTCCATTAGCAATATATAACCCTACACGGGGGATCTCATTTTGAAAAAGTCAAACAAGGCACAGTTAATCATAATTACAATTCAGAACGGAATATTGGCTGTAACCGCAGATCCCTATTTTGAGCGAAGAAACCGTTCAGTGACCACAGCAGAAAACTGATACATCTATCCGGGTTAGCCTTTATGACAAATTGTGTTGGACAGAAATCTAATACGTGACCATCCTCAATTTCCCAAGGGGCATTCTCCCCAATACATCACAGAGCCCATTCATCACCAACGAGAGCAAGATACATTGGCAAAGCATACAGAAAGACCGCGTGAAAACTTCTTCCCTTTCCACAATCAACAGGATATTTGATACACAGGACTCTGCGCTTTAAGATTAATGTATGTACGAAGAATTTATAAGAAAAAAACGCAACAAACAGGTGTATATCAACGCCGCAGAACTAATAAAAAACAATGTTTAAAAGGCATCCATTGGTGACCAGGTCAAACGTCAGTTGTCCGCCACTTTGGGCAACAACACACGCGAACGTGACCTGGACAAAGTAGCAGGTAACATTTCGGCACATTGAAGGCCAGATTGAATTGACAGGGTCATATGAGCAAGATCGTGTTCCGCTCATTATCGACAGATGTTATTGTCTGTTTCCTCTCCCCTTTCCCTCCGAATGCATGCTTAAGATATTGTACAGCGTCTCTGGTATGACCTTGTGGTAGAAGGCCATACCTGGCGCTGTTACACATGGTTCATTTACTTTAACCCCTTTTAAAACTAGTTTTGAAACCGCAATTTAAACTAAGGACACAGCAAGGCAAGGGTCAGGGGTTAAACTAACTGCCAATTCTTTACAATGAATATCTTCAGGATTGGAATTTGTGTCGATTTTTCTATCCTTTATTTTCGATAAGATTTAATTGCGAGCAACTATGAAATGCGCATGGTCTAATTTGTAACGCGTATGGATGCAGTTTACATAACGATGTGCAAACTCAAGTCATGGGCATACTCCGGTGCATAACATTCCGTGTGCGTTTCTGATGTTATTTAGCTTATTGCGTTCCATTTACGTCATTTCATCTATGGGATTGGATTAAGATAATTTCGTTGACAAAATGTCAAAGAAATTAACGTATGGTAAAAATTGAGAACATAATCTTGTTTGGCTATGTTGAAACCCCTATAAGAACCAAAGGCCAAATTTTTGACCCGGTGACAAAAAGCTTCTTGAAATGTTATTTATCCTCGTACTAACAACTAGCAATTATATATACCGTTACATCATCCACAAATGTGATTAGTGCATAGACTATTGCAACATTTGCGAAACAGCTGATTGATAGAATCTCCAATGAGATAATGTCTAGAACTGATTTACGTAACACGGCGGCTTTTGTTGTCATCTGGAGATTTATATGTTTTTTATTTGTGTTTTTATTAACCTAAAGTGCTCCTCACCCCGAATTAGCACACACAGACACACACACACACACACACACACACACACACACACAGACACACACACACACACACACACACACACACACATTGATAACTTGTAAAAGAAGGCTTGGTGAAATATTTAACCATTTAACAATAACCCCCCCCCCCCCTTCGATTTCTGGTACCCTCTTGAAATTAGAATTTTGACTAGTTGAATCATAGTTCAAAACCGGACCAAATGGCACCTTCGCCCTCTAAAATACCAAAAATTTTCGAGGCCCTTCATCGGGCCCAACCACAAGCCAAGTTGGGGGGAAGGGGGTCGGCTTCGCATCTGCGAACTCCCCTTCAAATAATTCTGGATCCGCCCCTGCATATTTGCATCATTTCATAATCAAGTGTTTTATTGTTATTTGGTATATAAGCCAGTGGATTGTGTGTTTTCAAAAACTTGGTAGGACAGCGGTCATTGTTGCAAAAATATACATTTGGGTGATTTAGTTGTCCCTCCAGTGAACATGATGTGTTAACGTAGTTTTCCTCGCACTGATACAAAATGTAGAATGAAATTAAACAAAACACACTGATTGTAGAAAATGGTGAAGGAAACTGCAGTAGCAGACCGGCCCCTGAACCCTACATACCGCGGTGCAATGAAAAGTAAACGTGGTATGTTTAAAGCGTTACTGGCCCGCCCTATGGTTAGGTACACTTTAAGGGATAATTGACTCAGAAATAACACACAAATTGCCTACAAAAACAGGAGGCGGACAGGAGAGCCGTGTAGCGGCCACTGGGCAATAGAATTCCTGCTAGGTCTGTGTAGATATCGGCGGTTCCTCACAGGCAAAGGAATGGTGTCTTGTAAACTTGGGCGTTATTGAAAGACTGTGTTTTTACGACATAACGGTGTAACTGCATGTTTATTCTACGTTTGTTTTAAGGTTCTGAAAGTTAGCCAATTCCAAACAGTTGCTGGTACCCATGAGCAAGAAACCAAACATATACCAGGCGATATTAGACCATGCCTTGGTTTCCTTCAAGAAAACTAAAAGTTCAACTTAATTACAAAGGAAGAAGCTGCGTAGCATGCAATTAACTATTACATGTATCTGTAGAAGCGTGTTCTTGCGCGTGCATGGCACGAGGTGTTGTCTCCTCCCCATCAAGCATACCGCTTTTTTGTTACTAATCATTCGACAACTTATATTGAAATCTCGCCCTTAAATATTGAATATAAATGCGTAGACGCCCAAGTTACAACGAGTGGTCCCTAAAAATACATGTGATTGGTTTTTACAGAGAGAAGGCGGTTTGTCTGTATGAAAGCGAAGCGTTTGATACCCAATACCTCAAAAGTCGAGTTTTACAGAGAGCTTAAAATGGCAAGAAAGACAATATTGTTTCTGATAAAACTCGTTTGAATACAAACGTTTAATTCCTTTTATAATTATACCTTTATCCAAAAGGAAATATAAAGTTGTCAAGGCCACCAAGATATTTTTTTATCAAATATCCGATTAAAATTTGCCTCATGGAATATCACGGTGCAATAACTCGCCGTCTTTATCTTCAAGGTAACTGTCAGGTCGAGTGTATTAAAACGTTCTCTATCCGTAATTGGATCATCCACACTATCAGATCATTCCACGGGCGGGTAGCATTATCTCATGAAATGATTACTACTTCTAGTTGAATTAAATCCACGCTTCGGGTAGAGTTCTGGGGACGAACTTCTAATAACTTCGCGTCTCAGTCCACAGTTACAGCAACGCGTTTAAAAGCACGCATATTGCCGGCGTTCAAAGAGTACAGCGAACCCCTAAGGTATAGGAGTCCCCGTGCGAACAATAATAATTACATTAATCCTTTCGCTGGTCTTTGATTTCCTAAGAAAACTTTACGTCAGAATCAGCGTCTGGGTAAAGGTGTTTCACTTACAGTGGCCTATACTTAATCATATCGATCTGACAGGGTTACAGACCAGGGGCACCGCCGAGTATACTTACTTGTGATCTTTTGTTTTAGGTAAAAGTTAGATTGGATTCACAAACTGTAATGCTTACGCCATCTATTTTTTTCTAAACCATGAATTTACGTACTTTTCCATGTTTTTCCCCTAATGAATAAAATAGGAATAAGATCAGAGTCGTTTCAATCACTGTGTCATCTATCATTCGTGGTTGTCAACTCTGTGCATTAACTCGCCTTTCGCGCAATTCTGTTGCCGATTTTCCCTTTTGTCGGGATTTCTTCTTTTGTCAATGTCTCCATAACCATTCAGTTATGCATTTTGGATATTAAGCCATTTCTATGCGTTGTCAAACTATTGCTTATGCGCAGTCCGTTGTAGATGATGGCCGTTGACGTGCCACCTGTTCTGTGTGATGTGGAAATATGTGGAAGGCACTCATAATTAAGTCTCATTTTTTCAGTACCTTTGTGATATGATGTAAAAACACTCACAGGTCAATAGTTTGATGATTATTCATCTTAAGTTCGGGATTGCCTAATTGCATATCTAATAATTGTTATCATTTTTACAAAACCGAACCTTAGCCCATTTACCTGGTCATCTCATCGAACTAAACGTGCCTTTAGTTTCCTTCGCAACAGATAAAGGTCTAAATATTGCAGCAATTAACAAGCACGTTCGTTTTATAAAGCGTCTTGTTTGCCAATTTTCTCACACCTATTTGATGGGAGTCGACATGTGGTCAAAATAAGGACCACGGGCCCCACTGCTGCGTTTATATAACTTAATAATAACAATAAAAGGTAAGGATAGCAAGGTAAAAAACACACGTGCCCCTCTATCTGTTTACTTCGTAAGTAAGGTGTTATAGATTGTCGGTAAATTAGAAATCCTGTGCCTGCACGTTTGAGATACTCTTAGAATCACAGTACACTCCCGCGGGGTGAAATCAAAGAAACTAAAATTAGATTTTAATGGACATTTACCGATCGCAATCAACCCGATGGGGTCTGCGATGAATACCATCACTGCGAGCATTCACCAAGGTACCGGGGCATATTTCTACCGCGTGTTCTTAATTCTGTCGTCTTTACTCGTACTTTATAAGATTGCAAAGTAAAACGATAACATGTGCCACAGGCAAATGCTATCATTCGGTCTCAATCAAAAACGAAGATGAAAAGGTCGGATGGGGTCTCCTCAATGCCTGGAAGAACTTCTGGCGTATGATTCCTTGTCTGGATTTGGCAGTTGGTAGATGTTTTTTGGTGATTCAAATCCACCTTCGAGGTACCAAACCCGACTTATTTGAAGTTCATTCGTGATTAAGTTCTTGTGAAGCGTTTGTCTTTTGAATGCCAAATCATCAAAGGAAAGATTTACGTAGAATCTTGTCAAAAGGTTAGGATTGTGCTAATTGTGGATGGTGAAGAAAATGATGCAATATGCGTCGATTGTTTAACTAGTTTGTGCAGGTATGCAGATTGCCTGGAGACTTTCTCAAAATCGATAGTGACTCTGATGACCATTCCAACCGTGTTCTCAGTGAACTGTTCAGAAATTAAAATTTGAGAACAGTAACCAAAGCAAGACACACAAAAAAAAAAAAAAAAAAAACGCCACAAACCTGCTTGGTCCTTTACGAGCAAAAACGCAATTTTCCAAATAAAGAATGTAACAATAGAAGTAATAGGGGTGAACAAGAAAAATTTCAATACCTATTCGCCCTTTGCATGCCAACATGGCATTTTCACAGCAATAATTGAAATTGAAAGAAACGGGAGTGAACGAGATTACCGTTACAACAATGCTAGACCTTCAGCCTATTTACTGATATGAATGACACAAACTACGTGAATGTCATCCAAAGTTAAGTTTGGATCCGATATTTTGTAATCAATTTTCCAACCGGGAAAATAAATCAACTCATTTGCCAAACGCTTCTTATCGTTAATGTATTTCTTATCCCTCATGTATGTAGTCTGCAATTTCACGTGTTTCCACCGACTAAATTAACGAAGCGCGCCCGTTGTGCATCGTTTAAGAATTTTGGCAAGGAGGGTAATAAGCTTAGTAATCTTGGAATACATTTCTAAAGAACACACTGAAAACTCTTCTTCTTGTTTCCCAGCCAACAGTTTCTTGGAAAGAAAATGAAAATCGACCATTTGGTGTCATATGGTGAACAGTCCTGCCGATAGACGAGTGTGTTTTTTATCATAAGCACATGCAACGTAGACTATTCCAGATGTAATATTATATAAATTTTATTGATGTGTTATCTGCCTTCTTTTTGACCTAGATGCTCTGTCGAGTACATTTGCTATCAATTGTTTTGATAGAAGGAGAATGTAGAAATGCTGCATTTAACAAGACGGTGAAACTCTCCGCGTACATTGCGCAATGTGTTTTCAACGCTATGTAATTTATGTTGAAGGCTTGTACTAATCTATGACAGTTGTTGTCTAATCAGTTCTTTATTCCCGGCGCACTTCGTGACCTTCATATGTAAAACATAAAAAGGAAACATCTTTTTGAAGGTACTTAAAATATGATGAAAGAAACTGAGAGAAATGTTGGATTTTACACATTTCAAAGAAAGGCAGAGTTCTAACTTGCGATTATTAGCATTTGATTCTAGAATAAGGATTGCAGATTCAGATAAAAGCGAAGCAATATGTAAACAGATACCAAACATTTTACTTTTCTGGAACACAAACAATTATGCAGGAACGCAACACCTCCATTTGTCCAACGATGGAAAATCGCGAAAAAGAGTGACGATTTCCGTAGGTTGTTCAATAGTGAATACCGGAAGTGGAATTTATGATGACACTGGACAAGTTCCGGAAAACAGCGAGACCCGAGTACTCTGTGAGGAAATTGGATAAGATTTCACCGTCACAAAGATGGCGCCTCGGTTGCATGTTACTGCTTTCCTGTATGGTGAATTTTATCCAAATTTCCCTCAGGTGAACGATTAGTAGAAAAACTTGCATCAGAAGTCTATGAGTACATGCGCGTACGCGTGCACGCACACATTCACGCAACGGCAAACACATGCGCACTTTGCTTTTTATATCAAATCTGGCGAGAGGTGTAGCTCAGCACCCAAGTTTTAAGTAAAAGATCAAGTAATCAGTGCAGTACTGTCTTAGTTAATACACATCGATTGTAATTATAGGCACCGTTTGGATTCTGTAATGACCATTGATTCTTATGTAATTACATATGCTTCAGCAATGGACTTGTCTGTTAGTAACGGGCTTCTGAACTACATATAATATGTATGGTGCAGAAATAGCCGTTGAAACTTATTTAATTGAGCAACCAGGTTAATTTAATAACCGATTTTCAACCAGGTTAATTCAATAACCGATTTGCAATCACAGAGTAGTTATCATATATTATTTTTTCTTAACCCTTACAGTCACCAGTTTAAGAAAGAAAAGAAAACATAATACGAGGAAAGCGTCATTGGATTGACGAGACTATTTACATGTAGATGAACATATATTTAAGAAATGCATGGAAAAATTTAAAACGTTCGAGTTCTCAAGTATACAGATAATAGTTTTGCAGAAATGCATCGATCTGTTGAAATCACAGCAAACGCCAACGCAACACACGCTTCGTTAATCCTTATCACGGGATGTGTTCTTCTTTCATCTGATTCTCAGGAGGACTTAACGTGTGCAGCTTATGTTGTTAATGTAATAGAACGTGACGCATCCTTAAGACGCCGCTGATGTCTTTCTTCTGTGACACCAGGATCAATGGCACTTACATGTTCTTCAGCAGGGCTTTCTAAACTACTTGTAGAACAATATATTGTGAGACTTTGGTAATTTAAGGATAAGGTACAACAATGTACTTATCAAAACAAATATGGGGGATACCACTGATCCAGTACTTGTATACCAACTGTGATTCTTAGCCAGGTCGTACATTACTGTGATTGTCAGCCTTAGTGAATCATAGAATGAGTAGGTTTTAGAGGAAGAAATTGGTGTTAGTGTCTTATATAGTTTCAATTTTGATTTCTGAAGAGCACGTTGTCATTGCCCGAGGTGTAACAGCTCGTTCTCTCTCTCTCTCTCTCTCTCTCTCTCATCTGCCACATATATATATACGAGTTACGAGTTACGATGATTAACAATAAATAATCATCGAATGTTAAAATGTTTAATGTACTAAATTATTTTATTCTGGTGGTAATGCAGTAACGTGTACAATATATAGCACAAAAGCAAAGCGAAATAGATTCGACACATGTAAGAATTATAGTTTGTTTATTTGAGGTAAGTTGTTCCTTTTTATATACTTCTGCCGTGACTTTGTATAACTAACAAAAACAAACCAATTAATTTCCAACACAAACGCACTGCTTATCTAAACAAACGTGCTGCCTGGCTGTTTGTAACAGGGCTTTAACAGAAATTTTCTTTGATAAAAAAAGAACCCATTCTATCAGAACTTTTGCATTAAAAGAAATAGTGATAGAAATACTCAAGAAGTACTGTAATAAAGTGGTGATTTGCGTCAGTAAAATTATACTCTGAATTAATTCATATTGTCCTGCGGTCATCTTTTGAAGCACAGGCGGGTTTTGAACTAGACTGCCAGCATCTAAATGTCCACAGTCTGGTTTAGTTCAGATAACACACAAGTTACGTCAATTACACTCCGAGTCCACTTCTGACGCTGCCTCTTCGGACTGACTGTACTAGCAACAAACACTCTGTGGACATATACCTCACATTATTTACACATGTGTACAAGCTTTCATTGAAATCAATCCCCATAATGTATGAGGTTTGGACGTAACATTACAACAACCGTTATCCTGAATGACCGCGCACGTCCTCACATGCACCGTGCACGCTCTCACCACTCCCAACATCAGGCATACATGTGTATGTACCGGTCATCTTTCCAGACGCCACGCAAGAAAACCCTCTTTTAATGTTAACAACAATGGGATTGTACGCAAAGTCGTGTAAAACTTCTGCACTTGCTCGTACATGCTCAAATAACATACAACATATATACACACAGACACAGACATACACACACACACACACACAGACACACACACACACAGGCAGATGCTCCTCTTCAGCACATCGCCCTTGACTACTTCCTTCAGGAAAACACAAATAAAAAGGGGGAAATCCACAATCAATACCTTATGAGTTTTCCATGCGTCAAGCCAACTCCACAAACGACACGTATCCGTCAATTACTGAAAGGCGGTGGGATGCATGAGACGAACTCTGGGGACGTTTCTCTCGAAAAAACGTTTTTAATATTTTCCGATATTAGCTCAATGGATTGATCAGTAAGTGGATGCCGGATATTGAAATTACTTAATTTTTTTATAGCACTCTTCCATCGGATACGTTTGAATTACTGAGAGGTCGGGTCTCGATCAGGACAAGACCCTCCATTACAGCGCTGTAGAAAAGTCGCGTGTTTTACGATTAAATGCGATACAAGATAAGGTGTCATTTGGACTGTATTTGAAAACTGAAGTATTTTGTTGATTATTTTATCAATTACATTTTTCGTAGTTATTTTTTCAAAACATTTTTGATCTGCGATGTGAAACTGATCGTGAGGATTGTCAAGCCTATTATTGTAACAGTATCGATGTAACGAAATTATGATTGATAACGAGCTTAAAGGTGAAATAATACCGTTAATTAGAAGGAATTAATTCCACAGTAATCTCTAATGCTACTTTTTCACCAGAAAGGATATCTGAAGAAAAGCACACCAAACAAAGATGTTTTGTAGCGCCGCTGAATTAACCGAACACGTAGACACGGCGGTGATGCAAAGAAAAAATTTGTTTCCCTTTGAACGTAATTTTGGCCTAACGCACGCACGCAAGGGGACTTTACTACGGTAACCGTTGACATATCTAGGGCAGCCCTTACCATCTAATCACTATCATTTAACACACTACTATTTGGTTAATTAACTGCTCTGTCTTAATCAGGCCATTATATAGCTAATGATCTAAGGGACATGTTAGTGACCTGCTGCTACATGTAGGAATTCATTTTATTGTGGAGTTTTTTTTTTCAGATTAGCTCATCTGTACTACAACTTATGACGAGAGAGAGAGAGAGAGAGAGAGAGAGAGAGAGAGAAAGTATTCACTTATAACAGTATTTATTCCTCTACTTGAGTTTTAATCATTATAAGTCAATCCCTAAAACACAATAAAGGAAAGAAAATTAAAATGACTGTTGCTATGTACATGTTATCAGTAAATGCTGTAGTGAATGGTTAAATAGACAGTACTAAAAAAACTCTCGAGTTCACGTACATAGTGGTAAGAAGTGCATATATCGGCTCAAGTCAACGTATCACATGATTTAAGTGCATTCACCTTAATTTAGTTTTCCGATGCGACCCAATACCATCCAATTAACTACAGTAAGTGGCTTGCGTTTGGTCGATACTTTTTGAGAGGTGAACCGAAAGAATCAACATAAGGTTTCGCTGACTACAACACCAAACGCTGTTTCACAGATCCTTTTCATGAATGCACTGTTTATTAATAAAACTGAAAACCTTTGCAAATAGGTTATAGGTCTGTGTTGTACTTAAAATTTTTTATTTAATGCTACTGTAGTTAAATGTCAGTTATGTAGACATGTTTGTACTTGCTGAACTCTACATTTTACCCCTACATTATGATACATACGCAGCAATACTTATTCATCTGCGCGAATATTTATTTTCATGGGTGTGCAGAATTGTCTCAGACATTATTTCGACATCTTCAATCAACAATAACTTACTGATCTATCTTATGAGCTAATAATGTGAAGATAAATTATTAATATGTATTAAATTAAGACCTAGGACTCCTGCGAATTCTTCTTTATTTGTTATTGAACGCGAACTTTCAAAGCTGTAAATAAATCGTCTTCCTGACTACATTTAGGCATAGCTAAAATCTTTTCTATTATGATAGTTCTAGAAAGATATATGTGCTGTGTCTGGTCGTAAATAGTTGCAAATCACAGATATTTAAATACGTCAGAATCAGTTGACATACTATCGCCAAATGTACAGTATACATGCCTTTAACAAGCATATACACGCGTTTACCGTTTCATTGCATTAGCAAATTCACTTATCAAGCACCCCGTTTCTTAATCGCTTTAAGACTGCACAGCCGAAGACACACAAAAGAACTAAATCTACAGAAATAATGCAACCTTTGTCTTCTTGCGAGAAATGGTGCGCAAAATGACGACTGCGAAAAAAACTGAGTAAACCCATTAATTCCTATTTGGATCTACACGGTAATTTACCGCCATTGAGATCGATGTGTCAAGCCTTTTAATTCAATTTTCTCACACGGGTCTTGTGTCGAGTCGCTTGGTTGAATGTGTAGGTTGAAGAGACATTTGAGTGTGTGAAACATAGCGTCTTGTTTGCACTCCGTAGGCGCGTGCGGAAGCTAGGTGTCCTTTTTCACGCTGGGTCCTCTCTCTTCAGCGTGACCACTACCCTCCGGTAGTACTTTACCAAACACCACTCATTCTGGTTAAACAAATGGCTATTTTTCTTCAAACAAATGATTAATTGCATGCTCATTAACACTTTGACAAATCACCACTGCCGTTTGATATCCATTTTCCTCCCTTGTCATCATACAGGCGGGCCCCTGTTATGTATAATAAGTTAATATGGCTACTTATACATGTTCCCACCTCGATATAAGATACAGGGGCCGTTTCCAGGGTATTTGACCCCGGGGATGTCTGTCAGAGTCAAGTATTGACAGTATTGATTGCCGAGCTAAGGAAGGAAAGAGATGGAGTAACATGTCGCCTCCCGGTCGCCTACTTGATGGTCGTCTGCCTTCAAAGTTCAAATAGATCCTAATCTGCACGTCTTTGCATTCTTTATCAAATAATATAAAATACCTTATGTAATAAAACAGAAGCCACCTCTGTAGGAAATATGTACGGAAGACTTAAACAACAGTCGATTTTATTCAAAACTTCCCATGACAATGATTCTGTTAGAATCACATTGTCCATCTGTGTGGCCAGTTTATTTGATATACTAGTACATGTGCCCTATGTGGAGGCAGACAGATATATTGATACTAGTATATACTGCCTGATGTACATTTATTTGCTCAATATCCCCCCAATAAGAATGTTTATGCGAAAGTTTTTAAAGATTGGCTCAGTGTACGTTTTCTGAGAATGAAGATATATGATAGAGTATATAATGAAGAAATAACGACTCACTATTTTAATCACGGCGTCATAAAATGTTTCAGATGTTAATTTAGCTTCTGAAGATTGATATTTGGTTGATGTGAATGGGCTAATCATTATATTTTTTTTCTTTTCAGGATGAAAAAAATCAAATTTTGACCACCAACTGCTGGTTAAACCAGGTGAGTCTTCCTCTCTCCCTCCCTCCCCCCTCCCTCTCTCTCTCCCCTCCCTCCCTCTCTCTCTCCCTCCCCCCCTCTCTCTCTCTCTCTCTCTCCTTAAACCATGTTTAAAATGAAGATGCCTCTATCATTTATTTTGGCCTCATATTATTCATATTTGAAACAGTTTAAAGACAAGTCATCTTGCTTGTACTGAGTTACACCAATGGACGCTGTATTAATTACTTTTTTAACCAATACCTCCAGTCATGGTTCCTTAACCCCGTGCCACCTGCGAACCCAGAGTGACTTCTCTCCAAAATATTGAAGATTTTCAAAATTGTTACTCGTTGCAATTGATTAAGTCCGTTCACCTGGGGCCGCGTTCTCTTTCAGTCTTCGAACTAAGGTCAGGTGGGTAGTAATTGTGGTCTTTAACTTCAGACAGCACTAACGTGGACAAAACGCTCACAAAGCACACACTGGGGTATATGTGTAGAGAAAAACAGCTTAAGTTAAAGAGCCAGTGAAATGAGAATCACCCCCTTCATTCGACGTGTGTTTATTTTACCTCTGCCTGTTATTGTTGCCTAATTATATTTGCCGCGCGGGCTGAGAACGGGTCAGTCCAATACACACCCATGCCTGGGGCGGTTAAAGAGATATAGCCCGAGGCCCTTCTGAACGCCTAATGAACCGTGATACAAAGCATGACTTAACACAATGGTATCAACGACCTGGGGGTTTAATACCTTCACCTGATTCACGAATTTTAGTTCTCCATCCTGAATGTAGATTTATTTCAATTCCATTGTCAATAACTTAAGATCAAGCATCTGTGACCGATCTAGCCAGGGTCCATTCGGTTGTCTTTTATTTTTAAGAAGTTATCGGATGACTGGTTTTGTCAGCGTTGCATACCAGACTGACAAAAACGCTTTAAGATGGGTTAAATGGACTGTTTTGGTGTCGGTGAACTTTAAGGTAAGACGAAACGCGCCATTTGACATCAAAACAAATATAAGGACAAGGATCTGTTTGTTTGAATTAATTACATCCAAGGTGTTGGTGAAGTAAGTCTGATAATTAAAAAAAAAACTTTGATGTACTGGGTCTGGACCGGAGTATTGGCTAAGAGGCTATATTATGTTGGGCGTCTGCTTCTTTCAAGGCTTTCGTGGTAGCATACACGCTGTGAGTCCAGACTGCTCCGCCTGTATGGTCTGTCCTCTACCAGCGTCTCATGGAGATTTTTCACGTGATATTTACAGATATTTCTTTGGCTAATTATGGACACATTTTTGGACTATGACAATTTTTTCAGAGTTTTCAGTTACGACGTCACCCCTCTGCTGCCTCCTGGTGGCGAGAATAACCAATCAGTGGTTTGAAACGTACATGTGTACGTCTAAAATGTTTTATCTTTTGTATTCAGAATGCATTTTTACGATTCGCGTGAAAACTAAGTAAATAGTAAAGTATTTATTTTCATATCAGGGCGGAAACGAAAAATTGGTTGAATACACAACCAGGTTCGATTGAGATATTGTTACTTTTTCTGAATAATTGATCTTTCGACCTAAGTGCACTTGAGGGAAGATATACAGTATATATCTCCACGTATATCGTTACACGAGACAAGAAGAATTTATTTTTCTTGTGGTGAAAATTAAGCATGCGATTCTGAGATGGCTTTTCTGTCTCAGCATTTCAGTGGACTGTTTACTTGCTGTGAATGCAGGCCGTTCATTCGTATGGTGAGTGCAAGCTCAGTGACACAGACGAGTGGATTTTTTGAAAACTAGTCACGTTTTTTTTTTTCACTAAGCCAAGCTGTACGCCAGTTCCCAAGAAATAAATTAAGAAAATGTGCACAACGGATCCGAATAGATCAAACTGCATTATGTCTAGATTTTTTTGCTCTTTGTGAATGGCATTAAAGTGCAACACCAAGCGCAAAAAATACGTTCTATATGTCGCCTGTATGAAAGAGAAAAAGTAAAGAGAGAGAGAGAGAGAGAGAGAAAATATGCACAGCTGATGGTTCTATTTCATATCATATATGATTTCAAGAAATCTACATATACACATGCACACATGTAAGAGGTGAAAAAGAAAAAAAATGTTACTGTTGTTATTCTCATTTTAGTTATACTCATTCTCAATTTTCCATTTTTTTTACTAAAAATCACATCAGTACTACTGATTTAACGAAAAAAACTACCGAACAGAAAAGAGAATTACCAAGAGTTTGAAGAAGCCCCCAATCTAATTGCTTTCCTTATACTTGTAGTCTTAACCTAATTCTTAGTCACCCGTAACTCATGTCTTCCCGATAACTAACACACCTCATGCAGTCTCACAGGAAAGGGCTGGGAAACAAGATCGTCTGGCGCCATCTATAGGGTGTTCCTTGTACGATAAAAGCACACATCTAGATCTCCTCCCCACAACACTTTGGACAGTGGGGTATTCTATAAATTAATACCAATATAGGTAAAATAGGTTATTTTAAATGATTTAATATTACTTTCCTTTGAATTGGATATCATTCAGTAAGTTCAAGTAAACATGTTATAATTAAATAACTTCATTTTACAGATGTGGATTGACCCCAAGCTAGTCTGGGATCCTAACAAATATGGCGGCATTCGAGTCATTAGAGTTCCGTATGACCAAGTATGGCTTCCTGATATCTTGTTATATAATAAGTAAGTGTTATTAGAACTACATGTTTGATAAGGTTACAATGGGTCGAGTGATAACTTGTGGTGAATGTGTAGAGCGAATGAACTGGAATTGTGTTAGTTGAGCTGCCCAACGCAATCACAACCAAAGTTTGTGTTCACCAAACAAAATGGTCGAAGACTCGCTCAGCCTAAGTAATAGATCAGAACAAAAATGTATCGGGTTTTGTTCTTTGTAAATTTATCCTACGAAAATAAAAAATTAGCTTTTTTGCAAAGATTAGCTTCTTTTATGCACACTTACCATTGCTATTTGAAATATTCTAATACGGTATGCATAATCGTTTCTTTTTTTCATTTGTTCAGCGCAGACGTTCAAGCCTTCATGTCTTCGGTCAGCACCAACGTCATCATCAATCACGTGGGCAACATCACGTGGCTATCGACTGTGATATACAAAAGTTCGTGTACAATCAACGTGGCCAATTTTCCCTTTGACGAACAAAACTGCTCCATGCTTTTCTCTTCTTGGTCCTACGACGGCTACCAGCTAAATCTGGTCATGGTGTCGGACGAAGGTGACGTCTCAAACTATATGCAGAGCACTGAGTGGGTTTTGGTGAAACTTTTCGTGGAACGCAACGTCCAGTATTACTCATGCTGCGCCGAGCCGTACCCGGATATCACGTACTACGTGCACATTCGACGTCGCCCCATGTTTTATGTGTTTAATATGATGTTGCCGTGTGTGTTAATAACGCTTGTTGCCTTGCTAGGCTTTTATGTCCCGTCGGATTCCGGAGAGAAAGTAACAATGGGAATCACGACGTTGTTGTCGATGACTGTCTTCCTCATGCTGGTCACAGAGAGCATGCCGCCATCTTCCGAGAATTTACCTCTGATAGGTAAGGCTACCATTATGTGTCCATTGATGCAGTTGGATTACTCCTTGGATATTTTCACATTATTGGTTATATTTGTTCTCCAGAGCATGTCACTTCTATGTTATTTGTAATGCATGGTTTTTATAGATGTAACTGTAAAATAGATGGGTTTGTGCCGATATTTTTAAGTATTATTTGTGCATACTGCACACATCATAAAAATCAATTATTTGATTTCATACGCTCGTTGTTGTGAGTTTGTGTATTGATTTGAGAGTTCTTCCCTCCTCATTCGCATTGTCTATTTCCAGGAATATATTACGGAGTAACCATAGCAATAGTTTCTGGCGCCACGGCGATGACTGTGTTGACGTTAAATATCCATCACAAAGGAGTCCGTGGCAAAGAACCGCCACGATGGGTGAAAAAAGTGTGCTTTAAATATCTTGCGAAGATACTCTTCATGAGACTCGATTTGCCAGAAAATATGGGGCTAGATTCCCCGGTAGGTGGTTGATGCTTTGTTTTATTCGTATAATTTTATTTTCTGAAACGTTGTATATTACACTGATTATTTTTCTTATATTACATACATATGTATAATATTATATATAGTATACAACTTATACAACTATACTAATATGTACATTGCATGCTACCATTGCAGCGGGCATGGACGTAATAACAGCTTGTTCAGTTCAGGCTTGGTTAATAACACAACCACTCGTGCTGACTGCATGCGTTACCTTGACAACACATTCTGCGCTGCAAAGAAAGCCACTTTCTGGTATAGATGTAATAAGTAATTGACGGAAAATGCGAATAAAGGATGGTTATATGGCTACATGTATCAAAAATGAAAATGCGTTCTGAAATGTGGGTCAAGGTAGCGCGTACAAGTACGCAGTATAACGCAGTTTCAAGGTTCTGCAAATGACATTGATGAATATGAATGTTTGGTTTCCATTTTAGTATGCCCAGTAAAAAAGGTCAATTGACACGTAAAATGAGACAAAATAGTGGTGTATTTTAAAGACCTAGTGTTTAGTTCCTCACCAGCAAACGATCCGGCATGGTCACTTTTATTTCTATTCTTAACTCAGCATATTAAAGGCATGGAATGCGTTTTTTAGAGCAAAAATGGAAATTGAAGCAATTTTGACTCTATCGCCAAGGTAAAAAGTATCCAAAACTGCCAGAACAATGCGATCCATAAAAGCCGTTTTCGAGTATTTAATGTCTAATTTCTGTCAGCCTCTGTCTCAAAACGGGCTTTGTGAATCATAATTCTGTGAACAGTTTTAGATACTGACCTTGGTAAATCACCTTTAGCTATTTAACAGTCATCGCTCATTGTGGCCCTTTAAGATAATGCCGATATTAATAACAATTGGTACTATTATCTTCATGCATTGCGAGTGTGCGGAATGTCATAAAAATTGCTTCCTTTAGCCTCATATTTGCTTTGTTGCTTTTTCACAGCTTGCGGACGTTATAGATGGCCCCAAAAGCACGTATATTAGACTAAAATCCAGTAACTCATTTGGACGAAGAAGGAAGAACAAATCGTCCAACAGATACGAGGGTGCTTCCACATCTACCACTGTTTTAAATGTAAGGGAAAAACGACATATGTTTTGTAAATAACTGAGCATTTGTTGATTTTATATCCCATGTATCCAAATACCTTCGTGTTGTAATCTACTTTTATGACGAACACTCTGCGTGCATTTTTTTACAGAAAATCAGAGCTTCCTGCAGTGTCGGATGTTGACTGTTTTGTAAACAAGCGCCGTCACTATCCGTTTACGTATCTGTTTAAATCCTATGAACGGATGCCGAATGTTTCCTACTGTGCACGCTTTCTCTTGAGTCTTATGTGATTTTTTAACTTTGTCCACCAAGACAACTACTTAGTTTTCACTTCAGGAAGTAGGTATACGACTGAGCAGCCTGTTCGGGTTTTGTGTTCGCTCTGCTCTTGGACAAAGTCCCAGCACAGAGAGACGGTTTATAACGTTACCTATACGTTACCATAACGTTACAATTACGTTTTATTTGTTATGAAACGTTATGATAACGTACTGTGTTTGCTGGGGTGTAAAATGTAGCCCTACCCTGCTGATTACTTTACCCAGAATTCGCTAAGATTTCTTGCACGTGGGGGATTGCATTCAAGCTCCTATATTTTGAATTTAAGGGGTTTCATGGAAAGAACAAATCCCGGCTTTTATGGGGCAACTAAATTAAAAAAAGATACTAACAGTTGCTTATAGTATTTAACCTTGTTGAATGTGCATGTAGTATGTTACTTTACCATACGCTTCGGCTACGACTGTAGGGAACATGTAGAAGTTCAACAGTACAGATGTGTTATATGTCCCGTAGGTTTACCAGTGCTTGCAATGTTTAACATGTTGGAAATGCAACATACACAACATATTAAGCTTGCCTTACCTAATTGTTCACCCAATTACAGTGTTATAGTCTTTGTTTCTTTAACTGCAAACAGTAAATGTGAAACCTAATTCCCGAGGTTGTTGCATGCTTTCTGTTAGTTAACATGGGTGTTGTATTCTAGTTGTTCTACCACTGTATTCCATTGTTTGTTGTACACAGGGGGAGAGTAAGAAGACGCAGACAAAACTCCGCCGAGATTCTCACACTCGCAGAAATATTCTCCCATGTTGCTTAGGAGACGGAGAAAAGGATGATCAACATGTATGACCCTTTCTATTTTTTATTTTCGTATTCTATTGTTTTTTTTCTGTTAATGTGCCATAATACCTTCAGCTCCCCGCCTCCCACCTCTCTCTCTCTGTCTCTCTCTCTCTCTCACCCAAACGCACATACGCACGCATATACACGCCCTCTCTCCCTCCTTTTGTCTTTCTCACACACGCAACCACACATGCACACGCTCTCGGGTTTCTCTCGTTCCCTCTCACACATATACGCGCACATACACACACGCATACATACACACATATACACAGGCCTTCTCTCTCTTCCCATGTCTCTCTCTCGCTCTGACACACACACACTTACACACACACACACACACACACTTACACACACACACACACACACACACACTTCTTTCCCCACCACACACAATTACACATATACTCTCTCTCTTTATCTCTCTCTTTCTCTCGCAAACACACACATGGAAGCATGCCCGCTCCCCACCTTTCTCTCTCTCTCTCTCTCTTTCTCTCTCTCTCTCTCTCTCTCTCCTTGGTACCATAACCGGAATAAAACAGAAGCAAAGCTTGTGTTGCAAGGTGACATGGCACACAGAATGCACATCCCTGTTAACTGGACCAGTCAGTACGCCTCATTTCTTTCGTCATGTCAGCTGTGTTTTTGTGTTGTTGTTTGCTCATCTTTGCGGGCAATTACGTTGTCAAATTGAAAAGTCTCCATGACTCTCATATCCCACAATGAGATATTAGAAGGGACACTTAATCTTCTCCCCTGACCAGATGGGTTATGTATGATGGGTAATATTAAGGGGTAATTTTCAAAATAAATAATCATATATAATATCATGATTATCAATGGACCATTTATTCATAATTGCAGGATCCATATGGTCGGGACGGCGTCGGCAGTCGTCTGAATGCGGAACTAAAAGCCGACGACCCACACCAAGAAAATGGCGGGATTTCACCGAGATTTGCAAGACGAATCCGCAATTTAGGCAATATGGCGTCAGAAGCGTCCAGCTCTGACAATTTTGAGAAACAGTTTTCCCGCGTTTTACAAAAAGTGTACCAAACGATAGAACGTAACGAGATGCGATTGGCAGAACAGGACCGCAGAGACGCTATCAAACTAGAGTGGCAACAGGTGGCGCAGGTGGTCGATCGCCTTCTCCTGTATATATTTGTGCTAACAACCGTCATGGTAACTATGGTAACGATCATCACAGCACAGGTGAGGTCGAAACACATGGCTAGCACGCTTTGAAGGGCGAAAAATGAAGTATGGGCTTCAAATGGTGATAATCAAAATAAGAGAAGGCGACTTTGAGGACGACGCCATCTTTGATGTGAAATGGTGCATTTCTTTCAATTGTTTTTTATTGCTCTGCTATGCAAAATGACTAAATGCACATAAAACGCGTGGATGTTTTTGAAACAGGAAGGAAAAGAAAGACAAAGTAAGAGGAAGCAGACGTTGTGTCAAGGGCAGTGGGGCAGGATGCTGTTAACACTTGTTGTAAATGTCTAAAGAAAGGTGAATGCTGGCTGAAACATGCTTTTCAAATGCTGACAACTCAAGTTTACGAAAGATGTTGGACTATGATTGGAGTTTAGTAGGAAGGTGTGTCAAAGTTATATTATATTATATTATACATGTTATGTGCATTGAAAAGAACAAAGATGGATTGTGTTTCGCGGTTTAAGGTCCTTGGATGTGTGATACAAAAAAGAGTTTGCTGTTTGCATGTTTACTGTATCACAAATTAAGAGAAACTGTCTTGTTTTTTATTGATTTACGATAATCGCAACAGAACAATGTGTTGGATAGCCGTAGTTTTCGAAGAATGCTGGTGCAAGACAGCAATCCACTAAGTTGGTGTTTCTATTTACTCATAGTAAGTTGTAGAGACGATATTGTATAGAATTGCGGTAATTTTTCTACATATCCTGACATCATTATAGAATGAAAAAAAAACGTCGCCGTATGTTCTGATATAGATTGCTGTGAGTGTGTAACTACACAAGGTAGTACACTATGCCTTATTTTCAAAATTTTGTTTTGGGTAAGCAGGGCGGTAATACCTTGGAAATAATCAACACAAGTTGGACATATATTTCTTGGACATTTTGTTTGTTTATGTCCATTACTAGGTTAAAGAAACCTCGATGCAAAAGGATTTTTATGTCGTTAAGACAGCGTATATTGTCGATAAGAAATTAGCTTTGCGGGCATTTTGGTTTCATTTGATTTCTAATTTTCTTATAAGTTAGATTGTTTTTTCTCCTAGAGACCTATGTAAAGAAACAGACCTAGTGAATAATGAATATTAATATATCATATATTGAAACGTAATGCTCAAGACAAAATTCCCCCCCCCCCAAAAAAAAAAAAAGAACCTTTTATTACAGCAACCACCGTGGAATATGTTTACTTTGAAAAATCTACAGAAGAATGAGTGGTAAGAGTTTTCTGCGATTTTTCGAATGTCACATTTTATTTGCCTAAACTCGAATCTATGCCCTAAAAGTTGGAGGTACTGGTGAAATCAGAAACGGGTATACTACTCACCAAATTGCTTAAAAAGCAGACGTTTCGCAGTTAGGTTTGTTTGCATATTTGATATATAAAAGCATCGCTAAAAGAATACATCCTCTGTAGTTTATCTGTCATTGCTAACTGAAATATTCTGACTTTGGCCCTGTGAGTATTTTCATGGGAGTTGAAGAATGTTTTTGTAAAGTATTGGTATTGACTGCACATAGAAAGGCAAATAAACGTTTCTGCTTCAAGGCTTTAAGTTTGTGCATTCATACTCTCGTCAAACAAATGAAAATCGTCAGGAAGTGGATTCCATTGCCTGTATTTACCAGTTTGTGTGCGTGTGCTGTGTATTTAATATTATAATATACAAATATCTCCGTGAATCTACCCGGTAAATATACATATATCAACAGAAATTGCCTAAAGACATAGTGTACTATATACGGCAATTTAACATCATGGCCATGCAATTCCACCCTTCTTCATCAATCTCTCAGCCGTTTCTAAGCGTTCCAGGTATTTGTCCTTAACATGGTACATGCGTGTCTCAACGCTTTCATTGGTTGTCGTATGACACAGAATAGGCAATGTATTTTTGTTTTCTTCACTGGCGAATTTAATTAATGAACTGATGTCAAAATGACATCAAAGAGATTATTAAAAGTTATTAAAAACAGGGTTAATCCTTATTTTCATTTATCAGTCAGCAAAACGGGAAAAAACGGATGATTTATGATTTAGAAAAATATCCCATATTAAATGTCAAGTCTGTATTAAAGATATATGTATACAGTGTACTTAGTACAGCAATAGATCAAGCAAACAGCCCAACTGTGTACTTCATATGGATCCTACCAAAATATTCGGATTTGCAATTTATTTTATCATGGCCATGCAATTCCACTCTTCTTCATCATTTTCTCAGCCGTTTCTAAGCGTGCCAGGTATTTGTCCTTAAAATGGTACATGCGTGTTTCAAGAAAGTTTTTCTTTGAAACCATATTTCTCCTCTTGTACATTGGGCGTCCTTGCCTAAAATGGTGTAGAACAGCTTCGGAAGGCAACACAGCATATACGCTGGTGGCATTAATGGCAACGTGGGTTGTCATGATATTGACTTTTTCCGGTCTTATGATCATTTTCCATCGACCACCGACAAACCAAACATATAACCGCTTTGTTGCTAAGAGTGCTACCGGTTTGTATAGCAACATTCGTCCATCTTTATCTCCAGTTCTGTTTTCGTACACAGTCACATTGTCGATGAAAACAAGCGGGAAGAATGCATTGCTGAACCTGTAGGCAGCTCTGCTAGGAAAACTCTGTATCATGGCGGAGTAGTTCTCGTGCAAGTAGGGCACGATGACCTCGTCGATGTCGTGCATAAGTAGATATTTGAACCGGTGTATGTTACGCAACACGCAGTCGTTCTGCAGTGAAAGTCGTTTGTACCCATATTCCATTTGATTCCCTAGTCCTTTTTCAATCGCAGTCACGTTCCACGGTAATACAGTGACGAATCCTGAAATAAAATTCTGATATCTAACCACTGTCTTATATGCTGGTAGAATGTGGTAGTTGTGCCCTGAAGCAATGGCACCTCACAATGCTAATATTATTTCTATGCATTTCTATGCATTCCCATCCAACACAGTTCACAGGTTTGGAATTCTAAACAAACTAGGATAAACGCAATACAATATTCTATATAGACTCACCTTGTTTAACGTAAAAATCGAGAACGGAGCTGAGGTTACTTGATCGGTGATAAATGAAGACGTGTTGTGCCCCAAACATTTTGTAAAGTTCCAAAGCTTGGATGAACCATGAGATATCAGTGTAGTTGGTGAGAGCGTTGTGAATACACATACCAAATTCCTGTTGTTTGTCAGTCCACCCGTTGGACCTATCTAGCACTTTAAGGACTGGCGGCATGAAGTCTTTATAAATCCTATAGAGAAAAGCTAACATTACACTCCCACTATCTTTTTGTGACGCACCCAAAGTCTTTACCGACAATGGGTGTTAGTACACGTACATTGCCATGCTGTGTGCGCTTTGTATTTGACGTCATGGAGCAGAAAAGAGCGAAATAACGTGAGTTTGTTGGTGAATTTGGTCAAGAGTGGGGATAAAATAATACATATATCAGACAGTCCAAATAAATGGTAAATAATTATTTTTTTCTTATTTTTTTTAAAATTTATCTTGAAAAATGCAAATTTTTTAAGATGTCATTGCTACATGTGCGCTTGTGTTTTTTAGAGAGAGAGAGAGAGAGAGAGAGAGAGCTAAATGATTAACTCCCCTAGAGTTCTTTTGACTCGCAGATTGATATTCTGTGAAAAGTGACAAGACATACGACAGATTGACACTAGAAGCCAAGAGATACTGAAGAGATTCTGGGGTGACATTTGCTATCAGTTGCACAGCTATTGGCCGTGGTATGTCCGATACATTACAGTACACAATGCTGCTCCTAATTCTGGAAAGTAAAAATGAAAACAAAATGAATGACGGGAATACAAATATATATGTCAAAGGCCCGGACCAAATCTAGTCCCATGCATAAAAAGCCCAAACCCCCTGTTTATTACGCCCTGGCTGGGCCGATTCTTTATGTTGTCTTTGCATTGTTAACAGCATAATGGGTAAGTTAAATGACCAAGTTAATAGGCCAAGCTGCCAGTTTGTTTGTATGACATGTGCAGGAGATGTCTTAGGTCAAGGCACAAATGAAGCCCACCTTTAATTTAACATTTCTTTAGTAAATGTTACTAAATCAATCTACGTCTTTTCTTTAAACATTAAACATCTTTAAAAGTATCATCCTCTGGTGTATTTTACAAATCACAGGTGAAGAAATACAAGTACATCTCATTTGCCACACCTGTAAGTATCATAATATGTGCCTTTGGTAAAACAAGATGACAAAATGAATGATATACTAACCGAAATGCAGGTTATAAAGAGTAAGAGACAAAGTCCATCACTAAAGCAAATTTTAACAAAAGCAAAATTTGAAAACAATTCCAGGACAAATGTGGAAACCTCAACAATACGAGTACAGAAATGTGAGGTACCCAGTTGTGGCACCTGTCCACTAATTAAAGAGGGGGGCCATCTAACATTTAAAAATGGACTTACATTTAGAATTAAACACCCATTCACCTGCACTAGCTCAAATTTAATTTATGTATTAACTTGCAGTGGATGCAGTGGATGTGAGAACTATATAGGACAAACTGGAGACACTCTCCGACATAGAATGACCGTTCACAGACAACAAATAAGACAACCTAAATATCAGTGCACATCTGAGAGTGGGCACATTAGGGAATGCTCTATGAACAAAAACAAGGACTTTACGGTATTCCCATTTTATAAATTCACTAGGGAAACAACCCAAACAGAAAGGGAAATGAAAGAAAATCTATTCATTAATAAGTATAAACCTACATTGAATAGATAAAAGCATTGGTAAAAGTAACAATTAAACACCCATTGTTACAGACGTCACATTTTAGCCTTTATGACATCATCTAGTAACAAATAAACAAAACCCCCTGAAGAAAGAAAGAAACCGGTCGGGGCAAAAAAGTTGCTATATATTACGGCTGCCGTTCTGAAAACAAATATGCAACTGTTTTATATGCATGCTTTCAAGGCTGCTCATCAAGGCTTTTTGGTAAACTATTTACTTTTTTCTTTACATGTATTTGTTATTCAAACAAAAACCATTAAATAAGTATCAAGAAAAATTCAAAATTATTCAAGATATTTAGTGAACTATACCCTATGATAATACATCAGACGTACACAAATAATACGGATTGAAATCAGACGTACACAAATAATACGGATCGAAAAGCTGACAAAAGCTAAATCCGCCTGGGCGAGATTTGAAATTCAAGTAATAAACACTTTTCAAGTATGATATCATTGGTCACAATATAAAGGATTACTTTCTTTTGGATAAATGTTCATGTCAGTAAGTTGTGTTGGGAGGGAGGCAGTGGAGGACTGTCAGAAAATATGGATTTAAAATTTCCTGCCTATGAAACACACACACACACACAAACACACACACATATAATGGAAATCATCATGGATTTACATAATACACGTTCACCTTAAAAATACCTAAAATTTATATCATTCCTAACGATATATTCAAGCACTCCTCGGCGAACGTCTTCTTTCAATATGTTCCCTCTGACAGTTCCATTACAGTATTTGTGTTCAGCCTCAAACCAAAGTCGACAATATATGGGCAAGTGTGTTTCTACGGGTTGGCTTGCTGCTGATATCACCTTAACTTCTCTGCCTTTTACTCGAGGGTCATAAAATGCAGAGAACACGTACAACCCGGAATCTGCTGCTTTTTGCCATCTTAAAGTTTCCTTGGAGAAATCGTTATGAAATGACTCTGTCAAGGAATTTCTCAAATGCTCAGTTGGGTCTGCTGTCTCAGTTGCTTGAAATTTGAGTGAATCTGACGGAGAGTATTCTCTCTGTGTCAGCCGACCTGTCTTCAAATCTGAAGATTCATCTTTCCACGGAGAAGCGTGACTGGAATCCGACATGTGGTGTCCAAGAGCATCGTTATATCTTGCTAGTTTCCTTACATGTTTGCTGTGCTTGTGATATACAAGTTTATCGGTCTCCAACAGATACCAGCCTGTAATTACACAACAGGCAAGTAAAATAAAAGAAAGGCATTTCTTGTATATTCCTTGTACAGAAGAGCTTTTCAATCTTCCAGCTTTCATATTTCCCATACGGATTTCAGACTAATTCCGAACAGCAGCAGTTAATTCATATAGGCAGTTTGCATACCGCATACGTGGACTTTCAAAATAAAAGGTATAAAAGGGTGAGTCTAAGATTGGTTGCCATTGGTTACCACAAGTCTATAAAACGTAAATACAAATAAACTTATGTTAGAAAAGCCGCATAACGATCAGTTGGGCAAATACCGAAACTTAGAGATGAATACTAAGCAAATTCAAAATGATAAGGTACTTTGAATGACATTTTTGTTGAGTAGAAAATAAATGTATATTTTACTTATCCCTCCGACAATGAAACTACCCACATCATTTTAAAGTCATATATTTTTATATGTATATTTACCCAGTCATCCCAAGGCATATAAATTTTGGCTTATTATACTGTATTAAACGAATCACACACACGTATATATATATATATATATATATATATATATATATATATATATATATATATATATATATATATATATATATAGATAGATAGATAGATACTAAAATTTTAATCAATTCCCTAAGTAAAATGGATAAACTGGAAAAAAACCCCAAAATGTTGCTAAGTGTGCACAGGTGTTTGAAAAATGAATTCGGTATGGGACGTACCTTCATTCCTGAACAAAATTTTATCAGGTAAATGGGCATACTTGACCACACGTGCATGGGCTACAATCCTGTGTAGTCAGTTTGGTTGAAATGCTTTTATTAAGGAGATATAGGGCCCCCATTACAGATTTCCATTCAATAAAGGCATTGTTTTACCTCATCAACGATACAGTCTGTTCTAAGGATTTTTAGAAATATTCGCTGGTATCCCTGTGTCATTCACAAGGATGTGAAAGCTATAACACTTATATCATAGTGCGCAGCATTAGTAATTTACAAACATATACTACAAAATGCATGTTGTTCTTGTATACGGGCGCCGTTCTATTTCTTACAGTTATAGTTTGTTCTGTATCTTTTTTCCTGGGGCTAGATTGGCCATTAGAATGTTGATCCTTTATTATACACAGAGGGTGTAGTATACACATAACTAGACTAATATGTACACTGCGGGCATGGACGTTATAACTACTTGTAAAGGATGGGTTAATAACACAACCACAAATGCTGACTGCATGCGTTACCTTGACAACACATTCTACGCTGCAAAGAGAGCTATCCTTACACTTTATGGTAGAGATGTATTTAGTAATTTTAATAACAGTAAATGTGGCTGAAGGATGGTTATGTGGCTAGATGTATCACAAATGATATTGCGTACTGTTCTATGGTGGTCAATTATCATAACTTTCCGACAATTGTTACAACAAGCACAACTAGCACAATACAGTGCCCCCACCCCAAAGTAGAAGAAAATAATTCCATCCTGTATAATCCTGATCTGCTGTTGGACAGGGTGGTTATCCCAATGAGCAGCCCGTCCCACACTTGAAATTTGCATTAAAAATATTGACAAAATACATAGTATAGCAATATATTAAGCAAACAGACCCCCTGTGTACTTCAGAATGACCATATCAACAAACTTGAATTAAGCTCAGTCAGGAGTTTATCGGTCCTGATGGCATATCGTACTACCTGTTCATGTGCGTGTTCAGCGTGTGTGGAAATATTCTAAATTGCAATTGTGCACGTGATTTTTTAGTTATTTTGCATACATGTTCGTGTTTGTGTACGTTCTTGTTTATTTAATATCTAAACCCCAATATACAAATACCACCACATCTCTTAATAACGCGTATCGACAGAAAGTCAAAGTAGACCATATATGATAAATTTACATCAAGGCCATGCAATTCCACTCTTCTTCATCATTCTCTCAGTCGTTTCTAAGCGTGCCAGGTATTTGTCCTTAAAATGGTACATGCGTGTCTCAAGAAAGTTTTTCTTTAGGACCTTGTTTTTTCTAATGTAGATTGGGCTTCCTTGCCTAAAATGATGCAGAATGGCTTCGGAAGGCAACACAGCATAGACGCTGGTGGCATTAATGGCACTATGGGTTGTCATGAGGTTCACTTTTTCCGGTCTTATGATCATTTTCCATCGACCACCGCCAAACCAAACATATAACCGCTTTGTTGCTAAGAGTGCTACCAGTTTGTATAGCAACATTCGTCCATCTTTATCTCCAGTTCTGTTTTCGTACACAGTCACATTGTCAATGAAGACACGCGGGAAGAAGGCATTGCTGAACCTGTAGGCAGCTCTGCTAGGAAAACTCTGTATCATGGCGGAGTAGTTCTCGTGCAAATAGGGAACGATGACCTCGTCGATGGCGTGCATTAGGAGATACTTGAATCGGTGTATGTTACGCAACAGGCAGTCGTTCTGCAGTGTTAGCTGTATGTAGTTATATGGCATTTGTGTCCCTAGACCCTTTTCAATTGCAGTCACATTCCAAGGTATTTTAGTGACGAATCCTGAAATAAAATACTGGGTTATGATTATTGCTTTATATTGTTTTGCTGGGAGAATGCTGTGGTTGTGCCCTGAAGTGATGCCACATCACAATGCTTATATTACCTCTATGAAATCTTACACATTTCCCGGGTTTGGAATTCGGGACAAATTGTGATAAAGCCAAGAAAATGTTCTGTAAATACTCACCTTGTTTTATGTAAAAATCGAAAACGGAGCTGAGGTTACTTGATAGGTGATAAATGAAGACATGTTGTGCCCCAAACATTTTGTAGAGTTCCAATGCTTGTACAAACCATGAAATATCATTGTAGTTGGTGAGAGCGTTGTGAATACACACACCAGATTCCTGTTGTTTATCAGTCCAACCCTTGGACCTATCTAGCACTTTAAGGACTGGCGGCATGAAGTCTTTATAAATCCTATGGAGAGAAGATAGCATTACACTCCCACTATCTTTTTCTGACGCACCCAAAGTCTTTACCGACAATGGGTGTTAGTACACGTACTTTGGTATGTTAGAGTGAGATTTGTATCTGACGGCATGGCGCAGAAAAAGTGCGAAATAACGTGAGTTTTTTTTTTTTTTTTTTTTTGCTGAATTTGGGAGAAAGTGGGGATAAAATGATACATGTATCAGACAGTCCTTATAAAAGGAAAGTGATTATTTTTCCATGTTTTTATCTTGAAAAAGGTAAACATTAGATGTGATTGCTACATGTGCCTTTGTGCTTGTGTGTTAGTGTGTTTATGAGAGAGAGAGAGAGAGAGAGAGAGAGAGAGATAGAGAGAGAATTGAATAAACCTTCTACAATTCTTTTCACCCAAATATATTCTATGAAAAGTAAATTGTCTGACAAGACATACGACAGATTGGCTTTAGCCGCCAAGAAATACTGAAGAGATTCTGGGGTGATATTTGCTATCAGTTGCACAGCTATTGGTCGTGGTATGTCTGATACATTACAGTACACAATGCTGCTCCTAATTCTGGAAAGTGAAAATGAAATCAAAATGAATGATGGGAATAAAAAAAAAAAAAAAACTGATGACGCATATTTTATGAAATTCAAAATGAAACTGTTGTATCTGTATGCGCTCAAGGTTGTTCATCAAGGTTTTTTGGTACACAAATAATACTGATTGAAATCAAACGTACACAAATAATACTGATTGAAATCAAACGTACTCAAATAATACGGATTTAAATCAGACGTACACAAATAATACGGATTGAAATCAGACGTACATAAATAATACGGATTGAAATCAGACGTACACTAATAATACGGATTGAAATCCGGAAAAAATCTAAATCTGCCTGGGCGAGATTGGAATTCAAGTCAGAAACAAATTTAAATTATGATATCATTAGTCACAATATAAAGGATTTCTTTCTTTTGAATAAATGTACATATCAGTTAGTCGTGTTGGGAGGGAGGCAGTGGAGGATAAGCCAACAATGATAATTTGTAATAATGTCAGAAAATATATCTGGATCCGCTCCTGACATGTGGAGTAACAAATCACCGTGAGACTCACTTTGGTCTTCATAAATGGAGTTGTAAAGATGTGACCCGGGATGCTTTTTTTTCTTTCCTGTTGACTGTCTGTATGTTTACACACGAACTAAAATATACTAATGCAATTTTATTTGAAACTACCTTAAACTCAACAGTATAAGTCCTTTTACATGTTGATAGCAAAGATTTGAAACTAGAAAGTGGGGTATAAAACATAAAGCCCCAATTTATGGAAAAAACTGAAACTACCGTCACGAAATAAACAGAAATCATTTCGTTTTGCAATTGAAGAACACATCCCAAGTAGTATACCATGAATAATTGACCAAATAATTTTGGGACTTTAACAATAAAATGATGTCTTAGTTTTCACAGTTTAAGACCTCTAAAGCTATCGTTTGTTTGCTTATGTTTTTTTTACGTTTGGTAAAGCACCATGATGTCTATTTGGATGACATTTAATTACCCATTTTGATAATTTCACATTACTATCATCATTTTGTTTATTTGACACAAGTATTTTTAAAAAGGCTCATACCTGTAATATTCAAATGGACTGCAGTTTATGAATCAAAAGCCGAGGGTAGCAAAACAATAAATGATGTGCACGAGGTAATGTTAAGCAGGATGCTCTCGAAAATCAAATACGTGCATCTCTGTTTGCCTCAAAAAGACTATAAGTACACATAATAAAATTTAAGTAGAGGGACACGTGCTGCCGCATTCGCATTTTTGGCGGAGATTTGAAGCAGGATAGAGATGCCGTAAAATTGAGCAGTAGAAAAGCAGCTAATATAAAGGTTTTAAACGCAAGTATCTCTGCAACCCCCCCCCTTTTTGCCGTAGACGTGCAGAGCGTTATGCTGCTTCCCCACTACAAACAGGGCCCACGCCATTATGTCCCTATAATGCTAAAATAATACCTCGATAATGTCGCAATTTCTTGTGGTTTACCCTGCATATAAAAAAAAAAGTGAAACGAAAATGTTCTAAAGGGCTTTATTTGGTATGTGATTAAAGGGATAATAATTTCGTTTTGGCCAAAAATGAATTTTCCTGGAGTAAACAACAATTTTTCCATACTTACCAATGATTAATGAATCCTTTTTTACATTCAAAGTTAGTCCCTGTTTTTTCTAAAAAGTGTGTTTTTTTGTTGTAATCTCTTAATAATCTCTTAAGAGATTATAACAGAGTATAGCCATCAATGGAGTTCACGTGATCTAAAGAGAAGATCAGATATCATAATAATAGCTATAACTGCCGTTTTTGTGGTTCAGCAGAATATATTATATTTCTATTAGTTGTTCACGATGTTTTATTATGAAATATAGATCTCACACGAAGCGTTATTATCCCTTTAATGTAATCATAATTAAATATTGTCTGTATCTCACCTAGGCGGATTTAAAATCTGCCTGGATTTCAATCTTACCTGTGACCCCCCCCCCCCCCCCCCACACACACACACACATATAATATGGAAAACATCACAAGTGTATATTATACATGCTTATCTTAAAATACCTTGAATTTCTATCAACCCTAAAGATATATTCAAGCACTCCTCGGCGAACGTCTTCTTTCAATATTTTCCCTCTGACAGTTCCATTATAGTTTTTGTGTTCAGCGTCAAACCAAATGCGACAATACAGAGGCATATGTTTTTCTGTGGGTTGCCTTGCCGCTGAAATTACTTTTACTTCTCTGCCTTTTATTCGTGGATCATAAAATGCAGAGAACACGTACAACCCGGAATCTGCAGCTTTTTGCCATCTTAAAGTTTCCTTGGAGAAATAGGTAGGTAATGACTCTGCCCAAAGATTTTTATAAAAATTTTCAATCGGGTCTGCTGTCTCAGTTCCTTGAAATTTGAGAGAATCTGACAAAGAGTGGCCTGTCTCTGACAGCCGAATTGTCTTCAATTCTAAAGGTTCATCTTTCCCTGGAAACGTGTGATTGGAACCCAACACGTCGTGTCCAACAGCATCGTTTTGTATTGCTAGTTTTCTTACATGTTTGCTGCGCTTGTGATATACAAGTTTATCGGTCCCAAACAGATACCAGGCCGTAATTACACAACAGGCAAGTAAAATAAAAGAAAGGCATTTCTTGTATAATCCTTGTACAGAAGATCTTTTAAATCTTCCAGCCTTCATATTTGTCATCTTGGCGGATTTCACCATACGGCCCTCTGATTCCGAACAACAGCAGTTTATTCATATGGGCGGTTTGCATACCGCATACGTGGACTTTCACTATGAAGAGTATAAAAGGGTGAATTTAAGATTGGTTGTCATTGGTTATCACTAGTTGATGAAACGTAAAGAAGCCCATAATTCTGTTAAAGGTGTACAGGGTTGTGACAAAGGTATTCGGTATGGGGCGTAACGTCATTCTTGAACAATATTTATCAGGTAAATTGGCATAATTGACCACACGTGTATGGGCTATGGTAATGCCATTGTTAAGGAGTTATGGCCCCCATTACAGATTGCCATTGAACGAAGGCATTGTTTTGCTTCATCAACAATACAGTCTGTACTAAGCGTTTAAACATAAATTGGCTGGCAACCCTGCTATCCGGATTCACCTGTGACATTCATGAGGTAGTGAGGATGTGAAAGTTATAAAACTGACATATGACAGTGCTCAGCATTGATAATTTACAAAGATATATTACATAATTCATGTTGTTATTGTATACGGGCGCCGTTCTTTTTCCAACTGTTACAGTTTGTACTACAGACTTGACATTTAATATGGAATATTTTCTCCAAATCATAATTCATCAGCTTTTTCCTATTTTGCTGACTGATAAACGAAAATAAGGATCAAAATCGTGTTTTAAAAACTTTTGATAATTTGTTCGATGCCATTGTGACATCAGTTCATTAATTGAATTCGCCAGTGAAGCAAACAAAAATACACTGTCTATTCTAAGTCATGCGACAACCATTGAAAGCGATATTTTGGATCTCCATATTTTCCAAATTATCGTATTTAAAAGAGTAACATGCCCCACAAAGGACCCTCCTATTAGTGTCTAGTCACTGCAATGGTCGACGTCGCTGTTACGCAGGACCTCATCTTGCTGCTACTAGAGCTTTCAAGCGGCAAGGCATTCCTTAGGATAGGACTTTAGGGTTTAATCTGGAATACAATTCCGGGCAACGGTTAAAAATTGTCCAATTTAGTTCAGTTTTGTTGTAGAACATGCAGACCGCTGATTCTGCGAGTAATAACCTACCCAAATCTTGTCTATGTGGTTCAAATATAGCGATTTTGATTACTAAGATAGCTGCTCATTCTCTTGGTTCTGTAAGTTATCTGCTATTAAAAGTGCTTTGTGCGAGTCGTGCAACCTAAAACTGTTCCTAAGGTGCCCCCTATCAAATGATGGTCAAGTGGTTCACAGAGTGTTCCCTTATTTGATCTTGTTCAGGTTTTCATCGATGACTTCCATTAGTGTTTTGGCACCAATGTGGTATCCAAACCAAATAGTGACGCTGTCAATGAGCCTAGTCACTTAAGAAGTGGCACACGCCTTGTGGTAGGCCTCTTCAGGATGTCTGTAAACTCTGTTATGACCAGTTTTGCGGTACGGGTGAAATCTGACGGTCATGGTCCCCAATTCATTAGAGAAACAGACTACGCTGTTTTTCTTATTACAGTGGCTTCCTCAAAGGTCGCCTGATATCCTAACCTGCTGAAACCATTTTGGTGTTCGCTAAGAGCCTACGAAAAACGCGCTTTGGTGACAATTTGCTTCTCATTCAAAACAGACTGTGTGGTTTTGGTTTAATTGCAGCAGCACATCCTGAAGGACAGTGAGTCCTGTACCCTGGTGGTAAGACGTCGATACATTGGGCATGGTCTCTGTGTAGGTGCATCAGTCTGGGCATAACTCTATAAAACACCGCAGACCATTCCGTTTGACACAATTATCTGTCTGGCAATGTCTGTTTTTTCCGCGCCATTCTGGCTCAGCTTAACAATTTCATAATACACTGCTCAACTCATTTTACGCACTGAAAACCCGACCGCTTGCATGCAATATTTCAAATTCTTCGATACAGTAGTTGCCGACATATGGATACTTTTTTGAAAGAACCATGCTTCATCAAAGCCAAGCTTTGACCAGCCCAAAGGAGCACTACCCAATTATATCACCGCATATTACACAATGCAGCAGTGCAAAAGACTTGGTAGTCAGTTAATTGGTAGCGACACACCTGACTTCATACTTCTTCAGTCAGATATCTTATGTGAGATCTGAGTTTTTTGAGAAAAGAACGCATTTTTACCTAGACATACCTTTAATATTCCATATATTCCATATTAGATATTTAATATTCCATATTAAATGTCAAGTCTGTATATTTTTTTTCCTGGGGCTAGATTCCCCGTTAGAAGGTTGGCGCTTTATTACACACAGAGGGTTTAGTATATACACGACTATACTAATATGCACATTGCATGTTACCATGGCAGCGGGCATGGACGTTATATTAGCTCGTTAAGGCTTGGTTAATAACACAACCACAAATGCTGACTGCATGCGTTACCTTGACAACACATTCTACGCTGCAAAGAGAGCCATCCCTACACTTTATGGTAGAGATGTATTTAGTAATTTTAATAACAGTAAATGTGGCTGAAGGATGGTTATGGGGCTAGATGTATCACAAATGATATTGCGTACTGTTCTATGGTGGTCAATTATCATAACTTTCCGACAATTGTTACAACAAGCACAACTAGCACAACACAGTGCCCCCACCCCAAAGTAGAAGAAAATAATTCCATCCTGTATTATATTCTCTCAAAACATCTCCAATCTTTTCCTTCTCAATGCTGATAATTCTGATCTGCTGTTGGACAGGGTGGTTATCCCAATGAGCAGCCCGTCCCACACTTGAAATTTGCATTAAAAATATTGACAAAATACATAGTATAGCAATATATTAAGCAAACAGACCCCCTGTGTACTTCAGAATGACCATATCAACAAACTTGAATTAAGCTCAGTCAGGAGTTTATCGGTCCTGATGGCATATCGTACTACCTGTTCATGTGCGTGTTCAGCGTGTGTGGAAATATTCTAAATTGCAATTGTGCACGTGATTTTTTAGTTATTTTGCATACATGTTCGTGTTTGTGTACGTTCTTGTTTATTTAATATCTAAACCCCAATATACAAATACCACCACGTCTCTTAATAACGCGTATCGACAGAAAGTCAAAGTAGACCATATATGATAAATTTACATCAAGGCCATGCAATTCCACTCTTCTTCATCATTCTCTCAGTCGTTTCTAAGCGTGCCAGGTATTTGTCCTTAAAATGGTACATGCGTGTCTCAAGAAAGTTTTTCTTTAGGACCTTGTTTTTTCTAATGTAGATTGGGCTTCCTTGCCTAAAATGATGCAGAATGGCTTCGGAAGGCAACACAGCATAGACGCTGGTGGCATTAATGGCACTGTGGGTTGTCATGAGGTTCACTTTTTCCGGTCTTATGATCATTTTCCATCGACCACCGCCAAACCAAACATATAACCGCTTTGTTGCTAAGAGTGCTACCGGTTTGTATCGCAACATTCGTCCATCTTTATCTCCAGTTCTGTTTTCGTACACAGTCACATTGTCAATGAAGACACGCGGGAAGAAGGCATTGCTGAACCTGTAGGCAGCTCTGCTAGGAAAACTGTGCATCATGGCGGAGTAGTTCTCGTGCAAGTAGGGCACGATGACCTCGTCGATGTCGTGCATTAGGAGATATTTGAACCGGTGTATGTTACGCAACACGCAGTCATTCTGCAGTGAAAGCCGTTTGTAGCCATATCGCATTCGATTTCCTAGACCATTTTCAATTGCAGTCACATTCCACGGTATTACAGTGACGAATCCTGAAATAAAATACTGTTATATGATCATTGCGTTATATTGCTATGTTGGTAGAATGCGGTAGTTGTGCCCTGAAGTGATGCCACATCACAATGCTTATATTATCTCTATGAAATCTTACACAGTTCCCGGGTTTGGAATTTGGGACAAACTATGATAAAGCCAAGACTCACCTTGTTTTACGTAAAAATCGAGAACGGAGCTGATGTTACTTGATCGATGATAAACGAAGACTTGTTGTGCCCCAAACATTTTATATAGTTCCAGCGTTTGGATGAACCATGAGATATCACTGTAGTTGGTGAGAGCGTTGTGAATACACACACCAAATTCCTGTTGTTTGTCAATCCAACCCTTGGACCTATCTAGCACTTTAAGGACTGGCGGCATGAAGTCTTTATAAAGCCTAGATGGAGAAAAGATAATATTACACTCCCACTATCTTTTTGTGACACACCCAAAGTCTTTACCGACAATGGGTGCTAGTACACGTACTTTGGTATGTTAGAGTGAGATTTGTATCTGACGGCATGGCGCAGAAAAAGTGTGAAATAACGTGAGTTTTTTGCTGAATTTGGGAGAAAGTGGGGATAAAATGATACATGTATCAGACAGTCCTTATAAAAGAAAAGTGATTATTTTTCCATGTTTTTATCTTGAAAAAGGCAAACTTTAGATGTGATTGCTACATGTGCCTTTGTGCTTGTGTGTTTGTGCTTTTATGAGAGAGAGAGAGAGAGAGAGAAAGGGGGAGAGAGAGAGAGAGAGAGAAAGGGAGAGAGAGAAAGGGAGAGAGAGAGAGAGCTAATTGAATACACCCTCTAGGATTCTTTTCACCCAAAGATATTTTGTGAAAAGTAAATTGTCTGACAAGACATACGACAGATTGGCTTTAGCCGCCAAGAAATACTGTAGAGATTCTGTGGTGACATTTGCTATCAGTTGCACAGCTATTGGTCGTGGTATGTCTGATACATTACAGTACACAATGCTGCTCCTAATTCTGGAAAGTGAAAATGAAATCAAAATGAATGATGGGAATAAAAAAAAAACTGATGACGCATATTGATATTTTTGTGAAATTCAAAATGAAACTGTTGTATCTGTATGCGCTCAAGGTTGTTCATCAAGATATTTTGGTACACAAATAATACTGATTGAAATCAAACGTACACAAATAATACGGATCGAAATCAGACGTACATAAATAATACGGATTGAAATCAGACGTACACTAATAATACGGATTGAAATCCGGAAAAAATCTAAATCTGCCTGGGCGAGATTGGAATTCAAGTCAGAAACAAATTTAAATTATGATATCATTAGTCACAATATAAAGGATTTCTTTCTTTTGAATAAATGTACATATCAGTTAGTCGTGTTGGGAAGGAGGCAGTGGAGGATAAGCCAACAATGATAATTTGTAATAATGTCAGAAAATATATCTGGATCCGCTCCTGACATGTGGAGTAACAAATCACCGTGAGACTCACTTTGGTCTTCATAAATGGAGTTGTAAAGATGTGACCCGGGATGCTTTTTTTTTCTTTCCTGTTGACTGTCTGTATGTTTACACACGAACTAAAATATACTAATGCAATTTTATTTGAAACTACCTTAAACTCAACAGTATAAGTCCTTTTACATGTTGATAGCAAAGATTTGAAACTAGAAAGTGGGGTATAAAACATAAAGCCCCAATTTATGAAAAAAACTGAAGCTACCGTCACGAAATAAACAGAAATCATTTCGTTTTGCAATTGAAGAACACATCCCAAGTAGTATACCATGAATAATTGACCAAATAATTTTGGGACTTTAACAATAAAATGATGTCTTAGTTTTCACAGTTTAAGACCTCTTAAGAGATTATAACAGAGTATAGCCATAATGGAGTTCACGTGATCTAAAGAGCAGATCAGATATCATAATAATAGCCGTTTTGTGGTTCAACAGAATATATATATTTCTATTAGTTGTTCACAATTTTTTTATTATGAAATATATATCTGATACGAAGAGTTATCCCTTTAATGTAATCATAATTAAATATTGTCTGTATCTCGCCTAGGCGGATTTAAAATCTGCCTGGATTTCAATGTTGCCTGTGACCCCCCCCCCCCCCCACACACACACACATATAATATGGAAAACAACACAAATGTATATTATACATGCTTATCTTAAAATACCTTAAACGTCTGTCAACCCTAAAGATATATTCAAGCACTCCTCGGCGAACGTCTTCTTTCAATATCTTCCCTCTGAGAGTTCCATTATAGTATTTATGTTCAGCCTCAAACCAAAGTCGACAATACAAAGGCATATGTTTTTCTGTGGGTTGCCTTGCCGCTGATATTATTCTTACTTCTCTGCCTTTTACTCGAGGGTCATAATATGCAGAGAACACGTACAACCCGGAATCTGCTGCTTTTTGCCATCTTAAAGTTTCCTTGGAGAAATTGGTAGGTAATGACTCTGCCCAGGAAGTCCAACCTGTCACGGAATTTATAAAATTTTCAATCGGGTCTGCTGTCTCAGTTCCTTGAAATTTGAGAGAATCTGACAAAAAATGCCCTGCCTCTGTCAGCCGAATTGTCTTCAATTCTAAAGGTTCATCTTTCCCTGGAAACGTGTGATTGGAACCCAACACGTCGTGTCCAACAGCAGCGTTATGTATTGCTAGTTTTCTTACATATTTGCTGCGCTTGTGATATACAAGTTTATCGGTCCCCAACAGATACCAGGTCGTAATTACACAACAGGCAAGTAAAATAAAAGAAAGGCATTTCTTGTATAATCCTTGTACAGAAGAGCTTTTAAATCGTCCAGCCTTCATATTTGTCATCATGGCGGATTTCACCATACGGCCCTCTGGTTACGAACAACAGCAGTTTATTCATACGGGCGGTTTCCATACCGCATACGGGGACTTTCACAATAAAAGGTTTAAAAGGGTGAGTCTAAGATTGGTTGCCATTGGTTACCGCAAGTTAATGAAACGTAAAGACAAATAAACTTATGTTAGAAAAGCCGCATAACGATCAGTTGAGCAAATACCGAAACTTAGAGATGAATACTAAGCAAATTCAAAATGATAAGGTACTTTGAATGACATTTTTGTTGAGTAGAAAATAAATGTATATTTTACTTATCCCTCCGACAATGAAACTACCCACATCATTGTAGAGTCATATATTTTTTATATGTATATTTACCCAGTCATCCCAAGGCATATAAATTTTGGCTTATTATACTGTATTAAACGAATCACACACACGTATATATATATATATATATATATATATATATATATATATATATATATATATATATATATATATATATATATATATATATATAGATAGATAGATAGATACTAAAATGTTAATCAATTCCCTAAGTAAAATGGATAAACTGGAAAAAAACCCAAAATGTTGCTAAGTGTGCACAGGTGTTTGAAAAATGAATTCGGTATGGGACGTACCTTCATTCCTGAACAAAATTTTATCAGGTAAATGGGCATACTTGACCACACGTGTATGGGCTACAATCCTGTGTAGTAAGTTTGGTTGAAATGCTTTTATTAAGGAGATATAGGGCCCCCAGATTTCCATTCAATAAAGGCATTGTTTTACCTCATCAACGATACAGTCTGTTCTAAGGATTTTTAGAAATATTCGCTGGTATCCCTGTGTCATTCACAAGGATGTGAAAGCTATAACACTTATATCATAGTGCGCAGCATTAGTAATTTACAAACATATACTACAAAATGCATGTTGTTATTGTATACGGGCGCCGTTCTATTTCTTACAGTTATAGTTTGTTCTGTATCTTTTTTCCTGGGGCTAGATTGGCCATTAGAAGGTTGATCCTTTATTATACACAGAGGGTGTAGTATACACATAACTATACTAATATGTACACTGCGGGCATGGACGTTATAACTACTTGTAAAGGATGGGTTAATAACACAACCACAAATGCAGACTGCATGCGTTACCTTGACAACACATTCTACGCTGCAAAGAGAGCTATCCTTACACTTTATGGTAGAGATGTATTTAGTAATTTTAATAACAGAAAATGTGACTAAAGGATGGTTATGGGGCTAGATGTATCACAAATGATATTGCGTACAGTTCTATGGTGGTCAATTATCATAACTTTCCGACAATTGTTACAACAAGCACAACTAGCACAATACAGTGCCCCCACCCCAAAGCAGAAGAAAATAATTCCATCCTGTATTATATTCTCTCAAAACATCTCCAATCTTTTCCTTCTCAATGCTGATAATTCTGATCTGCTGTTGGACAGGGTGGTTATCCCAATGAGCAGCCCGTCCCACACTTGAAATTTGCATTAAAAATATTGACAAAATACATAGTATAGCAATATATATTAAGCAAACAGACCCCCTGTGTACTTCAGAGTGACCATATCAACAAACTTGAATTAAGCTCAGTCAGGAGTTTATCGGTCCTGATGGCATATCGTACTACCTGTTCATGTGCGTGTTCAGCGTGTGTGGAAATATTCTGATTTTCAATTGTGCACGTGATTTTTTAGTTATTTTGCATACATGTTCGTGTTTGTGTACGTTCTTGTTTATTTAATATCTAAACCCCAATATACAAATACCACCACATCTCGTAATAACGCGTATCGACAGAAAGTCAAAGTAGACCATATATGATAAATTTACATCAAGGCCATGCAATTCCACTCTTCTTCATCATTCTCTCAGTCGTTTCTAAGCGTGCCAGGTATTTGTCCTTAAAATGGTACATGCGTGTCTCAAGAAAGTTTTTCTTTAGGACCTTGTTTTTTCTAATGTAGATTGGGCTTCCTTGCCTAAAATGATGCAGAATGGCTTCGGAAGGCAACACAGCATAGACGCTGGTGGCATTAATGGCACTGTGGGTTGTCATGAGGTTCACTTTTTCCGGTCTTATGATCATTTTCCATCGACCACCGCCAAACCAAACATATAACCGCTTTGTTGCTAAGAGTGCTACCGGTTTGTATCGCAACATTCGTCCATCTTTATCTCCAGTTCTGTTTTCGTACACAGTCACGTTGTCGATGAAGACAAGCGGGAAGAATGCATTGCTGAACCTGTAGGCAGCTCTGCTAGGAAAACTCTGTATCATGGCGGAGTAGTTCTCGTGCAAGTAGGGCACGATGATCTCGTCGATGTCGTGCATTAAGAGATATTTGAACCGGTGTATGTTACGCAACACGCAGTCGTTTTGCAGTGAAAGCCGTTTGTAGCCATATCGCATTCGATTCCCTAGACCCTTTTCAATTGCAGTCACATTCCACGGTATTACAGTGACGAATCCTGAAATAAAATACTGGTATATGATCATTGCGTTATATTGCTATGTTGGTAGAATGCGGTAGTTGTGCCCTGAAGTGATGCCACATCACAATGCTTATATTATCTCTATGAAATCTTACACAGTTCCAGGGTTTGGAATTTGGGACAAACTATGATAAAGCCAAGACTCACCTTGTTTTACGTAAAAATCGAGAACGGAGCTGATGTTACTTGATCGATGATAAACGAAGACTTGTTGTGCCCCAAACATTTTATATAGTTCCAGCGTTTGGATGAACCATGAGATATCACTGTAGTTGGTGAGAGCGTTGTGAATACACACACCAAATTCCTGTTGTTTGTCAATCCAACCCTTGGACCTATCTAGCACTTTAAGGACTGGCGGCATGAAGTCTTTATAAAGCCTAGATGGAGAAAAGATAATATTACACTCCCACTATCTTTTTGTGACACACCCAAAGTCTTTACCGACAATGGGTGCTAGTACACGTACTTTGGTATGTTAGAGTGAGATTTGTATCTGACGGCATGGCGCAGAAAAAGTGTGAAATAACGTGAGTTTTTTGCTGAATTTGGGAGAAAGTGGGGATAAAATGATACATGTATCAGACAGTCCTTATAAAAGGAAAGTGATTATTTTTCCATGTTTTTATCTTGAAAAAGGTAAACATTAGATGTGATTGCTACATGTTCCTTTGTGCTTGTGTGTTTGTGCTTTTATGAGAGAGAGAGAGAGAAAGGGAGAGAGAGAGAGAGAGAGAGAGAGAGAGAGAGAGAGCTAATTGAATGCACCCTCTAGGATTCTTTTCACCCAAAGATATTTTGTGAAAAGTAAATTGTCTGACAAGACATACGACAGATTGGCTTTAGCCGCCAAGAAATACTGAAGAGATTCTGCGGTGATATTTGCTATCAGTTGCACAGCTATTGGTCGTGGTATGTCTGATACATTACAGTACACAATGCTGCTCCTAATTCTGGAAAGTGAAAATGAAATCAAAATGAATGACGGGAATAAAAAAAAAAAATGATGACGCATATTGATCTTTTTGGGAAATTCAAAATTATACTGTTGTATCTGTATGCGCTCAAGGTTGTTCATCAAGGTTTTTTTGGTACACAAATAATACTGATTGAAATCAGACCTTCACAAATAATATGGATTGATATCAGACGTACACAAATAATACGGATTGAAATCAGACGTACACAAATAATATGGATTGAAATCGGACGTACACAAATAATACGGTTTGAAATCAGACGTACACAAATAATACGGATTGAAATCCGGAAAAAAAATCTAAATCCGCCTGGGCGAGATTGAAATTCAAGTCACAAACAAAATTAAATTATGATATCATTAGTCACAATATGAAGGATTACCGTCTTTTGAATAAATGTACATATCAGTTAGTCGGGAGGGAGGCAGTGGAGGATAAGCCAACAATGATAATTTGTTATAATGTCAGAAAATATATCTGGATCCGCTCCTGACATGTGGAGTAACAAATTCACCGTGAGACTCACTTTGGTCTTCATAAATGGAGTTGTAAAGATGTGACCCGGGATGCTAAAATATATTAATGCAATTTTATTTGAAACTACCTTAAAGTCAACAGTATAAGTGCTTTTACATGTTGATAGCAAAGACTTGGGCATAAAAACACGATTATAACCAGAAAGTGGGTTATAAAACATAAAGCCTCAATTTATGAAAAACCTGATGCTACGGTCACGGAATAAACAAAAATCATTTTGGCCCCGGTGTCAACAAAATCGTTTTGCAATTGAAGAACACATCCAAAGTCGTATACAATGAATAATTGACCAAGTAACTATGGGACTTTAACAATACAGTGATGTCTTAGTTTTCACAGTTTAAGACCTCTGCAGCTATTGATTGTTTGCTTATGTTTTATTTATTTATTTTTTTAACGTTTGGTAAAGCACCTTGATGTCTATTTGGATGACATTTAATTACCCATTTTGATAATTTCACATTACTATCATGATTTTGTTTATTTGACACAAGTATTTTTTTAAAAGGCTCATTACTATAACATTCAAATGGACTGCAGTTTATGAATCAAAAGCCGAGGGTAACAAAACAATAAATGATGTGCACGAGGAAACGTTAAGCAGGAGGCTGTCGAAAATCAAACACGTGTATCTCTGTTTGCCTCAACAAGACCATAAGTCCAGAAATTTAAGTAGAGGGAAATAGTGCTGGTCGCATTCGCATTTTTGCCGGAGATTTGAAGCAGGGGAGCGATGCCGTAAAAATGAGCAGTAGAAAAGCAGCTAATATACAGGTTTCAAACGCAAGTAGTTAAACCAATAATGCTACTTTCTGTGCAATCCCCCTTTTTGCCGTATACGTGCAGTGTGCTATGCTGCATCCCCACTACAAACATGATCCACGTCATTGCGTCACTATAATGCTAAAATGATACCTCGATAATGTTGCAGTTTCTTGCGGTTTACCCTACATATGAAAAAATGTTAAACAAACATGTTCTAAACTATATGTTCTGTTTTATAAATGGCTTTATTTGGTATGTGATTAATGTACTCATAATTAAATATTGTCTGTATCTCGCCTAGGCGGATTTAGAATCTGCCTGGATTTCAATCTTGCCTGTGACACACACACACACACACACACACACACACACACTGTATATATAATCAAAAACATCACAAATATGCATTACACATGTTTATCTTAAAATACCTAAAAGTTCTGTCAATCCTAAAGATATATTCAAGCACTCCTCGGCGAACGTCTTCCTTCAATATCTTCCCTCTGACAGTTCCATTATAGTATTTGTGTTCAGCCTCAAACCAAAGTCGACAATATAAAGGCATGTGTTTTTCTACGGGTTCGCATGCCGCTGAAATTACTTTTACTTCCCTGCCTTTCACACGTGGATCATAAAATGCAGAGAACACGTACAGCCCGGAATCTGCTGCTTTTTGCCATCTTAAAGTTTCCTTGGAAAAATTGGTAGGTAATGACTCTGCCCAGGAAGTCCAACCTGTCACGGAATTTATAAAATTTTCAATCGGTTCTGCTGTCTCAGTTGCTTGAAATTTGAGAGAATCTGACAAAAAATGCCCTGTCTCTGACAGCCGAATTGTCTTGAATTCTAAAGGTTCATCTTTCCCTGGAAACGTGTGATTGAAACCCAACATGTCGTGTCCAACAGCATCGTTATGTATTGCTAGTTTTCTTACATGTTTGCTGCGCTTGTGAAATACAAGTTTATCGGTCCCCAACAGATACCAGGCCGTAATTACACAACAGGCAAGTAAAATAAAAGAAAGGCATTTCTTGTATAATCCTTGTACAGAAGATCTTTTAAATCTTCCAGCCTTCATATTTGTCATCATGGCGGATTTCACCATACGGCCCTCTGATTACGAAAAACAGCAGTTTATTCATATGGGCGGTTTACATACCGCAGACGGTGACTTTCAAAATGAAGAGTATAAAAGGGTGAATTTAAGATTGGTTGCCATTGGTTACCACAAGTTCCTGAAACGTAAAGACTAATAAACTCATGTTAGAAAAACCGCATAATGAACAATTGGCCAAATAACTAAACTTAGAGATAATACTAAACAAGCTATAAATTGTAAGGTACCTTGTATAGCATTTTTGTAGCGTAGGTATTTTTACTTCCACCCCCCTTCCCCCCCCCCCCCCCCCCCCGGACAATGAAACTACGTACCCACATCAGCGCAGAGTCATCTATTCTTATATATTAACCCAGTTATCCCACGACATTAATTTTGACTTATATAATACTGTATTAAACTAAAAAAAGGTATAGACTAAGATTTTAATATATTCCATAAGAAAGTGGATAAACAGCAGTAGATTTGCAGCAAATTTGCGGCAACAGTTTGCCAGAAACCCAGAATTTTGCTAAGGGTGTACAGGGTTGTGACAAAGGTATTCGGTATGGGGCGTAACTTCATTCTTGAACAATATTTATCAGGTAAATTGGCATATTCGACCACATGTGTATGGGCTACAGTCCCGTTCAGTCATTTTGTTTATATGATTTTGTTAAGGAGTTATGGCCCCCATTACAGATTTCTATTCAACGAAGGCATTGTTTTACTTCATCAACGATACAGTCTGTACTAAGGGTTTAAACATAAATTCGCTGGCAACCCTTCTATCTGTGACATTCATGAGGTAGTGAGGATGTGAAAGGTATGGAACTTACATATCACAGTGCTCAGCGTTGATCATTTACAAAGATATCCCGCACGAAAATTCAGGAGTATCGAAGTAGCAAAGAAGTGTTATAGTGAGGAATGACGACAGCAGTTTGGAGCTTTCGAACGTTTATTCACCGACTCTTGCTTCTTACAACTTCACAAATATCTATACTCAATTTCTCCGTACTGATCACGCATTTACTTGTTTTCTTTCCCATTGTCTTTGCGTGATTACAAAATATTTTCCATTCTCATGTTGCAAGTCACTATGCAACATTTCCTTATTAGGTAATCCCTAAGAAACTTGTTTTCAATTAAAGATATCTAAAATATTATTTGGATTACTCATGCTTGGACCTTATCCAAAACTCAGCTATCATGTGATAAATAGATGATCAAAATTATTATATGTTATGAAATTAACCAATCACATTAACTGTTACTGACTTTGACCTTTTCCATCTTTTTCTGACACTAAAAACATGTTCTACACTTGTTGACTCTTGGAGAAACTTAACTTACACTCAATAACTCTCTGTCCTTTTACTCTTTTGATTCCGCTTTAATTATTATTATCTGTGATTAGTGAAAGTGTAAGTAATTTGCTTTACAACAGAAGCATTACCGCATTAGTGGTGTGGAGCATATTTGCAGTAGAAATGCAGTATAGCCTACTGCAATTCTACTCCAAAAAGTACATAGGTTTGTACAGAGAGGAGCATTAATGCACTAGATTAGCAGCATGATAGAAGCATGTTTCAAATATGCTACTTAGCTCCCAAATCGAACCAGATTTGAGGCATGTTTGCAGTATAATTGCAGTAGTCAACTGCGCTGGAGTATCTACTGCGCTTGCGTGTGGGATATTACATAATGCATGTTGTTATTGTATACGGGCGCCGTTCTATTTCCAACTGTTACAGTTTGTATTATATTCTTTTTCCTGGGGCTAGATTCCCCGTTAGAAGGTTGGCGCTTTATTACACACAGAGGGTTTAGTATATACACGACTATACTAATATGCACATTGCATGTTACCATGGCAGCGGGCATGGACGTTATAACAGCTCGTTAAGGCTGGGTTAATAACACAACCACAAGTGCTGTCTGCATGCGTAACCTTGACAACACGCCACAAAGAGAACCATCTGTACACTTTCTGGTAAAGATGCATTAAAGGATTTGCTTCATACCGTCAGAATGGCTTCAACGGAACATATTCTTCAGAAAACATGCCCAACTAACGATATCTTTATCCAAATACACAAATTAAAAGCTCATTTTGTAAATTTTTGGCTTTAAAAAACGTCCTATATGCTCGGCCTGGGAGTTAATGAGCTACGTGGTCACGTGGTCCGATGACGACAATCGAGCAACTGGAGAACAGAGCGTGCTTAGCTGTCAAACTGAGCTGCATTGTCTACCTGTAAGATGACTTCTCTGGCTTCTGATAAAATTTTATACTCATTCAAATCTCTTACCCGAGGGGTCTAAATCCTCGTGAAGCTGTGTAAAACCATTTCCCGTCTAGTCATTTCTTTAACAAGCATTTCATTATGGTTATCCCAAGTTGTATAAAACACTGCATTTGAATGAGTTAAGGGAAATGTTGATTATTGCATATGAGGTCCATGTTATTTGTGGAATTCAATTTATTTTATTAAACCGCTGACACTCCGTCTTGCATACTTTTATTAAACTGAGGTAAACAATGACCGTTACCTTTACAAGTCCTATCTTAATCATCCATCTAACTGGAACTTCCTTTACCTCTTAATTAGAGGGTTAAATGGCATTCAATTTGTCTTGCTTGTATTTCTCTATCTAAGCTTTACTCCAGTTATCTCAGGTAAAAATCTACCTGTGCGTTAGTTACAAAGCGCAGCTCCCGTAGACCTGGGGGTACTAGATAAAATCTGAACACCAGGTTTATCGAGGAGCTAGAGAAAGAAAGGAAGAATTTTTCCTGCACAACTTCATAGGAATTTTAACACGGACTTGATCCAGCTTAGACCTCAAAACTAACAGGGTGACATGGGCAATTTTCACAAACAAATCATAAAACTATATTTCAGTTAACCGCCTTTAAAATAAATATACCGTTCTGGGTATATTAAAATAGTTATTAAATCGCGAGAATATTTTTGACTTAAATGATGATTTTATTATTAATGGAAATTAAGCTACTATATGAGGTACATTTGCTGTGATTACGCTGTCCTTCATGTTTTGCGTAAGTCTACATTTTGCTGTATGTGCTTGTAATTTTTTTAAATATGTGCGTACAATTTTTGCAGGTCTGGTTATCCCCCTGTTATGTGATGAGAGTATAAATTTGGCAATTAGTTCCTTAGCTTATTTGAATAGAATTGCAGTGTAAAATGTTCAACAAGATGTTGGCGAAATAGCCCATTACTCTTTGTAGGTATTTCCCCCGTCAAAGTTTGTCTAAAATTATCTTTCAATCTTTACTCTTTCAAAGACGGTATAAAGTTACCTGACATATTTTCGTGTAAACTTAATGACAAGCCAAGTGTCTCCAGTTCATTCCGTACTCAATTTTACCCAAGCAAATTTTTTTCTTGAGTAGATCTTTATAGCACGGTGTTATAAGCTTACAAATTTGCAAAAAAAAAAAAAATAAATAAATAAATAAATAAAATAAAATAAAATTGCGTACTGACGCAGAATTTGCGCTTCAAGTTATAAAATAATCAATCTTTTAAATTATTTAATATTTCAGATGAAATAATCTTCAGAAACAAATCCTCAAAGCATAAACGAATTAGGATAACGAACCATTTTATTACAGCAGTTCCCATTTTTTCTTTAATATAACGCTCTTTTTCCTGTTTTTCCTCAACACGTTTTCTTCCACGGAAGCTTCAAGATACCCTGAGAGCAATTTCTTTTATTAATGTTCGCGACCGTGTTTGAACTTAATTGTTTAAGTATTGATATTCAACGTCATTTACAAATACCAATAAAATAACCCCATGAAATAAATGAGATATATTGAAAAATATGAAAGCCCACCAAGACGAGTTTCATACCTGTTATTACCTGGCTTGGGAATTGCAGCGGTGCATAATTAACAGGTTTTATTGTTAACGAGCTCTTGGTCAACTACAATGAATTTAAAAATGCATCAGCAATTAGTAAGCTTGCCAACTGAAGACAGTATCTTAAAGACTATCAGCTTTTGATATGATCTAAATCACCTGAGGTGACCGAGATCGCGAGGATCGCAACTATTGTCACCGAAGTTAGTAAGCTAGTCACAGATAAAGAAAGAAAGTCAAGGAGTGCTGCAATTTTGGTGAATCCCACGGCAACACACTGAGGCATAAAGAAAATTGCTCAACTCCATTCAACACAACTTTTCCAAAGTTATTCTGTCTGTTTGCACCATGCAGCTCAGTTGAGTCTCATAGACCTTTATCCCAATTGTCGTCACAGTACCGCGTGACCCAGATCTGTTGCTTCATTTATGCATATTGAGGTGAGGTTTACTAAAACGCTTTTTTACTACTAATAGATTGTTTTTATAATTTTTAAATGGCGGGGATCGATTAAAACATACCTCTAGTGTATAGATTGAGTGTTGAATCTTCAAAATTCGAGAAATGGATTTTTATATGACCATTGTCCTTTAAGTAATTAACAGAAAATGCGAATAAATGATGTTTATATGGCTAAATGTATCACAAATGATATTGCGTAATGTTCTAATGCTCAACTTTCATAACTTGCCTTAAATTGTTACCAAAAGCAGAACTAGTACAATACAGTTCCCCCTCAATAGGAAAAAATAATCTCATTCTTTATGTGATACTCTTAAAGCATCTCTATTTTTTTCCTTCTTAACCTTGATCTTGTTTGGCTTTATTAGAAGTATGTCAGCTCTGAGCATTGGACAGGGTGGTGAGAAGTCTCTTATTTATCCCAATGAGCAGCCCGTCCCACACTTGAAATTTGCATTCAAACATATTAAAGAAATACTTAGTATAGCAATAGGTCAAGAAAACAGCCCTACAGGTACTGTGTACTTCATATGGATCCTATCAAAATATTCGGATTTGAAATTGTGCAAGTGATTTTATTTTATTATTTTTTACATACGTGTGCGCGTATGTGCGCGTTGACTGTTTATGTAATACCAAAACCCTAATATACAAATGTCACCGTGCCTCTCAATATACACTATCAACAGGTATTTAGTATAGACATAGTGTACCGTAGACGGTTTTTTACATCATGGCCATTCAATTCCACTCTTCTTCATCATTTTCTCGGTCATTCCCAAGCGTGCCAGGTATTTGTCCTTAAAATGGTACATGCGTGTTTCAAGAAAGTTTTTCTTTCGGACCATATTTCTCCTAATGTAGATTGGACGTCCTTGCCTAAAATGATGCAGAACGGCTTCAGAAGGCAACACAGCATAGACGCTGGTGGCATTTATTGCACTATGAGTCGTCATGAGGTTCACTTTTTCCGGTCTTATGATCATTTTCCATCTACCACCGCCAAACCAAACGTGTAACCGCTTTGTTGCTAAGAGTGCTACCGGTTTGTATCGCAACATTCGTCCATCTTTATCTCCAGTTCTGTTTTGGTACACAGTCACATTGTCGATGAAGACACGCGGGAAGAAGGCATTGCTGAACCTGTAGGCAGCTCTGCTAGGAAAACTCTGCATCATGGCTGAGTAGTTGTTGTGCAAGTAGGGAACGATAACCTCGTCGATGTCGTGCATTAGGAGATATTTGAACCGGTGTATATTACGTAACACGCAGTCGTTTTGCACTGTTAGTTGTTTGTAGTTATATGGCATTTGTGTCCCTAGACCCTTTTCAATTGCAGTCACGTTCCACGGTATAACAGTGACAAATCCTGAAATAAAGCACCGTCTTATACTGCTATGAAGATAGAATGCGGTAGTTGTGCCCAGGAGCAATGCCACCCCACAATGTTAATATTATTTCTATGAAATTGTTCTACGGAATGTCTTGTTTGGCGGAGAAATTAAAAACAACTGGCATAATATTTCTCTTTTAATGACCCATCATATTTCACAGCTTCATCATTTATAGGCACTAAATAATTTAAGATATGCAATCAAATGGGGAATGAAATAAAATTGGACCCTTTTTATCTCATTTAAAGGTACATATGAGCCAAGCGTCAGTGGAGCATGGATTCCCAGTGACACATATAAACCACTTCTACTAGTTTCTTTTACGACTCAAATGAAATAGACATGCCAAAGGATAAACTGAATAAATTGCTCGATCAGCCCAAAAAGAGCTTTACACCGCTCCTTTCTTTTTTGGTCAGAAATTTAACCTACAGGGTACTTATGTGACGTACTTTTCCGCCCAATGTATGTACAGCATAGAAAACCAGCATAAACCCCCGTCCAAATATCATGTTCGAGTAATATTAAACAAGTCCTTTGGTATTCTCTTAGTTATACTATTTGAAACTATCTGCTAGTATTTGTTTGGTTTTTGTGGCCAAAAAAATGACTCCATATGCATCTTTAATGCGTATTGTTCCTGCATTCCCAACTAACACGGTTCACGGGTTTGTAACTGGGGATGAACTATGATAAAGGCAATAAAATATTCTACACAGACTCACCTTGTTTAACGTAAAAATCGAGAACGGAGCTGAGGTTACTTGATCGGTGATAAATGAAGACGTGTTGTGCCCCAAACATTTTGTATAGTTCCAAAGCTTGGATGAACCATGAGATATCATTGTAGTTGATGAGAGCGCCGTGAATACACACACCGAATTCCTGTTGTTTGTCAGTCCAACCCTTGGACCTATCTAGCACTTTAAGGACGGGCGGCATGAAGTCTTTATAAATCCTAGATAGAGAAAAGATGTGTTAGTAACATGGATGGTAGTACACGTACATTACCATGTATGTGTGCATGAGCTTTGCATTTGACGGTATGGCGCAGAAAAAATCTGAAATAACGTGAGATTTTTGCTGAATTTGAGAGAGAGTGGGCATAAAATGATACAAGTTTCAAACAGTACATAGAAATGGAAAGTAATTATTTTTCCATGTTAAATTTATCTTGAAAAAGGCAAACTTTAGATGTGATTGCTACATGTGCGTTGGTGCTTGTGTGTTTGTGTGTTTATGAGAGAGAGAGAGAGAGAGAGAGAGAGAGAGAGAGAGAGCTTTATAACCACACCAGGGTTGTTTTTTAAACAACAGATATTCTTTAAAAAATAAATTGTCTCACAAGACATACGACAGATTGGCTTTGGCCGCCAAGAAATACTGAAGAGATTCTGGGGTGATATTTGCTATCAGTTGTACAGCTGTTGGCCGTGGTATGTCTGATACATTACAGTACACAATGCTGCTCCTAATTCTGGAAAATGAAAAGAAAATGAATGACGGGAATACAAAAAATAAAATAAAAAATAAAAAAATAAACAAATAAATAAATAGATAAATAAATACGGCTGCCGTTCTGAATACAAAATGCACCAGTTTTATATGCATGCTTTCAAGGCTGCTCATCAAGGCTTTCTGGTAAACTATTTACTTTTCCCTTTACGAGTGACATGTTATTCAAACCAAAACTTATTAAATAAGTATACTGAAAAATGTAAGATTATTCAAGGTATCCAATGAACTATATTCTATGTTAATGCATCACGACGTACACAAATAATACGGATTGCAATCAGACGTACACAAATAATATGGTTATACAAATAATAAGGATTGAAATCCAGACAAAATCTAAATCCGCATGAGCGTGATTTGAAATCCAAGTCAAAACAATTTTCAATTACGATATCATTAGTCACAATATAAAGGATTACTTTCTTTTGAATAAATGTACATATCAGTAAGTTGTGTTTGGAGGGAGGCAGTGGAGGATAAGCACACAAAGATAATTTGGAAGACTGTCAGAGTAAATATATATATATATATATATCAGGATCCACCCCTGACATATTTGGAGTAACAAATTCACCGTTAGACTCATTTTGGTCTTCATAGATGGAGTTGTAAAGATGTGACACGGGATTCTTTTTTTTTCGATTTTCTGTTGACTGACTGTATGTTAATAATAATAATATTTATTTCTTAAAACCGCACTACCCTACCGTCTCAGTGCTGTTTACAGATAAAATTATCAGGTTTACAACTAATTATATAGATAATAAAAGCTAAGGTAAAAAACAATTAAAATAATTAATGCTGGTTAAAATAGTAATGGTCTGAACAATAAAACTTTTTTTCCGATAAAATGAGAAAATGTTAGTTAAAATACTGTGAAAATAAGAATGATTTAAGTCTTTTTTAAAAGCCTCAACTTTATCAATAGTCCGAATGTGTAGTTGATTCCATAAAATGGGTGCTGCCATTGAAAATGCCCTGTGGCCCTAGTTTTTTTTTAATTTTTTTTATTATCATTTCTGATAAAACAAAGAGTGGAGGTGGATCTGGTAGACCTGTTGAGATTGGGTGTACTTAGATGTAGCATCGAGTTAAAATATGAGGGTCATTCACCTCTGGTGAATTTCAAAACAAATAGCAGTAATTTTAAAACAAGTCTCTGTCGTACAGGAAACCAATGTAGTTCGAATAAAATGGGTGAAATGTTTGATCTGAGAGGGGTTTTGGTCAGTAGTCGTGCTGCTGCATTTTGGACAGATTGCAGTTTTTCAATTTGGTAGGTAGGAAGACCATAGAGAAGACTGTTTCCGTAGTCAAGATGTGCAGTTATAAAGGCATGTTTACGTACGTAATAAAATATACTACTGCAATTTTTTTTGTGAAACTACCTTAAAGTGTTACTTTCAGTGCAACCCCCATTTCTTGCCGTAGTCTCGTAGTGTGCTGTGCTGCATCTGCACTACAAACATGATCCACACCATCCACACCACTAATGCTTAAATGGTACCTCGATAAAACTGCAGTTTTTTGCGGGTAACCCTCCATATGGAATGTATTTAATAATTTATGTTCTTAGCTATATGTTCTAGGCCATTAATGGCCTTTTTGGATGTGATTAATGTAATCATAATTCAAAATTGTCTTTATTTCGCCAAGGCGAATTTATAATCTGCCTGGATTTCAATCTTGCCTGTGACACTCACGCACACACACACACACACACACACACACACACATATATGTGTGTGTTTAAATATATAATGGAAAACACCACAAATATACATTATATATGTTTATCTTAAAAATACCTTGAATTTCTATCAATCCTAAAAATATATTCAAGCACTCCTCGGCGAACATCTTCTTTCAACATCTTCCCTCTGACAGTTCCATTATAGTATTTGTGTTCAGCCTCAAACCAAAGTCGACAATATAAAGGCATATGTTTTTCTGTGGGTTGTCTTGCCGCTGAAATTACTTTTACTTCTCTGCCTTTTACTCGTGGATCATAATATGCAGAGAACACGTACAACCCGGAATCTGCTGCTTTTTGCCATCTTAAAGTTTCATTGGAGAAATCGGTAGGTAATGACTCTGCCCAGGAAGTCCAACCTACCACGGATTCTCCCAAATGTTCAATCGGGCCTGCTGCCTCAGTTGCTTGAAATTTGAGAGAATCTGACAATGGGTGCCCTGTCTCTGACAGCCGACTTGTCTTCAAATCTGAAGGCCCATATCTACCCGGAGAAGTGTGATTGGAACCCGACATTTGTAATTCAACAGCATCGTTATATCTTGTTAGTTTTCTTACATGTTTGCTGCGCTTGTGATATACCAGTTTATCGGTCCCGAACAGATACCAGCCTGTAATTACACAACAGGCAAGTAAAATAAAAGAAAGGCATTTTTTGTGTATTCCTTGTACAAAATAGCTTTTAAATCGCCCAGCCTTCATATTTGCCATCTTGGCGGATTTCACCATACGGTACTCTGATTCCGAACAGCGGCAGTTGATTTATATGGGCGATTTGCATAGCGCATACGGGATTTTCACAATGAAAAGTATAAAAGGGTAAGTCTAAGATTGGTTGCCATAGGTTACCACAAGTTTATGAAACGTAAAGACTAATAAAATAATGTTAGAAAAGCCGCATAACGATCAATCGGTCAAATACCGATACTTAGAGATGAATAGTAAGCAAAATCAAAATGATAAGGTACTTTGAATAACTTTTTTTGTAGCGTAGAAACCCATATCATCGTAAAGTCACGTATTTTTTATATATTAATCCAGTTACCAGACATTATTATATTATACTGCATTAAACAAACTGTATATAGACTAAGATTTTAATGTATTCCCTAAGCAAAATAGACAAACTGCAGTAAATTTGCTCCACATTTGTTGCAAACTAAATAGTTAGCAAGACACTGTTTGCATGTTGTTGCGAAATAAATTGGTTCAAATTTGCATGAGCACATAAAGTTGTTCACAGTAAGTTTGGAAGAAGTCTTCATATCCATTCAAACTGTAAACAGTACAACATGTGCCTTGAATTATTTGCATGGTGAAATTCCTTCCTGCAAAATAGCAGCAAATTTTCGGCAACAGTTTGCAAGAAGTCTCAAATTTTGCTAAGAGTGTACAGGGGTATGACAAAGGTATTGCACCACGTTGCTTTAAGGTTATTGATTATGAATTTATTTCAAGGAATTAGGGATTTTAAGTTTGGATTTTATTGAAATCGGTATTTTCAATTGAATTTTTCTACTAGATATTAACAGACTACTGCTTTATACCCTCCGAACTGCCACCAGCCTTCTAGGATATACTCATGAAAGCGTAGTAAAAGCGTTTTGAATCAGGTCGCTTTTGCTTTGGAACCAATTGTTTGGATTTGATTTCCAATTACATCTCACAGATTTTTAATAAAATTCGCATTTTGGGCATGAGTAGGTCAGCTCAGCAATGTTTAAGGATAACATAAGCCTTTATCAGCGTCCAAATACCGAAAATGAGGCTTTCCCTGCATCTAAATATTTAATAATGCATTTATCTTTGTGCTGATTTTAAACAACAAAACTTGGTTGGTGAGAAGTCGCTGTTTTATGCGAAAGGGCATCCCGTCCCACATTTGAAATTTGCACTAAAATATTGCAAAATACTTAGTATAGCAATAGATCAAGCAAACAGCCCCCCTGCGAACTTTAGATTGACCCTATCAACAAACTTGATTTAAAATCAGTCAGGCGTTGATTGGTCCTGATGGCATATCGTACTACCCGTACAAGTACATGTGCGTGTTTAGCGTGTGTGAAAATGTTCTGATTTTCAATTGTGCACGTGATTTTTAAGCTATTTTGTACACATGTGCGTGTTTGTGCAAATCTCCTGTTTTTTTAACATCTAAATGCTAATGTCACGTAGACGATATACGGTAATTTTACAAATGGCATGTAGACGATATACGGTAATTTTTCATCATGGCCATGCAATTCCACTCTTCTTTATCATTTTCTCGGCTGTTACTAGGCGTGCCCGGTATTTGTTCTTAAAATGATACATACGTGTCTCAACGCTTTCATTGGTTGTCGTATGACTTACCTGTAGAATAGGCAATTTTTTCTTCACTGGCGAATTCAGTTAATGAACTGATGTCAAAATGCCATCAAGGAGATTAATTATTTATTAAAAACGGGTTTAATCCTCTTTTGTATTTACCAGTCAGCAAAACAGGAAAAAACGGATGATTTATGATTTAGAAAAAATATCCCATATTAAATGTCAAATCTGTATTAAAGATATACAGTAGTACTTAGTATAACAACAGATCAAGCAAACAGCCCAACTGTGTACTTCATATGGATCCTATTAAAATATGCGGATTTGCAATTGTGCAAGTGATTTTATTTAATCAATTTTTGCATATGTGTGCGTGTTTGTGCGCGTTGACTGTTCATTCATGTTAATTCATGTAATATCAAAACTCTAATATACAAATGTTACCGTGCCTCTCAATATACACGTATCAACAGGCGGTAATTTTACATCATGGCCATGCAATTCCACTTTTCTTCATCATTTTCTCAGCCATTTCCAAGCGTGCCAGGTATTTGTCCTTAAAATGGTACATGCGTGTTTCAAGAAAGTTTTTCTTTCGGACCATATTTCTCCTAATGTAGATTGGGCGTCCTTGCCTAAAGTGATGCAGAACGGCTTCGGAAGGCAACACAGCATAGACGCTGGTGGCATTAATGGCACTGTGGGTCGTCATGAGATTCACTTTTTCCGGTCTTATGATCATTTTCCATCTACCACCGCCAAACCAAACGTGTAACCGCTTTGTTGCTAAGAGTGCTACCGGTTTGTATCGCAACATTCGTCCATCTTTATCTCCAGTTCTGTTTTTGTACACAGTCACATTGTCGCTGAAGACAAGCGGGAAGAAGGCATTGCTGAACCTGTAGGCAGCTCTGCTAGGAAAACTCTGTATCATGACGGAGTAGTTCTCGTGCAAGTAGGGAACAATGACCTCGTCGATGTCGTGCATAAGGAGATATTTGAACCGGTGTATGTTACGCAACACGCAGTCGTTTTGCAGTGTTAGCTGTATGTAGTTATATGGCATTTGTTTCCCTAGACCCTTTTCAATCGCAGTCACATTCCACGGTATTACAGTGACAAATCCTGAAATAAATGCTGGTATCTAATCATTGTGTCATATAGCTATGCTGATATGTTGAATGCGGTAGTTGTGCCCTGAAGCAATGCCACCTCACAATGCTTATATTATTTCTGAGATTGAATTACGTGGGGAAATTAAAAAAAAGACATATTGCACACAGCTTCATTGATAAGAACTAAATAATTTTAAATATGCAAAAAGTGGGGAATGAAACAAAGTTATTATTTTTAATGTGATTTAATGAATATAGTTACTACATTTTCATCTAACACAGTTTACGGGTTTGTAACTGGGGATGAACTATGATAAAGGCAATAAAATATTCTACATAGACTCACCTTGTTTAACGTAAAAATTGAGAACGGAGCTGAGGTTACTTGATCGGTGATAAACGAATACTTGTTGTGCCCCAAACATTTTGTATAGTTCCAAAGCTTGGATGAACCATGAAATATCATTGTAGTTGGTGAGAGCGTTGTGAATACACACACCAAATTCCTGTTGTTTGTCAGTCCAACCGTTGGACCTATCTAGCACTTTAAGGACTGGCGGCATGGGGTCTTTATAAACCCTATGAAGAGAAGATAACATTATACTCCCACTAACTCAACACAATCTTTTTGGGTCGTACAACTGACGACTACCCTATTTCTTTTTTTCAATTCTCATCTTTTTGTGAGGTCTTTACTGAACATTGCTGTTAGTACATGTACATTGTCATGCAAGTGTGACGTCATTTGCATTGGACCACGGCACGTACAAAACGACTGAAATAAGGCAAGATTTTGCTGAATTTGGGTGAGGGTTGGCATAAAATGATAAAATGTGTCATAAATAACCCTGCTGACTATTAAAATGTCCGCAAATATCTTTTCAAAATCTTTCATGTAAACAGACTAACAAAGTCTTCACCTCGGCCGAAGGTCTCACTAGAAATTTGCACAGTCATGTTGAAGTTATCCGTTGCTGTTTTTCTGTCTTTGTTTCCTGTTAGACAACACTGATTTTGTAAATTTTCTGACTCGTTTGAGTAGACACTGATGATAAAATTGGACTCATTTGACTCTCTAGTCAGAGTCCAGCACCCCTTGACCCTCATGGAGTTAATTTGACTCTTATATGGCTCTGATGGAGTCAATCGGACTCTAAAATCAGAGTCAAATTATCGGGGTCCAGTGTCGCTCGCTGGACAGTAAGCTTCGTTTCATTACAGTTTTCATCTTGCTTTGTCAGTATAAACATTACTTTATAGGTCATAGTTGGTTTTATGCATGAACAAGTGGTTTTCTGTGTGTTTCTGCATGCAGAACTCGTGCACTTATTACTGACCCGGGCTTTCAGTTGCCACACCCTTTATGTGATATGTTGGTATACAGGTCAGCAGGTTTTGTTTCCAGGTTGTAGGTTTGACCCACCAATGCATGTCAGTGGAGAGGTACATGTATGCTCACTCATTGGTATATATATATATATATATATATATATATATATATATATATATATATATATATATATATCATGCTGTTTATTACCAGATTTGCAATTTTTTTTTGTTATTGCTCTTAAAACGCCACAAGTGACTGCATGGTCTAGTGGTTAGAGCGCCCGCCTCTGGAGGTGGAGGACGTGGGTTCGAGCCCGTCCGGGCACACATCAGTCTGAAGTAAATGATATTTGCTCTCTCTCCTCTTGGCACTGTTGTTGTTATTGCTTTTGTTCATGATGTGCCAAGGTGTCAAAAATTCCTTAATATGGGGTCATGGTGACTCTTTTGTATAGATAAATCAAGGGATGACGGGATGTATGAATGGAGTCAATTGTGACCCTCCTATGGGGTCTGGGATGGCATTACTCCATTGGAGTCAACTTGACTCCAATTGGGAGTTATTTTAGTCACAACTGCTGGACTCCAAGTTTGGAGTCACTTGGACTCCGATTTTATTCTCAGTGGATTCTATCTGAAACATGGTACTTGATTTGACATTTTGGAAGAATAGTTGGCCTTTAAAATACATTTTTAAGAAATGAAAGCTTTTGTTTTTCTTCGCTTTCTCTATGAATTATATTTGATCGAACAAGTTGACAAATTAATAGAAAAGTAGAAATATAGTGGACATGGTGATACTATATACCTTTTTTAAAAACTTATAATTTAAGATGTGACGAATCCGACCAACGTCGGGATGAATCACCCTGCATAAAGATTGAGTTACAGCAAAAAAGAAGCATCAAGCAGTCTATAAAGTAATTTTTTTTTCATGTTAAGATTATCTTGAAAAAGGCAATACCTTTAAAGATATGTGTGTTATGCTTGATTGTGTGTGTTTTTGTGTCTGTGGGAAAGACAGAGAGCTAGAGAACGAGACAGAGAGAGAGAAATAAAATGATCCCTTTTGAGTTCTATGGAAAGCAAATATGTTTCACAAGACATAGACAGATTGGCTTAGGCTGCTTAGAGATGCCCTGTACCTTAGAGATTCTGGGGTGATATTTGCTATCAGTTGTACAGCTATTGGCCGCGGTATGCCCGATACATTGCAATAGACAATGCTGTTCCTAAATCTGGAAAGTGAAAATGAAATCAAAAATGAATGACGGAAATAGAAACAAATAATTCATTACGCAGCGACTGTATATTGATCTTTTTGTACAATTAAACATGAAACTGTTATGTCACTAGTGCCCTCACAGCTTTTTTTTTTTCTTTTTTTTTACCAAAGCCTTCAGGTAAACTATTTGATTTTCTTTAAACGAGTAACTTGTAAAACAAATCAAAATTAGTTAAACAAGTCGTATGATAAATTTAAGATAATTCCTGATATTCAGTGAAGTGAATCTTATGATAATCTGTGACAGACATACACAAATAATATGGATTAAAATCAGTACACGGACAATACAGATTGAAATCCAGACGGAATGTAAACACGCATAGCCGATATTGTACCAATGAGTTTTATCAGTAAAGGGGTTAGAGTTACCTGCTGATTAATCTATATGAGTACATATACCCCTACCCTTCAAAAATGACTAAAGTTCCATTTTTCATGTTCCTTAAAACTACCTCTTTGAAACAGTGCGCGAGCATATTTGAAACATGGATCTATCATGCTGCTAGTCTATCGTATTAATCCTCATCTCTGTACAACTGTACAGTATGTGTTTTTGGACGCAGACGTGCAGTATGCTATACTGTATCTCTACTACAAACATGTTCCACCACTGCACCACTAATGCTTAAATGCTACCCCGATAATACTACATTATGTAAGGTATTTAATAAAAGATCTTCTAAGCCATAGGTTCTATAAAGTAAATGGCTATATTTGGGATGTGATTTATGTAGCTGTGACTTGGATTTGAATCTCGCCTGGATTTCAATCTTCCCTGTGACACACACACACACACACACACACACACACGGTTACTACTTAATATGGAATATTATTTTTTGGCGAGTTAATTTTCTACAAAATATTTATTTTCTCTCTAACTACTTTAAATCTCAAACTGAAGTGTCACTCCATGTGTAGCCTGGTGTGTTACCTAATTACCACACAACTCTCAAAACAATTAATGCATGCAGTTGCATGTTCTGTGGTCAGAAATGTGAGGGGTGGTCTTTTCGGCAATTTCTGCCCTTGTATCAAAACGCATGGGTTTGGCCAATCTTTTGGGTGTATTTAGAGAAGCTATGAAAGAATAGCTCTGAAACTTGACAGGTACCTTAGAGAAGATATGGTTCGACTGCTAAGCAATGCAGCTTTCTATGGGATTCTTGCTCTTAGAGAAAATGGACAGAAACGGACAGCCATTGACAGGCAATGCAACATTTATCAGGAAGCGTTAGTAAAGTCCTCCAAAGAAATGCTACAACAAAGGCACTAACTCCAATACCTCGACCAGGGTGTCCGCGTATCACACCAAGAAGACAGAATCGCCTTTTCTTTAGAGTGCGCCGTGCTGGTCGTACAAAGACAACCAGTGTCCTCAGAAAAGAGTGGCAGAATGTCATTCAAACGCCCGTTTCAAGGTCACTCGTGAACAAGAGATTACTGCAAAGCGGTTATTTTGCACGAAAACCAGTAGGGAAACTACTGCTAACAGCAGGTCATATACAGCGACGTCTGCAATGGGCTGGGGACCACGTGCGTTTGCAGCCAAAACACTGGAATCACGTCATTTTCGGTGATGAGGCCAGATATGGAGTTTTTAGGGTTGACGGTCGAATCCATGTCCGCCGACGTGTACGAGGGACATAAAACGATGGTTGTGTACTGCCTAGGGTGCAAGCAGGGGGTCGTAACGTCTCTGTTTGGGGAGCATTTCATGTCGGTGCCCAGAACCAGTTGGTTTGTCTGAGAAGCAACCTCAACCAGGGTTCCTACAGAGACATTCTACAGCAAACAATGCTTCGATTTGTAAGAGTCTAATCAGGAACAACTTAGTGTACCAAGACGACTGCGCAACCCCACATCAAGCTCGCAGAATCACTGTTTTTCATCGAAACCAATGGGTTCAGCAACTGCCCTGGCCTGCAAAGTCCCCAGATATGAACCCAAATGAAAATCTGTGGGCGGAAGTAACTCACAGAATTAATAGCTATGGTCATCGGTCGGTAAATAGTGACGAACTGCGACAGGCAAATATCACTGCGTTTAATGATATTCCCATCCAAACTAAAAAATTTGTCACAGGGTATGCCATGTAGGATGAGGGCGCTGCAAGCGGCTGCTGGAGGTCATACCCGCTGTTGATGACTTTTAATGATTTGTTGTAATGAGTTCTTTGACTGTGTAACATATCACTGTCCGGAGGCTATCATTTTTTTTAATATCTTAGCTTAAAATTAATACTAACATCAAACTGTTGACATGGTTTTCTGGGGGTGTTCTTTTTTTTTAATCATATCTTATGTCAGATTAGATATTATTGACCAAAATATCTCACAATAGGCGACTGGATATTTTTATCACTCAATGACATACTTTTTTGATGAATCAAGCCAAAAAAATTTTAATCAGCACTCAAAAATAACAATGATAAAAAATATTCCATATTAAGTAGTAACCCTGTATATATATAATATGTAAAACATCACAAATGTATATTATACATGTACATCTCTAAAATACCTCCCATTTCTGTCAACCCTATGGATATATTCAAGCACTCCTCGGCGGACATCTGTCAATATGTTCCCTTTGACAGTTCCATTATAGTATTTGTGTTCAGCCTCAAACCAAAGTCGACAATATAAAGGCATGTGTTTTTCTACAGGTTCGCATGCCGCTGAAATTACTTTTACTTCTCTGCCTCTTACTCGTGGATCATAATATGCAGAGAACACGTACAACCCAGAATCTGTTGCTTTTTGCCATCGTAAAGTTTCTTTGGAGAAATCGTTAGGTAATGACTCTGCCGAGGAAGTCCAACCTGTCACGGAATAGTCCAAATGTTCAGTCGGGTCTTCTGTTTCAGTTGCTTGAAATTTGAGAGAATCTGACAAAGATTTTCCTGTCTCTGTCAGCTTAATTGTCCTCAGTTCTGAAGGTTCATCTTTCCCGAGAGAAGTGTTATTGGAACCGAACACGCCGTGTCCAACAGCTTCGTTATATCTTGTTAGTTTTTCTACCTGTTTGCTGTGCTTGAGATAAAAAAGTTCATTGGCTCCCAACAGATACCAGGCAGTAATAACACAACAGGCAAGTAAAATAAAAGAAAGGCATTTCTTGTACAATCCTTGTACAGAAGAGCTTTTTAATCTTCCAGCCTTCATATTTGCCATCTTCACGGTGTTTACCTTGCGGTCCTCTGATTGTGAACCGCAGTAGTTTATTCATATAGGCGGTTTGTATATCGCATACGGGTACAGGGTACTTTCACAATGACATGTACAAAAGGGTGAATTTCAGATAACGCCATAGATTGTTTCTGTCACAGATGCTCATAAAATGTAAAGACCATTAACTTATTTTAGAAAAGTCGCTTATGCCTAAACTCAGAGATGAATACTAAGCAAACTCATAGCATAGAAAATGCAGGTAATTTTTTACTTATCCCTCCGATAATAATACTATGCCCATATTGTCATGGAATCACCTATATAATATTTATTAACCCAGCTAATATATAAACCAAGACATATTTCATCTCACATATTTTAACGGAGTTTGCGCCTTGGGGTTGCATCGGCCAGTTTAGCAAAGGGTATTGTAAGTCTTTGATATCGAAATGAGTTTTTTCCTGCATCTAATTATTCAAAAATGCACCTTGCACCAATTTCCTATAGAATCTTATAAGATCCGATAGGACTTTATCGTATGGAATTTCTAACGCGACAGAAAACAAAACAAACAAACAAAAAACAGTTAAATTTATTTTAACAAAGACCTCGCCTCCACCAATCATATGCCCACAAAACTTTTCATCCAAATGGTGAAATACTTTTGTCTCTCCATATATATATACGTACGTCGTGAACTAAAATAAATAATCCAAAGAATAAAGCTTGAATATTTCTTAAATTAGTAACTAGCAATTGATATTGTTTTCTACAACATTTGATGTTTATCTTCAGCAGGGAATGAGGCTATCCAGGTGAATATGTTTGCCCCCCCCCCCCCCCCCCCCCCACACACACACACATAATGCCTTAAAAGGCAGGTACAGGTCAGGTAGGGTAATCCAATCAATTCTGTTGAGACTTTCCCCTGTCATCTTACGGCACTTGTTCATACTACGATTTTAAGGAGACTTTTATGATTTATCATTGAAACTAATGAAACGAAATTTGTTGGCATTCCAAACATTGGAAAACTAATTAAGTGCAGAACATGCTATGCTATAGGCCGTGCTTATAATGCCTAGAGTCAACATAACATATAGGAGACATGCTTATCCATGACCAGAGGGAAAATGTCTAACTTTAAGCATTTCTATGTAAGAATCAGACACCCACATCTTAAAAAGAAGCGGTCTATCATCCATATTCCTTAATTATTAAAAAGCAACCCAGATTCACCTGTGTCATTCATATGTCATTGATATTTTGACATGCAACTGAACGCATTTTGCAACCGGTTGCAAAATGCGGTCGGTTGCAAAATGCGGCTCTACACTGTGCCATTCCTTAGACATAATGTTACACGATGTATGTACTATATTCTTTTTCCTGGTCTTTCATTCTGTTCCTTCACATAGGCGAGAACATCATACGTACTTTTGGTTTTTCTTTATATGTTCTGAGAAAACGTTTGTTTTGCTTTACCTTCCTTTCCCCCTTTCTTGGTGCCATTATCTAAATATCTCCCCTTTCTTGTTTTTCTCTATTAGATGTATTTCAGCTGTGAGCATCAAGGTCTTGATAATTCGAATCTTCTGTTGGACAGGGTGGTGAGAAGTCCACTTTAGACTGCAAGCAGTGATCTATGTGAGTATGTGACCATTTGCGTCCCTGTCATTGTGTATGTTCCTGTGCTCGCACACGCGTGGGCGTATGTGTATGTTTGAGGGAGAAAGAAAGAGATGCAGAGAAATAGAAGAACAAAAAGAGTGAAGATAACTGTGATTTGAACCACCAGTTCAGCAGTTTTTTTTTTTTTTTTTTTGATTTTGAATACATGTTTTGTAATTGTACTTGTAGCTCCCTGGGGTCGTAGACTGATAGAAGCAAATCTCAACGGGAATTGCTTTATTTTCAGTATCTCAGGACAGTATTTCAGTATTTCAATGGAGTTAGTGACGACCCGGGTGACAACCCCATTTACTCTGGTCACAATTCGAGTCCACCTTAGTATGTTGCTCATTTTTCTGTATGCTATTGCCCTTGCAATAACTGAAAGCCAGTTAAGTGATTTACGTACAATTATCAGTGTCCACTGCTTGCAAACCCACCCTGGCCTAAAGTGTCTATTTAATTTCAAGAAGTACTTCTCAGGATTTCCATCCCCTGCATTGAATAATTTTTTGGTTCAAAAATATCTGACAGGAGTTGACTTTGACTGTCTAGTGTGCCCTAGCTAATAGTAAGTGCAATGCTGACTTGACCACAAAGACAGGAAAAATAAGCTAGTTCACAGAATTGCTAGTAGAACTGTACAGGAGCGTAACCAGACATTTTAAAATTGTACGCACAGATTTTCATAATTGCCAGGTACATCTAAATTTAGACTTACGCAACAGATGAAGGACAGTTTAAATTATATGTACCAAATATCACAGCTTATTTTCACCAGTAATACAATCATCACTTAAAGTTAAAATATTCCCACGATATAATTAAGTTACAGTATATTATTTCACCAAGAACCAACACTTTTTCCAGTACTGGGGTACAGGCCGTCCGAAATTGCAATCCGTAATTTCTTCGGAAATTTCAGGGCGTCCTACTTTTCCAAGTGACCGGGAGGAGGGGGGGAATAAATGGAAAAAAAATTAAAGAGGAATAAATTTTAAGGGGGTGGGGGGGGGGGGGTAAAAATAATCGATAACGATCTCCCGCCGACGCGCTATCGCAAAAGAAACTCCCCTAAAGAAACTCCGCTGACGACATACCGCGAACGAAGTCCCTTGTACGAATATAAAAATTGCTTTCTCGATTCCCTCGGTTCGCGATTGATCTCCCGCTGAAGAGATGAGAATGACCCTGCATTTCGATTTCTGAAAAAATCAAACCAATGGCCCCTTTTTGAAATTAAAATTTTGACTAGCTGAATCATACTTCCAAAACGTACCCATTGGCACAGTTCACCCTCTACAGTACGAAAAATTTTGGGCCCCGAACCTCACGCCAAAGGGGGGGGGAGGGTCGGCTTCGCATCCGCGCCTCCCCCTCCCTCTAAATAATCCTGGATCCGCCCCTGCCATGGTCAGCTTAATGATGATTTTTCTAAAAGTTGAAATTATATATGGTATCATCCAAAATCAAGCAATTATACCACAGGATAAAATTCTGATATATCTCATTTTAATTATTTGTTTGTGAAAATTGTCCATGCCACCCTCTTAGTTTGGAGGGCTAAGCTGGATCAAGTCCGTGTCAAAATTCTTTGAAGCTTTGCAGAAAAAATCTTCTTTTGTTTGTCTGCCAACTTATTAAGCCCGATGTCCAGATTTTATCTAGTGCCCCCTGGTCTGCAGGAACTGCTTTTTGAAAATAACCCACAGGTAGATTTTACCTGAGATAAATATCGCCGGGGAGATTGCGTTCGATACACCCAAGACAAAGGTTAATTGAGAGTTGAAGGGCATTTAACCCTCCAATTAAGAGGTAAAGGAAGTTCCAGTTGGATGGACGATTTAGATAGGACTTCTGAAGATAACTAGTATTGTTTACCTCAGTTCTTTGAAATCAAACGAGAAGGGTGTCGCAACGATGGTGCGTGTACAATTTATACAGAGGATTTGTACATTCAGGTGTCTTTAACTTACAGTCGAAGGGGATTTTAGATTATATTCTGTAAAAAAATACACTTAATTTCTAGAGAATAATATCATGGTTGGCCCAGAAAATTGTACGCATAGTGCATCCGTGCGTATGCCTGGTTACGCCCATGCTGTAGAAAGAACAAAATAATCAGTATTGCTATAGGTGTGCTGACAAGCACACCCACTACACTTCGTTTTACATAATGACCTTAATTTACATATTTGAACAGTTTTTGCTGGTCGCACCCTTGAGCGTGTGCAGTGTGTGCCAGTCTGCAGTGAGTAGCAGAGTTATACAGTGGAATAACTGTTGTGGGTTTAGTTGAAAGAGGAATATAATGGTGAGATATTTATGTATAAAATTGTATTTACATGTAAGTCATTAAACTTGTATGCAAATATTGAATTACTTTATCAACTTATTATAGAACATTAGGTTATTTATTCACAAATAGTAAATGTTGTTGCTGACTAGAGAGTGTTTTTAACTCCATATCTTTGTGCATCTAAAATTCATGTCATTTATGTATGCTAAACAATTAGTTTCATTTGTGTTTTTTTAGTTTCACGACAGTGTCTTGATATCGATATACTGGAAACAAAATGTTGCCCGCTGACATTTGCTTCTTTGCTTCTTTATATTCTCTGTCCCCGATGAACTACAAGAACAATTACAAAACATGTGTCATGATCCAAACTTCGCTGAACTGGTGACACACTGATTTCAAAGGTTGAAGAAAAATCCTGACGGTATTGAAGATATGACGGTCAAATTTACAAGAACCTATCTTCTCCTATTGGTCCCTGTCCTGACACCAAGGGCAATCCTAGAGAGGGTGAGAAACGTCCAATGTTCTCGTCAGTGAGGCTAACCAATTTCAGGGTACGCACATTCAGAAAACCATGTATTGTGGGAACGTTACTAATCAAGTCACTGGTAGTACTAGTAGATATCAGTCTTTGGTCTTGAACAAGAACCTCGATGACGAGTGAACAGTTGTCAAAAACAAAAGACCCAGGTGTGGAAGATCGAGTACTGTTCATGCGTGCCACAAAGACCAAGCCTCATTGCCTCTCAAGGTCACAAACCAATATCCGGCACTGACGGTTAGGCTCGTCATAATCATGTAACTAGGGTGTTTCCAACCCTTGTTGGAACACGGATGGGGTGCCATATTTAAGAGTTCAGATTTTTCAATCTATATATCCACTTTATTTGTTGATTAATGATTTGCCATATAAAAAGAGGAGATCCACAGAAAACTTTGCTGGTCTTTGGTTTTGTAGTTGCAATCAACAAATGAGTCTGTTTACCATGCCCTTGTAGAGAAGTCTTCAAAGATTAGAACAAGGTATTGAAGTCATTATAAATCCTAATTCAATTCATATAGATTTTTTTTAATTTGTGGGTCTGCTTATTTCCTATGTGTAAGGAAAGTGTATCAGTGCAGGATATTTATATGAGTGTAATGTTGTTTAATTATTATGTTGCTATGTTTCCGGTGTTATATAGTGAGAGTTATTCTACTTTGAATTTACATTTATTGTTACATTTGCCGTATTGTTTTAGGAATCTTGGTCCTTTTGTGGGTGTACTCATGTTTTCCATGTGAATGCCCAAATCATAGCAATAGTGAACATTCTCCAGCCTTTGCCATCATGTATTAAACAAATTCCAGGTCAGTACAAATCCATTGGAGAAAACGTTTGTTTAAACCTCAAATCCAGCATCTGGCAACAGAATTCTCATTGGAAAATGATATGATAAATTCTTAGCAGATTGTCTTTATGCAAAACCTTTTCCTGTACTGGCATTTACCTCACGTGTCCCTTTGTCAAATGTGGAGATTTTTACATGCTTTTACTTAGAAATCAAAGCATCCATTAAAGTAAATACTTTGATCACGATAATGGTGTTATGGATTTGGGTTTTGTAGAAATTGTCGTCAAGGTGTGCTTCTGTGCATCAGGTGGTTGTAAATTTTGCAAAGGTTATGCCTTTTTTAAGACTCAAAGCTGGTAGATACCCCGCTTATTCCAAGTGGGAGCATGACGATATACTTCCGCCACTTACACATATTCATGAAGTCAAACCAACAATGGATATAAAGGTGGTTAAAGTAGACAGATAGTGGGTCTATATTTAGCAGTTTTGAACAACAAAACAATATTTGTATTTGAACCTCCAAACATTAAAGAAAGTGATTAGAATTTGCATTTGTGCATCAATAATTATAATTATAATAATTAATAATAATTTATACTAGCATTTGGACCTATTTATGTGCAAATAAATAAAGTTGGTCAAAAGTGGGTCAAATTGTAAACTATACATAAACTGCGTTTGTTCTAGTTTATTTGTGCGTTAGTGTAAGTAAAAATAACTTTGGGAAGGGGAATGAAGAATTTTTCATTTTTTTCTAAAAGCAAGTGCTTTTTTAAGTTTAATGCAAACAGTTAATAAACCAATAAGTTTATTGCAAATCTGGTTGCAAACTATAAGCAATTGCCTTAGTTTCTTGCAAACCTCTTGCGAACTGTGAGTAAATGTCTAGAATTGCAACTTGGTTTTACCTTTCTACAAGTGAGTAAATTTTATGTCTAAGTTTACTGCAGATAGCAAATCAATGTTTCTAGTAAACCTGGTTGCAAACTATAAGTAATTGTTTAAATTTCTGACAAACATCTTGAAAATTGTAAGCAATTGTCTAGGTGTATAGCAAAATTCCTGTGAACTGTAAGTTACTGTCTACGTTTCTTAAAGTCTTCTTGCAACCTGTAAGTTAACTACTAAGTATCTTCAAAACCCGCTTGCAAAATGTAAGTTATTGACTAAGTTTCTCGCAAACTTTCCCCAAACTGTAAGTAATGTATATGTGTCCTCAGACTTCTCGTAAACTGTAAGTTAACCTTTGCAAACTGTAAGTAATTGTCTTGAGTTTCTTAAACCTGCTTGCAAACTCAGAGAAGATTTTCATCAGCTGTGTTAAGTTATAAGAATTTTTCTTCAGTCAACAGCTAATATTTAGATAGGTTTTACCCCCAGTATTTAGAGGGGGGCAAGTACACCTCCTGAGTAGAGGCTATTCACCTGGATAGCCTCATTCCCTGAAGAAGATATCCTGATAGACATCGAAACATTGGAGGTAAAACCTATCTCAATATAAGCTTCTTGTAAACTGTAAGTGAACTTTTAAGTTTGTTGCAAACTTTGTAAACTATATGCAAACTACCAATAGATGCAAAAAATCCAATATTAGGAAACTCGCTGCCGAAAGTGATATACCCTGTACATGTACATCCACGCAAGAAAGTATTTTTGATCCGTGTGATTGTCAGACTCATATGTGGCATTAAAAAAAGTGAAATAGTTAATTTGTGCAAGTAATTTCTATACTATAACTCTGGTTATGTAATTTATGAACAAAGTTAAATGAGAAACATCATTTTGAATTAGTCGAAATGTAAACGGCAGATCAAAAAGCTGTGTCATTTATTGAGGGGTACCCACCTTCTTGGACTGTGTCCTTTAAAGCTAAACTACATACGGTATCATTAGTACTGTAGTAGTCTTAACGTGCATTATAAAGATGAGGGTACTGAAATTCACAAAGTACGTCTCTAAAATGAATTCTTCTTTATCCATATAAATTTAAATCTCCCCCAAACTCTCAAGAAATCAAATATACTTACACAAAGATAAAGGAACTTCCTAAATTTAGTGCAAACATGATCTAATCAATTGTTAATTGGTAAAAAGGCATGGACTTTCTTCCAAACATAAAGCAAATTTTAAGGTGAAAAATAGTTTGTTACAAATTTGCTGCAAAACAGCAAGCAAGCTTGGTCTTTCTGGCAAATTGATTAAAATTTAAAATTAAAATTTGTGTAAAATGGAGAGCTTCTTGCATAGTTTTTGCAAACCTCTATGTTATTAATGAGTTTCCTGCAAATTGGCAGCAAATTTGCAACAACTGTTCTTTTTTTTTTTTACTACAACCTGCTAAGTTTTTTGCAGACTGTTTGGTTCGCAGCAAATTTGCTGCAAATTTTTCATTTTGCTGAGGGTATATGCTATCTTTACTATGAGCTTGTCTTTCATAATTAAGCCGCTGTGCCATTTTTTATCACAGGCAAGGAGTTGGTTAATAACACCATAGAGCTTTAATAAATGTTTCTAAAAAGACCGTCTATTGGTCAGTCACGGGTTTTCGGCTCTCTGATCCGTTTAATGAAGGATTGATCGTTTTGCCCATATTGTTATGCCTTATTTAGTTTGTCATCAATATTTATTGTTGTCGTCTGATGAGGCCCAAGTTCTCTTTGGTCATTTTTGATCACAGACCAGGGGTAAATAACACCATATATCGTTATTTATACTTGTATGTCATGATCCACCCGTCCTCCTGAGCTACCACGAGGTGCCCTTCCTGCTTAGTACACACAGCCCTGGATCTCCACAGTCCATCCTTTTCTGTCAGCACATATCGCATGAACTGGCCAGCAGAGACACCTGGTGGATGTTGTCAGCAAGGAAGGCGGAGATAAATATGGCTCCATTTTCATCCACACAGACACCCTGTGAAACCATTATGACGCCTTCCCCAACGTACGTGTACCGTAGCTGACCCTCAGGTGTGTAGACACGTATACAGCAGTCATTGAGATCTGATACTATGACGTCACCACTGCGTGTGGTTGATATGTACTTGGTATATTGTACTGGTTTCGATGAGGTGTCTATGAATGATCCGATCTGGGCACCGTCAGTACGATATACCATAACCTCATTCCAGGTACCTTCCAGGTACATTCCAGGTACCTTCGTGGTTCACTGCAAAACGACCAATTGTGCTGCACTAGAACGATGATTTCACACCACCGTCTTTACTGTATATCCTCACTTCCGGTGTACTGCCGTCCCATACAGTAGCTGCTATTGTACCGTCACGTAGTACTGTCAGTCCATTTAGTCCCGTAACCTTGATCTCCTTCTTGATGTCCCCTATGGAGGAATAGATGATGATATGTTGAGAACTTGGTAAGATGGAATCCTCCGCTTGCACAGGTTTTCTGAAGATTATCTACCAGTCGGATGGCGTCAAAGGTAGATTTCACAGATTTAATACAGTCGTCTACATAGTCATTTCTGAGAAGAGTTTTACTTACTTCAGAATTTTCTGCTTGAGCCCCAATTTTCTTCAGAACAAAATTGGCAACACTAGGAGAGGAAACGGCACCAAAAAGATGAACGCTCATCTGATATTCTTGCAAGTCACCGTTTTCCCACCGCATGAATCTCATAAAACTTCTCTGTTCTTCTGGAACACAGACCTGATAAAACATGGATTCTATATCGGCAGTGAATGCGGTTTGATGCTGACGGAACCTACAAAGAACTCCCACCAAGTTGTTGGCCAGATCCGGTCCTTGTAATAGGTGATCATTCAAGCTTGTCCCTTGAAACTTGGCACTCGCATCAAACACCACTCTAATTTTCCCCGGTTTGTTTGGGTTGTATATACCGTGATGAGGTAGGTACCATACTTGGCCCTGTGCTGAAACATCATAAAGAGGAACACGCTCTGCATAACCATGCTCCAAAATATTTGTAACAAATGCTACATAATCTTCACGGTAAGTTTCGCTTTTCATCATCTTCCTCTTTTGCCACAATGCCCTCTGTACTGCTTGTGACCGGTTATTAGGAAGTGACACTTCACTGGATATGAAAGGTAAGGGCAGTCGCGCCGTCTCCGGGAGATAATTGCAGTACGCGGTAGCCGCACACGCTGTTAGGCACGTGACCTTTAAGGAGCACACACTAATGCTAATTGTTTGTGAATTTGGTGACATTTGATGGCGTCTTTTTAATTTAATAGACAAAAACAAACTTAGTCATTTCAAAATTTAATCTGAGAGCTCCATTATGATAGCCACTCCGCTGACAAGAACGTGGTGACGATAGATGACATTAAAAAATCACAGCCTGGATGATGCTGATCATTAGTTCAAAAAGTATGAATTCCTAAATAAAAGTATGAATTCCTAAATAAGCAAAACTTTAATTATTAACCTGTATGCAATAATTTCGTATCGACATCCACGTCAATGCTTCAGACGAGAGAGGATTTAATAAGATGTGAACGTGGTTGATTATAAACTTTAAAGATTAAAAGTGCACAAAATTCAGGGTTCCTAAAGGACACCTATTCAAAAACATCCAAAATCTTTTGCGTTAAGGGTGATATTTTTTATGATTCTGCTTGATTTTTAGACTTGGCTTTGTCTCGCATACCGTTTGAATATTCTTAGAATCAAACTTATATCTGAGTGAAATGAGGCAAAAATACAGTTTCTAGCTATAGGGAAACTCTTGAGTAAAATTAAAGTTATGTAAATTCACATTATCGTCCTGATGTCAAGCTCTTCTAATACATGCACGTATATTGTTATAATTGTAGGTAGATTCAATCATGTAAAAGAAAATAATAGGTAAAAATTAATTAGTTTATATGTACATATACATTCAGGCCAGGTGCCTCTGCCGAATCAAGCCATTAAAAAGGATGGGTTAATCTTAAAATGTCTCTACACCCCCGTATACCCATATCGTCTTACACTGCATATATACTATTATACTAAAGTTCTCTCATGCTTTAATGTATTTACAACTGTTAAAATGTAACCCGTCTCTAAAGAAACCGTCAGTCATTGGGTCATTTATTTGCATCTGTAACGAAGCCGTTTCTAAAAAGACTGTCCATTGGTCAGACACGGGTTTACGGCTCTTTGACCCGTTTCATGAAGGTTCGATCGTTATGCCTTATTTGGTTAAGCATCGATATATATATTGTTGTTGTATGATGAGTCTCAAATTCTCCTTGGTCTCACAGTTTTATATTTACAAAAAATATACACATCTGATAATTGTGCTCAATATGTGATATCCATGTACAGGTATGATTATATTAGTATACAGATTAAATTTGTAAACATTATCGTCTTTCATATTGAAGCCGATGTGTCATTTGATCAAGGACGAGGAGTAAATAACACCATATGTCGTTATTTATACTTGTATGTCTTGATCCATCCGTCCTCTTGAACTACCACGAGGTGCCCTTCCTGGTTGATACACACGTCGTGTGGTGCCCTCAGTCCATCCTTGGCTGTCAGCACATATCGCATGAACTGGCCAGCAGGAGACACCTGGTGGATGCTGTCAGCAAGGATGTCGCAGATAAATATGATTCCATATTCATCCACACAAACACCATGAGATCTCCTCATGACGTCCTTCCCATCGTACGTGTACCGTAGCTGACCCTCAGGTGTGTAGACACGTATACAGCAGTCATTGGGATCTGATACTATGACGTCACCACTGGGTGTGGTTGTTATGTACTTGGAATATTGTGCTGGTTTCGAAGCAGTGTCAGTGAACGCCCTGACCTGTGTACCGTCAGTATGATATACTCTTACTTTATCATCCATCACGACCAGCTGACCTTCGTGGTTCACTGTAATACGACTGGGTGTGCTGTACTTGAACGATGATTTCAATACACCGTCTTTAGTGTATATCCTCACTTCCTGTGTACTGCCGTCATATACAGTAGCTGCTATTGTAACGTCACGTAGTACTGTCAGTCCTCTCAGCCCCGTAACCTTGATCTCCTTCTTGATGTCCCCTGAGGAGGAACAGATGATGATGCGTTGCTTGCTTCTATCAGCATTACACCACGTCCCAACCACGACGTCACCACCAGGCATACTGTCCACAGCAATCGGCCACTCTTGTGGATCCTTAGAACACTGCAATTGGTGTTGTGTGATCAGTGTCGGCGTGATCTCTCCTATAACCACCGCACCCATTGCCTGCTGTATGGCTGTTTCTGTCAAAGTGATGGTCTGAAATCTTAACGCGGGCACAGGAGAGGAGGGGAAATGCGTCTCCAACATTTCCTTTAGTGAAGTCTCCCATTCCGCGTGATTTTTAAATACACTTGAAGCTGAAGCGTCTTTCACCAGATTTTCATATGCTTTGAGTTGTTTTTCGAGGGATGCTATTTTATTGGTTATTTGCAGCTGAAGTTTTATATCCAAATACGCTTCGTCTACATCCTCTTTGGCTTTTTCAGCACCTGCTTTCACCAGCTTGTAAAGTTCGTCTTCTCGTGCCTCAATAGCTTGTTTAGCTAGCAGCCTTTGCTCGTCCAAGTCGGCTAGTCGTTTCTGTTCTTCTTTTTCTATCGAAGGTTTCTTGAGAGTTATATCTTTGATTTCATCGATAATCCCGTTCAGTTTACATTTCAAGTCCTCTGCCGCTGTTATTGCGTCTCTCCAAGCGTCTGTGTGTCCTTTGTGTGTGTCCACCATACATCGCTCACAGACAAGGACGTCACATTGGGGACAGTAGGATTTAAGATAAAGGGATGGGTGTACCTGACATTTGTCTGTGAGGGCTGCTGTTAATTCTTTCAGTCTGTGACCCTTCGATACTTTTGCCCTTCTATGACAGCCGGCACACGTAGAACACATGAGTTGGTTACAGTCCAAACACAGGGAGGTAGCAGGGGATTTATTGTCTTCTGGACACACGTCACATAAACCTAGAATGTGAATAAATACGTGTTTCCAATTTTGATAAAATAGACTTTTGTACTGGAAAAGATATTTAACATTTTTTCACAGATCTGTCTTACAGAAATGGAAGTTTTGTGTGATATTATTATTCCTAATATAACATCATTTTGCGAGCACCGCTCAATAGTTCAAAATATGTTCGATCCAAAATCCTGTGCTCTGATTCATTGTTACTACTCGAACACTGAAGTTTGCAATGGCAATGTTCAATATGATTAATTTTCCAAATTGCCGCTCAACTTATGATTGAAATACAGGGTACAATTGGCATTGGCTAGGTTATATACCTGTTCCATCATAGCTGGCACTTTGTCTTAAAACATTGGACAAAAAGTCTTGTCCATATTCTTCTAAAAGTTTGAGGAAACAATCAAATGCGCCCTGATGTGAATAGTTCATCACGACATCAAGCAGATGTTTTATGGCGTCTTTTGTCGCTGGTTTACTCTCCACAATCTGGCGATCTCTCTCCTCAATGACGCCATCTTGGTACAGATGTTCAACAAGCCCTGTACTCCTCGGGTCTGTCAGGTTGTTGACCAGGTAGACATACTGCTGTCTGATCCTCTTCTTTTGATCTTCATTCATGATGACTCTGAAATATATAACGGAAACATGCAGAACATATACGTCTTGTCCCTTCAGATGAACAAAGGTACACAAGAAAAACAAATAAGTAGGTAGACATATATACTATTAATAAAACATCTAGGTAGTAATTTATTTCGTGGATCTTTTTATGTTTATATGGAGCTAACAAAATACGAATAAAATGTATTTGCCTAGAAGGAAGTGATACTGTTTGTTTATTTATTTATTTATTTATTTATTTATTTATTCTGTATCATTTTTTTCAGTAACTACTAACTATATATCTTTCGGTACATGTCCAAGTGCGAGTGAATATTTGAAGAGAAAATAGCCCACTGATACAAAAGTATGGATTAAACTGCATCATAAAATATGTCCGCAATGAGGAATCCTTAATAGGAAGTATACAGCAATGCCGACTGCTTACTGAGTCAGAGTTGTAGTCTTCATCGTCAATATTAACCTTTGCACAACACAATGTGCATGTATCGTTCATAACACCAGTATTCTCATTTGTGTTCGCCTGTTGCCCAAGGCTTGACAAAATTTTTATAGTGAAAATGAAATATCTTACATGACAGAAGTTGTGTACAACTGGGTCAAACAGTACCCTCTATTATGACTACAGATTAATGTTTTCACTAGATATTAACAAATATATATCTTGATAATTGTCGCTTTAGAGAAAGGGACTCACAATTAATCTGCAGCCCTTGTAGGGGGTAAGTAAATTAATCTAATTATTGTTAAAAAACAGTGATATTTAACATACGGCACGTAATGAAACATGTGTCAGATCATTGGAATGGCCTGAACGGAGCATATTCCCCAGAAAACATTATTAAAATCCAATGTACAGGCAAGAGCGGACATCAGATAAATGGCGATGCATTGTTCTGTTAATCAAGGGAAGTTGCCCCTCGTGCATCACGACGCTCACCAGACGTTTGCCATTGCTACCAGAAGCCAATGTTAAGGAACCCAAATTAACTGAAATAGTACGCCCACTGGCCAAAATCACTTTAAGAACGAAGCAAGAGGGTTGTAAGTAATCGATAAGACAGCATTTTTTGTCAAGTCATCGTCAGCTGACTTATAGGGATATCAAGTTGATTCAAAGTGCCTTCCTTTTAATAAGGGGAGGTACTGGAACATGGGCATGGACGTGACAGGTGTCACGTAGCCCCGAATATTCTGCACAATACATACCTAGGGATGTTATATGACAGTGGCGATATGCTGATCATTGAAGCCTGTCCATTTAGTCAAGCTTCCATTTAGTCAAGCTTCAGTGAAGATCGAGGGCAACCTCGAGCCGCTACCCAAAAATATCTCGCTTCACTCGAGATTTGTGCGTAGCGACTCTCGGAAAATTCGGATTTAACCTCGATGTAGTCTAGAATTTCACGACTACATCTTGGTTAAATCAGTCGAGGTCTCTTAAATGCTGAAAGCCGAAGACAGTGATCATGTGACCTTCTTGGCATCAAGAGAACAGTGACTTTACTTGCGTTATATACATGTACCTACCAGTTGACAAATTTAAAATCTCTTTCACTCTTAAAAATTAACATAAACTTATCACGTTTAACAATTGTTCTTTATAATTTTATTACACTAAGTCATATCATATGGGTACGGTTTGAAAACGGGAATTAGTTTACATTTAAGCCACGCGTGCATACAAATAATTACTGTATTTGTAAATCTATAACTTTTTAACGAGGGTTGTGTGATTTACCTTTTGTTTTTAAGCTGTTCATTCTTCCTCTTTATCAGATACAGTGATCGGAATAATTTTGTTTCCGTTGTACACCGGTGTAACCACGTTCGAAATGTTTTAATCCCTATCTTGTGAATAGAAGGGGGCGGACAAACAATGGAGGGCCGTATAAATCCCTTCAAAATTCGAACGCACAAACACAATAGCTTAGGTGGAATAACACAATACTTAATACGAGTGAACCCCATGACGCCGGTTTCTGTGGCCCAGCGCGAGCGTGACAATCCGCTGCAACTAGGTGTAATTAACAGCAGGATACATCAGCCAGAAGGTCCCTATTGTTTGTTGCGGCGATAGGATTATAGCTTGAAGAGGCTAAACCCATGCTAAGGCGTGCCACGCGAAGCGAACTGTCCTTTTGTTCACTAGTTTGGCACGCGCAGCTGGTTTTTAGTGTTGCTAACAAACTGCTAGTTAAATTTGTTATCAGTTATTTCATCCTATATGAAATTTCCGCAGTCAAAAATTGAACTAATTATTGTTTATTTGGTTGAAATGCATGAGCGTCAGCATCAATCTGTCTCAAAAAATTCCTATTGCATTAATTTATAAATGTATAATTTATTTATGTACTTACGTTTTAATTTGAAATATCTGCATTCAAGCGTTCAAGTATTTATAAAACATGAATGATAATGAAAGAGGAATAAGGAAATAACATATTACTTATATTATGCTTATATTATAATATTGAAATTAAATGAGGTGCATTGACATAGGCGCAATGACAATCCAACTACAACGTGCAACAGGGAGAAGTCTGGCTGTATGATCATACAATATACGAAAGTACGGTCAATTAAAAGTGTAAATCATCAGTTAAATAGGAGGGGGTCTTACTATGGTCGCTATCTATTGTTAAACCCGACTGTTATTGTCTCTCAAACAAGCTTAAAGCATGCCTATACAATTACTGTGTCTCCGGCTGCCGTTCAGAAACACCATGTCGAACGTATTTTGCTACAACATGGTACACTAGCGACTTGTTTTAGATCACTCAAGAAAGGATGCATACGTGCGACACCAGAGGAAAAACAATCAAGTATGCGTCTGATCCATTAATAGTAATTGCACAGTGCATGTTACTAGACCTTTGTCCTAACTCAGTAGTTAGGAATAGGATGTTTGGATAAAAAGCTTCTATTCAACTCGCTTAGACCAAGGGCGTGATGCTATCATCCGATGAAACACGTAACTGAACCCTCTACCTGAACCTGAAGTCCCTTTATCTGAAACAAAAACTGCCCCTTGAACATGTCCATTTTTTAATCGTCAAATGATTTGTGATTTCATTGAACGTCTTTGATCGAAAGCTTTCAAGTGACAATTACCGAACCATGTGTTGATTATTTATTAAAGCGTAATTAAGTTTATTCAACATGATCTATTTTGTAAACGATACTTGCCAAGATTGAGCTTGGATTGATCACCGTCACTATTTAGCTACTCGCCTATAATGCGTGCTGAACGACAGACAACTTAAAAATATTATCTGTGTAACTGTGCAAATGAACGCATTTAGTTAAAATATAACAAAGCCGGCATTTAATCCATCGAACATATTTATATTTGTTCTTTTAAAACCAGTGTAAGGTTAACGCCAAATTAAAGCAAGCCTTGCAGACTGGTTTTGTTTAAACTGTCGTACATTAAGTAAAGCTAAGTAAAGCCTGTTTCTACTTCGCAGTGTTCATCCCAGCCATAAAACTGCATAAAGGATAACAAGACCTGTGCTTCATGTTTCCAGGAGTCCCGTGTAACACAATAATATCGAAGGCCTGAGAGTAATACATATATGAGGCCGCGTATGAAAGATTTAACAAATTAGAAATTCAAGAATTTAAACATGCTAGGTACATGCACATCACTTAATAAGTCATTTCACAAAAATCGCATCTAATTGTTTAGATTAACCTTTACTTTTATCGATCTCATCCCGTTGTCTCAACCACCTAAAAGAAATATAGAGAATGAAGAAAAGTAACACGTTTACATGCAGGCGAAGGAGTTATACTTCAATTTTAATCGCGAACAATATCAACAGCGACTAAAGACCGTTGCCTGTCTTTCACACTTTTACACAAACACACGAAGGTTTAACAAAGGGAGTCGCGGCGCGATATCTATCTCTTTCATTCGAACAAGCAAAGGGCTGACCCGAAGTAAGCTTTCTATACTAATGTCCTTTTTATTGTGTATTGTAATTACTCTTCTTGCTCGCCTCCATTGTCTTGTAAAAGTGACAAAGAATGTGTTGTATTCACACACGAGATGAAATAACTCCTTTACCTTAAGTTGCATAATGTCTTTCTCAAGGTTATAATCAGTGTAAAGAGGGTGTCTTGCCTCATTTAAAAAGGGTGTTGTTCTTCATACTGGTTGTTGCTTAACTTATGCTAATCTTAAACTTTTATGTACCAATATGGTTTTAATAAATCGCTAAAATTATTAATTTAATGAACATTGTGTATCAAACGTTTTGATACGATTTAAATAAATGGACGAGGAGGATTACGGTATTAGGTTCTATTTACCTCTGGCTTTAACTTCGCCCTGCTATATAAATGAACAAATGTTGCAGATCGTAACAAAAAACTTTCTTATAGTGTTTTATGACATATATGATTTACACATTTGATAGTGAAACACTCCTCGACTTTAACGAATCACCTGACGTAAACTGTCTACCCGCGCTCCCCGAAAAAACTGTTTCTTTTAATTTTGAAATGAATTGCTTTTAAGGCAAAGAAGTCCATTAAACCCTTTAGTCTCAATATCATTGTACAGCATGTTGTAATCGATATTTAAAAAAGTTAATTTTTGTACTCCGCTTTCATCGAGGATACCTCAAGTTGAGGTTACAATTACGTCGCTCGCCTATGCTACTGGAATATATATTTAAGGACAAATTAAGCTTTGTAAAGTCCCTATTGTCACACACCATAGATACTTTATTTTGTCTTGAATGAAAAAATAGCCTCAAATTATCGTTTTGTGCTTAAATATTTCATTACTTGAACCAAGATCTGTACTATAGCTACCAAGACGTACATGCATCAAGTTGGGTCTGCTGGGGGAGGGGAGCATTTAAATGATAAACGAGGAAGTCTACCTGCAAAAGCAGCAGCAGTGGTTTAAATAATCGCTATCTAGACTCCTTTTTCTTTGACAGCAACATAAAAAGTGTTTAGGGAGAAAGTCACACAAACCCCCGACGTTGTTTTGTCTTCAGCATTTCCTCTTCCTTGTTATCTGCAATTACTATCGTCAATTAAAGAAATCGAGAAAGCAATTAAGTGACGGCACATTGAATATAGTCACTAGGTGCATTTCGCTGAGTGTTTACAAGATCTAGCGACACATTTTATCGCCACGCGTTCTAGTTTGATTAGTTTAGAAAATTAAACAGTTACTCTGTCGGCTCTCCGTCATTGCTATGAATCTGACATCGAATTTAGTCCAAAATATTAGTAAATTCAGAATTATTAGCTAAAACGTAAATTGCCCTAATTTGTCAGATAATCAAAAATGCCGGTGATCCACGCGGAGGGTACGCTTTCCTGAAGGTAGCGGCGACGAACGGCGACGATATTTTTCTGAATAGTGAACCTTTATTAGTTACGAAAAGCCCCCTTTTCAACAGGCGCGTTTTATTAATTACTTCATGTCACAAAGTTAATTTATACAGGCAAAACTTTATTTTAAGGAAATAGTTTCACGAAATGAACGAGAGTAAAATATGAGTCGGCACAAATATAAGGCATACAACAATGAGTCATGTCATGGATCATGTTATGGGCCATGTCGGATTATAATGGCATACCTTGATGCAAAACAGTCTATCGTTTCTTCCACCGCGAGTCCCTTTATTTAATGTAATGTATTACTCATTACCCGTTTCATTTGACACTCTCTCTTTTTATCTCCCTTCCCCTTTCTCTTGTTAGAAGGAGGGTACATAATTAAGCACTCAAAATCTGCACCACCAATTTTCAGAAAAACAGAAGTCAACGAACCAGTGGGCTGATCCACAACATCTGACACAGCAGAATGCATCAAATAACAGCTAGCACAAATTTATATGCAGTTAGCTATAGTGTCACTACATACATAATCAGCTGCACGCGCGAAGCTGTTGAACAAAAGGATAGTTCGCTACGGGAGACCGTTTGTTTACATAAGTACTCTAAGGGGGCGTGGCTACCCAGGCGACCAGGGGATTAGGCTAGTTACTATATGCCGTCAACAATCGTTTAGCGACCCTATCATTATACACTCTCTCTATTGTATTTTCCACCGCATTAATCGCAGTGTAATCTTCAAATGGTCCACGGGGTAAATGTACACATTCTTAATCCGAGTACGGTATATCGGTAAAAATCAAATCTATTCCCCTTTTGAACTTGTAATTACTTGTAGCACATAGATGCTCTGAAAACCAGTACATGTACTGTATATTCCGAAACCGCCTCGTAGTAAAAGATGTCACCAAAACATAGAATTATTACTCCTGTGGACTTGAAATAAACCTCCGTTTGATTTTGACTATATTCCGTAACCGCCTCGTCGTCAGAAATAACAATAAAACTAGAATTATTACTCCCGTGAACTTGTAATAAACATCCGTCTGACTTTGACTATATTCCGAAACTGCCTCCTTGTCAGAAATATCACCAATGAGTAAATTTCTTTCTTCTTCACACTTTTGAAAAATTAGTTGGACTATATTCTGGTCCGACACTCCTTGTTTATCAGAAATGTCACTAAAAAGTGGAGGTTTTGCCTTGGGACCTTTTTTCCGCAGCAGTCTCAGCTAGGTGTGGCTCAGCTAGATGAGACGCGCATGGTTAGTGTCGATTAAATACTTTTCAAGCCAGTTGAACGTCCACGACAAGTATTTAGCAAAAATTGATCAAATTGGTCAGACATTACATAAGAATTTGGCGGGAGGTGACCAGCGCAAGAGGACGAGTTTATTCCATATAACATCTCTAGAGCGTGATATCGGTTAACTTTATTCGGTTTTAGGGGTGTTTTAGGGTGAAATGACTATATTTGTTCTCGGCATGTATGTCAAATAATACACTGTCACCCTCTCGCGATATATGCCATGAACACCTCTCGCTGACGCTCGAGGTGCTATGGCATATATCGCTCGGGTGACGGTGTATTATCTAACACTTAATTAGATCAGTTTATCTACTTCGGTCACCTGCCCCGCCATTCAGTTGTTACTCTGACCGGTTACTGTTACTAAGCTACTGCAACTAAAGGATCCCATTATATATCTTCGTTATCGGGAAAATCACGTTTTATTTTCCGAAATGCTCGAGGTGTTAAAATTACATGTATTTAGCGTGATCCGTGAAGCACCCCATTCCCGTGACTAGTAAATGTGACTTTCTTTCCCGTCCTTTGTAAAACGAAGTCATTATACTCAATTATGCGTGAAAATGCGTAGAAAATGTGTAATGCGAATAACTTCTACTTTATACAAAGGCGTTATTTTTTACCAAGCAAGAAACAGTCCACTTAACAAAATCAACATGGTACATGTACTTACTGTAAAGAGAGCAATTGTTCTTTCCCGTTCTACGGACAGCAGCTGTCTTGAAGAGAACGACTGGAATCGCCTTTTAACCTGGTCCCTGTAGTTTTTTAATGGCGTCAGGTTACGCTGGCTGATGTTTACCTTAACTATATAAAGTGTGTACTGAAGATATGGTTATCAGATACTTCTTCACTTAAATATGTCACACCTGGGTAAGGTATATATCGACAAGTAGTGGCCAGGATCTCTGCATTGATATGTTGTCCTGGGCTGCTTTGTTGATATGGTGACTTGTATACAAGGGAAATCGTAGGTTGAAGTGTTGGAGATACTGATACACGTGTACGTATGAAGTAAATAATAGTGGGTGTAAATCATGCCGATGGCACTTGGGGCTAGCCAAAGTCTCCAAAATGGCCAGGATAGTTTTTGCTTACACCTTACGTTTACTTTCCTAAAGCCCGTCGCAAAGTTATGTATGTGACGAATAAGCGGAGTGGTTTTATAACCATTTGGTCTTTTTATTTTTTTCATTCTTATCTGGCGGAGTCATTTTTTCACAAACGGTCATTTTGAAGAAAAAAAATCGTCATTGAGTATGTATGGTGTTTTCATGAAATACCTTTAAACTACTTCAAATTAAATTTGAAGTGTAACAGTATATTAAGTCTGTAAATCTGTTCTTGATTCTTTAACAACGTAATGTTGGGCACCACTTTCAACATCATCATTCAGAATATCAGCTGTGACAGCTGTGACAAACTGGCACCGCTACCACAATGGTCTCCTCCCTAACAACATCATCATTCAGAATATTGAATGTAACAGCTGTGACAAACTGGCACCGCTACCACAACGGTGTCCCGCTACCGTCCACATCTGCTGCCATGGTAGTGATACATGTAACTCTGACACGCGCGTCTCTCTCGTTCTATTCAACTTATTTGTTATTCTATTTATGTGAATGCACGATATATACACCTTACACCCAGATACACATAAACTGTGTATATATATATATATTAGTACAGTTAAATACCTTGCAAATTTCAATGTATTTACATCTGGAAAAAAAACTAGTATGTTGCTATAGAAACCGTATCATGTTTGCATTGGTTACTAAACCGTTTGTAACATGGCTGTCCATTGGTCAGTCAAGGGTTTACGGCTCTTTGATCCTTTTGTTGAAGGGTCAACCTGGAGAGGTCTATTTAGGGCTGTGAATATGGAAGAAATTGATGAAACATTTCAACTAGTTTCACATGACATTAAAAAAAGCATCAGACCACCGATCACTATAAGACAGAATTTCACCTTTCTGATATGTTTAGTTACTTCTGTGCGGCGAGGAACCCAGTGGCCCCAAAACAGAACCCAAGGGTTGAGATATCAGTTTATTTGATAAATATGCATCAAAATACGCATCAAAATATTATAGCATTTTTTATTTATTTATTTATTTTTATCTTTTTTATCAAAAAACAGGGAAAACGGGACATTCCAAAGAAAAATAGCAGAAGCTGTACTCATCAGGACCAAACAACCAGACCTGAACAGACAGGGGGATATGATCTACCAGCTATCTACCTCACGGTGCTTCAGAGGGATGCAGAGGAGCCCCGGGGGGAAGATGTAACAGTTACAACACAAGGCCAGTGATTAGGGGCAATTGACCTGGATTTTCATTCCAGGTGAAATGACCCTAGTCATTTACTCCCTGATGATGGTGACTGACAGTCACAGAAATATTGGAGGTAATACCCACATATTTTATACGCTCTTGATATAAATATAAAAACAATAATTTAAATTGATACATACAGAGCTAATGAAACTGTTCTCTCATATAATTGTAATGTTATCATTTCCAAAGTTAATTTCGGACTTCCACTATGAGAGCCATACTGCTGACACGAACGTCCTGACAAAAGTTCACGTAAAAGAATCAAGTCAGAACCTAGATGATGCTAATCATAAGTCAGAGAAGCACATATTATTTAATAAATTCTATGATTTCTCTAAAATCTGCACATGTTATGTGGATTTTTCATCAACTAGTTTGTATTTTTTATTTTTAATGGCTCTTTTCAAGATAGGAAAAATGTCTTACAGCAATCAGCAAGATCCTCCTTGGATTTCAGATATCGAAATAATGCAATAAGATATTAATTATATCAATGACTACGTAAATTTAGGAAGAAAGCCCTCTTGTCGTGGACGTGGAAACCAGCCTCCTAGCCTCAGATAAGCCAGGTGGGTCTCTTCCTTCCTGTAGATATCTCAGTATATCAGCAGGGTTGGTATTTCATCCAGACACCTCACCCATCAGGCTGCCGAACACACGATAATTGCCGATAGTGGCTTCAAGATTATAATTATTGTACGGACTTGAATTGTGTAGGACTTACGTTTTTGTCTGGACGGTAAGTATGTTCTACAGGGATATCTGTGATATGCTGCAGTCAAATAAATCTGGGAATCTAGGTCTGGGTAAGACGTACTTCACTGAGAATTAACTATCAAAATATCCTGCCAACCGGATTGTACCGACCGGATGGCCTTCTGGTTTGAGCGTCCGCCTACGGAGCGGGAGGACGTGGGTTCAACCCCGTCCGGGGACATACCAGTCCTTTATAAACGGTACCTGCTGTCTCCCCGCTTGGCACTCAGCACTTAGGGGTTGAAGCAGGGGCCTGGTCTGGCACTGGAGAATTGATAAGTTTGTTAGCTCTGAGGGCCGAATATGGCAGCCGGGCTGTATCCTCCCCAGGGAAGTGAGAGTGACTATAGAGTGCAACAGGGCCAAAAATGACCAGGCTTCTCTCACTTAAATAAATTCCATTTAAAAATAAATAAATAAATAAATGAATAAATAAATAAAAAGGTATATATATATATATATATATATATATATATATATATATATATATATATATATTGCAATATTTCAATAAAGATTATTATTATTAACTCCCAAAGGACCTCGCGGTTTCTGGGGGACAGGTATATACATGTAACTTTCATGCTGCTTTCGATTATCGTATTTTTCACAATATGAATTTAATTTTGTCTCAACAAAATTTTCAACAATAATCTGTAACGGGGCCGGTGCGGTAGTTTGGCGTGTGCGCGGAGGTTCGTAAGAATGACACAACAGTCTAGGATAGGTTTCCCTATTAATACAGTTTATTACTTTAACCCGTTACATATACAGGGACATCTAGCTCAGGTAGGCACAACGCTACGGTAAGACAGTGACCCAATCGTTCCCTCGATCTAGGCTCTGGTTGAGCCGGCCGTCCTCAGTCCTCAGTCTCCCTCTCGTGCTCTCGGCGTTGGTGGTCACTCTGACGTCCCTGGGATCGGTCTAGCGTTAGTTCTTTGATGTAGAGATCGGGACGCCCTTTATACTGAATTTTGAGGGTGAGGTCACTGTTTACCGTGCCTGATGGTGACAGGATATTTCTCTTTATATAAACAGTTACTAGTTATACTGGCTACTTGGCCTTAAACTTCTATTGCATATTACGCTCGTTGATAAAACAATACTTTCACCCGTAATTGATGATTAATAAACATAATACCGGGCGCTTACTATAATATATGTGCGGCCCTTCGAATGTATAATCTCATAAGGCTCGATGGTCACAATTGCATCTTCAGTTAAGGTAGCACCGTCCAACACCGACTTTCAAGATAGCCTAAGATTTCTCTGTACCTTTGAGAGATTAAAGGATAATCACTTGGAATTGCTCTTGCAGAAAATCCGAGATAAAAATAGAGATGACAGCGGTGTGACTAATATATTCACAGGAAGCCAGGTGTGGCATTGGTCTATTACACAGAAGTTTTAATTACTAAATGTTATGTAAAAGCTCATCTTGCTACCAACTGCGTTACAAATCTATCACATTAGGGATATTTCCTGAGCCTGGCGAGATTTATTTCACACGTAACAGTAGCACCATTTATACCACTGTCACCGCACGGGTTCGTCGGAATATCGGATGTGTTAGATGTGAAGCTAGCTTTGCTACCACATTGTCCTCCCCATGGCCGTCAGCATTAGACGATATTAGATTTAAACCACACGGTTATGATCAGTTCACTTGTACAAGGCGTCTGGGAACTGCTATGTTTTTTTTATACACCGCCTGTCCAAGTAATAACTTTTGTATTCATGCAGTTTGATACAAATGGTGCAACCAGAGTAAAAAAAAAAAAAAAAAAAACTGACAATGATTCGCTTCGAATTATAACCTACTACGCGGTAGCCAGCATGTTGACTTTATCTTGTGGAAAAAATGAAAAAGAAATCGACTAGTTTCTCAGTACATGAAAGACGGCATCAAACAACAGATCCAGAAAAAAATTAAATTAACTATAAAAACAATGTGAACTTTTTCATTCATCTATTTATGCAGTGTAACCCTGTCACACGTTACTCTATCTCTCGTTCTATTTAACTCTTATTCATTTATTTGTTAATTTCTTCGTGAGATTCAATTATACAAATGTATTCCATTTGTCTTAAAACATCATGGATATTTATCTAAAATAGAAAAAAAGTACTCTGATAAAGTTGGGATATCAGTTTTATTGATAAAAAAACAAACTTGATTACACATCAAAATATAGTTATGATGTTATCATTTCAAAAAGTCAATTTCGGACTTCCACTATGATAACCACACGGCAGATACGAATGTGGTGACGATAGATGACATAAAAAATTTAACAAGTCAGAGGCCGGATGATGCTAATCATTAGTTCGAAAAGTATGAATTCCTAAATAAAGGATGCTTTGATTATTTACCTGTATGAACAAAATCAATATTTTATATCGTTACCCTTATCAGTAAAAGACCGCACCACTGAATCCACGCTCAGACGAGATAGGATTTAAAGGACAAGATTTGGACGTGGTCAATTCTAAACTTTAAAGTTTAAAAGGCTTAAAAATTCAGTCTTCCTAAACAAAGGACACCTATTCTGTCATTTTCAGGGGTAATCTTTTTTTTACGATTTTTACGATGCTTTGACTCACATATCTTCAGAAACCATAGAATCAAACTTAATTTGCGTGAAATTAGGCAAACATCTACAGTTCCTAGCAGTGAAAGAACTGGGATATGGTCTCACAGTTTTATGTCTAAAAAAAATGCACATCTGATATTTAAGTTCAATATGTGATATTCATTTAGAGGTTTGATTATAGGCAGACTAGGTATTATTCTAATTTACGCGTTGGTTTTCATATCGAAGGCTATGTGTCACTTTTGATCATAGACAGGGAGTAAATAACAGCATATATCGTTAATTATACTTGTATGTCTTGATCCATCCGTCCAATTGAGCTACCACGAAGTACCCTTCCTGGTTGATACACACTGCCATGGGTTTCCTAAGTCCATCCTTGTCTGTCAGCACACATCGCATGAACTGGCCAGCAGGAGACACCTGGTGGATGTTGTCAGCAAGGTTGTCAGAGATAAATATGGTTCCATCTTCATCCACACAGACACCAGCTGAACTCTTCATGACGCCCTCCTCACCGTACGTGTACCGTAGCTGACCCTTAGGTGCGTAGACACGTATACAGCAGTCATTGGGATCTGATACTATGACGTCACCACTGGGCGTGGTTGTTATGTACTTGAAATACTGTACTGCTTTTGCTGAAGTGTCACTGAATACGTTAATTTGTGTACCGTCAGGACGAAATTCTTTTACTTTATCTGCTTTACCCCAGATATCATCCATCACGACCAGGTGACCTTCGAGGTTCACTGCAATACGACCCGGTTCCTTACACTTAAACGATGATTTCACAACACCACCTTTTGTGTATATCCTCACTTCCTCTGTACTGCCGATCTGTACAGTAGCTGCTATTGTACCGTCACGTAGTACTGTCAGTCCTCTCAGCCCCGTAACCTTGATCTCCTTCTTGATGTTCCATTTGGAGGAACAGATGATGATACGTTGCATGGTTATATCATCATTACACCCCGTCCCCACCACGACGTCACCACCAGGCGTGCTGTCCACAGCTATGGGGAACTCCAGTGGATACTGAGAACACTTCAGTTGATGCTGTGTGATCAATGTCGGTGTGATCTCATCTATAACCACCTTACCCATTGCCTGCTGTATGGCTGTTTCTGCCCAAGTGGAGGTCTGATATCTTAGCACAGGCACAGGAGAGGTGGGGGAATACGTCTCCAACATTTCTTTTAGTGACATCTCCCATTCTGCATGATTTTTAAGTACACTAGAGAAGGAAGCGTCATTCACCATATTTTCATAGGCTTTCAGTTGTTTTTCGAGGGATTCTATTTTATTGGTTATTCGTAGCCGACGTTTTATATCGAAATATGCTTTGGCTAAACCTTCTTTGGCTTTTTCAGCACAGGCTTTGACCAACCTGTAAAGTTCGTCTTCTCGAGTCTCAATAGCCTGTTTGGCGAGTTGTCTTTGCTTATCCAAGTCGGCTAGCCGTTTCTGTTCTTCTTTTTCTATCGAAAGTTTGTCGAGAGCAATATCTCTGATTTCATCAATTATCCCGTTCAGTTTACATTTTAAGTCCTCGGCCGCTATTATGGCGTCTTTCCAAGCGTCTGTGTGTCCTTTGTGTGTGTCCACCATACAACGCTCACAGACAAGGACGTCACATTTGGGACAGTAAGATTTAAGATAAAGGGATGGATGAACCTGGCATTTGTCTGTGACGGCAGCTGTTATTTCATTAAGTCTGTGATCTTTCAAGACCCTTGTCCTCCTATGATAGTCGGCACACGTAGAACACATTAGCTCGTTGCAGTCTAAACACACGGAGGTGGCAGGGGATTTACTGTCTTCTGGACACACGTCACACAAACCTAGAATTTGAATACATAATAAGTGTATATAATTAGTCATGCATACAAATCTTATATGTAAGCAATGCACAAAACGGATATCTCCATAAATTTTGTACATGATTAAAACAAAGATGAGATGGATCATCTATGTCTTGACACTGTCATACGATGCTTGTTTTTAACAAAACATGTGAAAAGGATAATCTCTGCTGTCAAGAAAGCCAAATAATGTATCACTCATTTTACGTGCAGTATGTTGAAATAAAAAAGTTAAGTTCTAAACCATATGTCAAATTATAATTCTATGTTGGTTCGGTGAAAGTTCTTGGATCGGAAAGTTTATTCAAGCCCTCAGCGAGCTATGTCCGAACCTACATTATACAAACAAATTAGGAACGATTAGAATATTTCATATTTAATAGTAGGGATATAAACATATTGCAATTAGTATATTGACCTGTTCCGTCAGAACTTGTACTTTGTCTTAAAGCATGGGCCAGGTACTTTTGTTCATATTCTTCTAAAAGTTTGAGGAAACAGTCAAATGCACCCTGATGTGAAGAGTTCACGACGGCATCTAGCAGATGTTTTATGGCGTCTTTTGTCGCTGCTTTACTCTCCACAATCTGACGATCTCTCTCCTCAATGACGCCATCTTGGTACAGGTGTTCAACAAGCCCTGTACTCCTCGGGTCTGTCAGGTTTTTGACCAGGTAGACATATTGTTGTCTGATCCTCTTCTTTTGATCTTCATTCATGGTGACTCTGAAATACATAACGGAAACCTGCAGATCATTTACGTTATACCCCTCCAGGTGACATGCACTTACAGATGAACAAACAAACAAAGAAAAACGAAAAGTAGATCAGCTTATACACTTTATATTTACAAAATGATAGGTTTTTTTCTAAGCTGAATCTCTTTATGTTTAAATCAGAGCAAACAAAATACAAAATAAAAATATGTGCATAGAAAGAAGAGATCCGTTTATATATTAGCTTATTTACTCATTCTCTATTTTTTCCGCAACTTTATATAAACACTGTATAAATATATATGTCAAAGTACAAGCACACATTAAAAGTTCACATAGCCCCATGATAAATAGGAACGGGATATATTTTGTTATTGGTTTTTCACCAGATATTAACAGATGTCTCTTGTTAAATAGATGGCAAATCTCTGTACTATGACCCTGTGCTGAAATATCAAGGATGATTACATGGCTGGTAATTGCTTGCATAACTACTCAGGCACTGTCACTTAGCAAGTCCCTGCCAAGACCCCTTGAAAGCAATCAAGAGAGTTAATTACTTATCTGTGACAATAAAAACAGCCCCTTAGCAGACAGACCAGACAAGCCATGTTGCGTAACAAGCGTTAATTACATTGGCGCAAAGCCCAGCTCTCACTGATCTGAGCACCTACAGAGCAGGTACAATGCCATCTACGCGCGTGCAGATTTAATTGCTCCCCTCTGGCCAAACATTACAGGGTCGCCTCAGCAAAAATATTCACAATAATAACTGCGGCCCTGGTAGAGGGTAATTCAACTGTGACGATGGAGAATGTGTCATTCACCACATAATAAATTAAGACTGGTCCAATCCTATAGACCTTTTTCATCTTTTCCGGAAACGGCAATTGCATTGTGGGTAGGGGAGCCCTGCTATGTCGAAACACTTACAGCGGTGCTAAAAACCATGGCTGAGTTTACGTGCTTTTTGTCCCGCTGCTACAATAACAGTAAGCGAGATCGACACATGAGGTTTAATAAGTTCCCAACAAACCCCGTAGAAGGAACAATATGGTAGAAAGAAAGGAAAATATAGCAGGTTTGGATCAAAAGCAGGGCAACATTTCGAAGGCGGGAAGAAAAACTATAATATTAGGAGATCAATGGTGCTTTAATAAAAAACAGAAATGCTTAGTTAATCAACGGATATAACGAACTATCGGCAAATAGAACTCGAGGGTAAACAATGCGAGAAAAAACATTCTAAAGATCTTAAGAAAAATTTGAAGAATAGGGGCCTAAAAAGAAAGAAAAGACTTTAAGCATGAGGTAATGGAAAAAGAAAGTAAAAGCTGTGAAGTTTTACACGGGGATTCTACTTACAAAAAATTCAAGAACTTTCACGACTTTTTGTGTACCAACAAAGAGAAGGTTTGAAAAGTTTTGTATGTAATATCCTTTTTGTGTGTGTTTTATTGATAAGTGATCATTTTAAATGTAGTAGGCCTATCACAGGTTTTAGTCTCTCATAACCCTTAGTAGGGTAGATTCTATTTTTTTAACGTGAGACGTTAATAATATTTTTATTATTATGTATCCAGTCCCGTATACGTATTACTGATTTGTACAAACGGGGCTCATATTATCAAGATCAACAGAGACATACGAAGAAGAAAGTACATCGGCTCTTGTTGAACGCTTTATCGGCAAAATAAAGTTATTTATTTCTGAACTCAATGACAAGAGAATTGGAAAATTCAATGGGCATATATTGTTTATTACAAAATAAAAATGCAGAAAAGCTTTTCTTTAAGCTACACGTGCATAATACATGTATGGTAAAGACAAAATGGATAATAAAAATAATCAAACAACGTATTTGTAAATAAATATATTAAAGTGATAATAACTCTTCGTTTCGGCCAAAAATGAATTTTCCTGGAGTAAACAACAGTTTTCCCATACTTACCAATGGTTAATGAATCCATTTTTACATTCAAACTTAGTCCCTGGTTTTTTGCTAAAAAGTTTGGTTTTTTGTTAAAATCTCTTAAGAGATTATAACAGAGTATAGCCATCAATGGAGGTCACGTGGTCTAAAGACAAGCTCAGATATCAGAATAATAGTTATAACTGCCGTTTTTGTGGTAAAACAGAATATATTATATTTCTATGAGTTATTCACAATGTTTTTATTGTGAAATATAGATCTCATACGAAGAGTTATTATCCCTTTAAATTTATGCTTAGTATTAAAGTAGGCCTACGTATATTTAACTGCCTTAGATAGTTGAAATGTGTGGAAAACACTTTATTTGATTGATTTTATTGTCTTTGATTGAAAACGATGAAAATACGCATGAAAACATTTAAAAATCAAATCATTTGGCCTATTGCTATAATTTTGTTTTTGCCTGGCGGTTTTGTTTCAGTTTGACAAAATTTTCATACTTGTCAGACCGAAAGTCTGACATTTTTTACCTGTCGTAAATTGTGTACATATACTAGAGTAAGACACGGTAAATTTTAATTATCGTCTGGGAAAGAGTCGAGAATTCCTGTCTCACCTATTTAACACTTATAATTAGAAGGTTTTAATTAAAGAGGAAAGGTCGTAGTTGAGGCCGCCACCCTTACCGAACAATTGAACAAGTAACACCTGATGCCTTATCAGGTACCAAACGATTTAATCAGTTCACCGACGAACAATCTGCGTGTCAGTTTTACTTGTTTACACAGTAGGTACGAGTCAAACAATGCAGGGAATCTTTTCATTTTATCACTTCAAAAATCTCTTAAGACATCCTTCAAACAAGACATAAAAATCGTAATGAATTGATACTGCCGGTAAATGAGGTGATATCGCCACAGCTTGCATATATACATGTAATATTGTGAAGACGTAGGCCTACGCACCTGTCCACACTCTTGAAAGCTGTGTACGAGTCTACTGGCTATTTTGATTTAATATATAAAAAATAACGAGTCTCTTTCGCATATCTATATTATCGGAAGCATTTAAAAGAACTCTGAAGCTTTAGTTCGTCATCACTATTTAAAGTGCAGCCAAGGCTCGGACGCTAAGGTGAAGTCTAGTTGTACAGCGCATCGTATTTAAACTGAGAAAAAAAAAACATTTAATTGCTTGATTCTCCGTCCAAATAGCTGTATTCTTGCCTACAGTTTACGCATTTCTGTGCTTCAGCCACCTTTTCAGTTTGACAGAAAGCAGTGCACGCTTCAAACGACCTTTTTATATGCGCACCTTGTACAACATCTACACCTAGCATTGCCATGCTGGAAACAGCAGAGGACTACCATGACCCCTGTGGCGCGCGGTTCCTGTCATGCGCACTTCGTATTTCCGCAAAAGATGAAAAAGGTTAATTGCCCATGTCAATTAAATATTTGACCGGTAAACCTCAAGCCCTGCTTTACGTACTTTGGTAATGGTTATTTAGTAAGCTAGGTTTATTCGCATACATATATCAACTTGCAGAAGGGCCTAATGCTGCGCGCAATCTATTGTGAACGCAATCATTATTACTCCCGAACACCCTGAAATCATGCCTATATAATACAATAGTTGGAGATGCACGTCAATTAAAAGATGCAACGGCTAGGGGCCCAGCAATGTTAGGAAAAGGAAAATGACATGACGTTTTATGCACAATCGTCACCCAGATCCTAATATAATAATTATGTTCCATGCACAGTCGATTTATTTCGTAATAAAAAGTGTGTTTGATACCAGCGAACTTCAACTTTCCTTTATAACTATTACTGGACAGCGAAAGGTTGCATACAACCGATTTTAAAATTACAAATGTAACTATGAGGTTAATTCCTCTATTGTAAAATGAATCTTTTTGTTGGATTGCAAACGATATGACACTCACTATCATCTAAAAAGCAGTGAGTTTGTGTGCACTTTTCCCTAACGCGAGGGCAAAGTGCCATCAAATAACCAGATACATATCTGTCAATACTGGTAACTAGTGAAAATCTATCTGTGGCCCTAATAGAGGGTAGACACTCACCGCGTTAGCTGCGATAATGATAGAGGATATAATAAAAATTGCACTAGGTCGGGGCAAAAACGGGATGCACTGACATTGCCATCTTCAGTGGTATTCTCGACGTAGAATTTTTTGTGGAGATTTTGCTTTTGGTCCCGTTCATTAGGGATAAAATGCCTGCCTCATAAAACATAGATTTATGCAAGATAAAGCATACCAGCAGAGTAGCACAGCAACTTAATTATTGAGGACAATGATATCAAGTGGTTTAAAAAGCCACTGGAGAGTCCGGACCTCAACCCATTTGAGAATCTGTGGGTTGCTCCCAAGCACACCCTCAGGAAATTGAAGCCGGGGACGAAGAACAATTTAGTGGCCGGCATTCAGAGTTTTTTTACAGACAGTAACTAGAGACAAGTGTGTGAAATACATTCACATCTTTAAAGTGATGCCGGTGGTCATAGAAAGAGAGGGAAGAGCCTCGATCTGGTTATTGAAAAAGTGATTTCTTTGTTTATATTATTTATAGCAATTTATTCATTTAGAGCAACTTATTCATTAAATTATAAAACCATCCTTCATTTATTTAATTCTTTAAATTATTAATTAATTAATTAATTTATTTATTTATTAAGTCTAAATTATTTATCCTTCTACGGATTCACCCTATTATTTTATATAAAATGTGACAAAATTCGCGATGATGCAAAATTATATATGGAACATCATTAAACTTCAAAACTTTTTGCTATAAACTGTTTCTTTTTGAAAATGCATTCGCTGTTTCTTTCCTTATTCCTCATTCATTATCATTCATATTTTATAAATATTATTTGCAACAGAAGTTACTTTTGAGACAGGGTGAATTGTTAATCTTGCTGATGCAAGATACCTAGTCCACACTTCGTATTGAATGTATAAGCTGACACCAAATTTAACTAGCAGTTTGTTAGCAACACTTAAAACATATCAGCTACACACGCCAAGCTAAAGAACGAAAGGACAGTTCGCTACGGGAGACGGTTTAGTGGCACGCGGTAGAGTGGGTTCTAGCTTCTTAAAGCTGTAATCCAATCGCCGCAACAAACAGTGGGGACCTTCTGGCTGATGTATCCTGCTCTTGATTTACACCTAGTTACAGCTGATTGTCGCGCTCGCGCTGGACCACAGATAACGGCGATATGGGGTTCACTTGTCTAAGGTATTGTGTTATTCCGTTTGAATTTTGAAGGGATTTATACGACATTGTTTGCCCAAAATAGGGATTAAAACATTTCAAACGTTTTTAAACCAGAATACAACGGAACAAAATTACGAGTTCCACTGTAAATAGGTGATGATGGTCCCAAAAGATACATTCTCAACATAATCCTTTAAGTTTCCTTCCTGGTTGGTACAGGTATTTGACTTACAGTGGTAGTAATAATTTTATTTCCGTTGTACACCGGTTTAACAACGTTTGAAATGTTTTAATCCCTGTCCTGTGAATAGAAAGGGGCGGGCAAACAATGGAAAGCCGTATTAATCCCTTCAAAATTCGAACGCACAAACACAATAGCTTAGGTGGAATAACACAATACTTAAGACGAGTGAACCCCATGACGCCGGTTTCTGTGGTCCAGCGCGAGCGCGACAATCCGCTGTAACTAGGTGTAATTAACAGCAGGATACATTAGCCAGAAGGTCCCCAGAAGGTCCCCATTGTTGCGGCGATAGGATTAAAGCTTTAAGAGGCTAGAACCCATGCTAACGCGTGCCACGCGTAGCGAACTGTCCTTTTGTTCATTAGTTTGGCACGTGCAGCTGATTATGTTTTTACTGTTGCTAACAAACTGCTAGTTAAATTTGTTATCATTTATTTCATGAATATGAAATTTTCCGCAGTCAAAAATTGAACTAAGTATTGTTTGTTTGATTAACATGCATGAGCGTTAGCATCAGCATCAACCTGTCTCAAAAAAATTCTTATTGCATTAATTTATAAATGTATATTTATAAACGTACTGCATCCAAGTATTTATAAAACATGAATGATAATGAATAAGGAATAAGGAAAGAATATATTACTTATACTATACTTATATTATAATATTGAAATTAAATGAGGTGCATTGACAGAGGCGTAAGGACAATCCAACTCCAACGTGCAACCGCCCTTACGAAAATTTCCTATAGAATATTTTATCATTAGGAATGTTTTTGTACCAAATCATTGAAGCTGAAATTATTTTTTAAATTTATGTTCATACCATTACAAAAATTCCTATAGGATCCTATAGGAAATCTTATAGGCATTTCTATAGGAACCTATAGGAAATCCTATGCTAATTCATATAAGGAATTTTTATAAGGCCAGATTGAATGAAAAATAAGGAATCTGGTTTAAATATCAGTATATGATTTTGATTTTTAATTTATGTTCAGACCATTACAAAAATTCCTATAGGATCCTATAGGAAATCTAATAGGAATTTCTATAGGAACCTATAGGAAATCCTATGTTAATTCATATAGTGATTTTTTTATAAAGCCGGGTTGAATGAAAAATAATGAAACTGGTCTTTAAATATCAGTATATAATGTATTTTTACTTTTTGTGTGATCATATTCACTTACTTCATATTTCTTCTATTATATTGAAAGTCAACCTTATCTAATCAGATTTTACCTGACCTTGGCTGTTTTAAAAAGTGAAAGTGCAATCCTGCCTAATATATAAAATATAATGTAAAAGCATAAGTGAACATTATGGGTATAGTACTGTCCCTCATAAGAATGGGAAACGAGGACAAATTAATATGTTTATAAAGATACATTTTATTATAAACCATGCTCAATCACTTGTAAGGTTTAACAGTCAACTGATGTTAGCTAGAGAATGCCCTACTCCACCAGCCATAACCACAGATTCAACAACTGTGAATTTCTTTTGTTAGCCTGGCACCTACTATTAGGTCACTACTCCTGTAGCTATTGTTATACACTAGTAACAGCAACCGCCTATTAGGTGTTATCAGATGTGTGGTATCCTGTCTAAGTCTTTGTTTATATGAGACAAGCAGAAAATGAATATACAGCTATCAAGACAGTTTAAATTCAGGAGCATAGTGGAAGGGTACAGAGTGTAGAAAAATCGGATTAAGGAAGGTATGTATTACAGTAATGCATTGGATCATTTGGACATCTCATCAAATTGAAAATAAGATAATTAATTGATCTAATTTGTAGTGTACCTTGTAAACATCATATATATATATATATATATATATATATATATATATATATATATATATATATATATATATATATATATATATATATTACATTAAACAAGTTATAATTTATAATGAAGAAACAAGGATACATAAAGCAATCATTGTTTAGTCTTTTTATTTCTTATAAAACTGTGATCAATTGTTCATATTTCTTTAAATGCAGTTGAATCTAAAAAAAAAATGACATTTCATTTAACTTTTGGTTTGTGATTTATTAAAAATTATCTATTCAATGTTATCCACAACTGCCTCCAAGGGACCATCATGATATATAACTGAGGAAGACCCATGCTAATAAATAACATACAATGAACATGTTAGAGGGGCTGTCAGGGCAAATTTCATTACCTCACACGTTCTTCAGGATCGTTTATTTGCCAAGTTTTCTTTCCCTTTAATTTCTTTTCAACCCTTAATGTGAGGTAAACACCATAGTGGCCTTATGTCCCACGCGGGACGAAGAGCAATGATGATGATGATGATGAAACACCATAGTTTGTTTAAAAATATTTTTTGCTAACCTATACATAATGGAAATGAAATGTGCATTGTGAAAATCTGACCATTTTGCGTACACAAAAGTTTTAAATTTTAACTTGGGGATTGCTTTTTTTTGGTTTGGACTGATGATTTAGGTCAAGCAAAGACTGGTGAGAATAGGGAATTACTGTTTACCCTCGGAAATAAGTTTTCTTATAGTTATTGGGACATTTTTGGCCCTGGCAGCTCTGTAATGGCCCAATTGCATATTTAACCAGAGTAGAGTTTTCTCCACTGCGAATGTCTGCATTTTAAAATTCATTTCTGATTGTTCCTGTGGACTTGGTCCTATGAAATATGTTCATGTTCTTTATATATATTTTTTTACAAATTATCCAGCTTTAATACCTTGTCTTTGAAAAAAATTCAGTTAACTAATAAAGGCTATGAATTGCTCAAAATAGAATTGGTGCAATGATTATTATTGATCTCATTAGAAAATTTTTCCTTCATCATTTTGCATTTTTGTAGACATGTACAATTAATTGAAATTCACAATGTCTATCTTTCAGAATACATCCGCAAATGGTTCAACACAATTCAGACGGAGGTTAAGAAGGCCATCACAGTAAAGTTGAACAATGTGCAAAAGACTTATCACAGTAAAGTTGAACAGTGTGCAAAAGACTTTTGTCTGAAATTCTTCAATTATTAAGTGACTAAAGCAGTATGCTGACAATGGACACGGTCTGGCCAAGGGAGGTTTTAGCCACTTATTCTGGCAGGAGTTCGAACTCACACAAGAAAAAGACAGTGACGCCACAGCTTGACAAGACATATTGGATACTTGTGATAATTTATAGAACTTATGATCAAAAAGCAGTAGGAACACCATTAAATTTGTAAGCTGGTTGCATACCATACTGTGGAATATGTACATACATTTATACATATTGAATAAAGAATGTAAACATGATATTCTCTTTTGTTTTGAGGGACCAGTGCCTTTTACCAATTTTGCCAAAGATCCAACAATATATAAAAAGCTGTAAAAATATTCAAAGCAGTTAATATGAATTTCTATAGGTTCCTATAAGATTTCCTATAGGATGCTATAGGATTTCCTATAAGATTTCCTTTAGGATCCTATCATTGTAGTTGACCAAGAGCTCGTTAACAATAAAACCTGTTAATTATGCACCGCTGCAATTCCCAATTAACAGGTATGAAACTCGTCTTGGTGGGTTTTCATATTTTTCAATATATCTCATTTATTTCATGGGGTTATTTTATTGGTATTTGTAAATGACGTTAAATATCAATACTTAAACAATTAAGTTCAAACACGGTCGCGAACATTAATAAAAGAAATTGCTCTCAGGGTATTTTGAAGCTTCCGTGGAAGAAAACGTGTTGAGGAAAAACAGGAAAAAGAGCGTTATATTAAAGAAAAAATGGGAACTGCTGTAATAAAATGGTTCGTTATCCTAATTCGTTTATGCTTTGAGGATTTGTTTCTGAAGATTATTTCATCTGAAATATTAAATAATTTAAAAGATTGATTATTTTATAACTTGAAACGCAAATTCTGCGTCAGTACGCAATTTTTTTTTTTTTTTTTTTTTTTTTTTTTTTTTTTTTTTTTTTTTTTTTTTGCAAATTTGTAAGCTTATAACACCGTGCTATAAAGATCTACTCAAGAAAAAAATTTGCTTGGGTAAAATTGAGTACGGAATGAACTGGAGACACTTGGCTTGTCATTTAGTTTACACGAAAATATGTCAGGTAACTTTATACTGTCTTTGAGAGAGTAAAGATTGAAAGATAATTTTAGACAAACTTTGACTGGGGAAATACCTACAAAGAGTAATGGGCTATTTCGCCAACATCTTGTTGAAAATTTTACACTGCAATTCTATTCAAATAAGCTAAGGAACTAATTGCCAAATTTATACTCTCATCACATTACAGGGGGGTAACCAGACCTGCAAAAATTGTACGCACATATTAAAAAAAATTACAAGCACATGCAGCAAAATGTAGACTTACGCAAAACATGAAGGACAGCGTAAAGGTAATGGGCATTGTTTACCTCAGTTTAATAAAAGTATGCAAGACGGAGTGTCAGCGGTTTAATAAAATAAATTGAATTTCACAAATAACATGGACCTCATATGCAATAATCAACATTTCCCTTAACTCATTCAAATGCAGTGTTTTATACAACTTGGGATAACCATAATGAAATGCTTGTTAAAGAAATGACTAGACGGGAAATGGTTTTACACAGCTTCACGAGGATTTAGACCCCTCGGGTAAGAGATTTGAATGAGTATAAACTTTTATCAGAAGCCAGAGAAGTCATCTTACAGGTAGACAATGCAGCTCAGTTTGACAGCTAAGCACGGTCTGTTCTCCAGTTGCTCGATTGTCGTCATCGGACCACGTGACCACGTAGCTCATTAACTCCCAGGCCGAGCAAATAGGACGTTTTTTAAAGCCAAAAATTTACAAAATGAGCTTTTAATTTGTGTATTTGGATAAAGATATCGTTAGTTGGGCATGTTTTCTGAAGAATATGTTCCGTTGAAGCCATTCTGACGGTATGAAGCAAATCCTTTAACTTATGCTAACCTACTTTGTACAAATATGGTTTCAATAAATCGCCAAAATTTTGACATTAATGAACATTGTGTATCAAACGTTTTGATACGATTTAAATAAATGGACGAGAAGGATTACGATATTACCTGTAGTTACCATTTTCCTCTGGCGTTTACTTCGCTCTGCTATATAAATGAACAAATGTTGCAGATCGTTACAAAAAAAAAACTTTCTTATAGTGCTTTTATGACATATGATTTACAAATTTGATAGTGAAACACTCCTCGGCTTTAACGAATCACCTGACGTTAACTATGTCTCCCCTAACCCCGAAAAAACTGCTTCTTTTAATTTCGAAATGAATTGCTTATAAGACAAAGAAGTCCATTAACCCTTTTAGGACTCACTGTCATTGTACAGCATGTTGTAATCGATATTTAAAAAAGTTAATTTTTGTACTCCGCTTTTCATTGTTCATCCTGGTGCTTTCATCTTTCAACCTCAAGATGAGGTTACAATTACGTCGCTCACCTTAATCCATATGCTATTGGAATATATTTAAGGACAAATAAAGTTTTGTAAAGTCCCTATTGTCACACACCATAGATACTTAATTTTGTCTTGAATGAAAAAATATCCTCAAATTATCGTTTTGTGCTTAAACCTTTCATAACTTGAACCAAGATCTGATATACAGTGTTGGGTCTGCTGGGGGAGGGGAGCATTTAAAGGATAAACGAGGAAGTCTACCTGTAAAAGCAGCACCAGGGGTTTAAATGATGGCTATCTCGGCACCTTTTTCTTTGACAGCAACATAGAAAGTGTTTAGGGAAAAAGTCACACAAAGACCGACGTTGTTTTGTCTACGGCATTGTTTACTGCAATTATATCGTCAATTAATGAAATCGAGAAAGCAATTAAGTGACGGCACATTGAATATAGTCACTAGGTGCATTTCGCTGAGTGTTTACAAGATGTAGCGACACATTCTATCGCCACGCGTTCTAGTCTGATAAATCAGTGGGTATTTATTCTAAATCGGGGAATCGAGAGATATGTCCCTTAATTGGGAGATTCTCGAGGAGACCGGTAGTGTTAAAAGATCTGGATAATTTTGTCTGAAAATGTGGAAACTAGCTTAGATTATCATACAATGAATGGTATCATACGTGCCTTAGATCTTCAGTGTGTGCAACAACAAGTGACGCAAAAACGGCAAAATGTAAGCAAGGAGGCGTGTGTTTGTTTATGGGGGGGGGGGGGGGGGGGGGGGAGGCAGTGAGTGGTATTTGTATGTGTAGTTGGTTAAAATAAAATAGTCCAGAATAGTGTACGTACAGGTTTGAGAAGTTGAACATGAAAACGTTTTCGACTGATAATAAAAAAAACTCAGGAAAAAAACGAAATAGAATGTGTAGAAACATTTAAACAATTACTCTGGCGGCCTTGAGTCATGGCTATGAATCTGACATCGAATTTAGTCGAAAATATTAGTAAATTCAAAATTATTAGCTAAAACGTAAATTGACATCTGCCGTAATTTGTCACATAGCCAAAAATGCCGGTGATCCTAGCGGAGGGTACGCTTTCCTGAAGGTAGCGGCGACGAACGGCGACGATATTTTTCTGAACAGTGGACCTGTATCAGTTACGAAAAGCCCCCTTTTCAACAGGCGTGTTTTATTAATTACTTCATGTCACAAAGTAAATTTATACAGGCAAAACTTTATTCAAGGAACTCATTTCACGAAATGAACGAGAGTAAAGTATAAGTCGGCACAAATATAAGTCATACAACAATGAGTCTGTATTTAAAGTATAATCCCTCCTGTTATGTGCCATGTCGGATTAATATGGCATACCTTGATGCAAAACGGTCTATCGTTTCTTTCACCGCGAGTCCCTTTATTTAATGTATTGAATTACTCATATTACCCATTTCATTTGACACTCTCTCTGTTTCTCACCCTTACCCCTTCTCTTGTTAGAAGAAGGGTAAATAATTACGCACTCAAAATCTGCATCACCAATCTTCAGAAAAGAATAAGTCAACGAACCAGTGGACAACACCAGATCAACCCTATTTTGTGATAATATTGATAAACAAGAAAGTGACAAAATTTTGCAATACATTGGTAATCTTAACATAAATGATGTCTGTAAGGAGAAAATAGACTTTATCACAGAAAAAATTGCTGAAATTTTGCTTAACTCAGCTAAATTAGCGCTAGGGACATACAAGTATAGAATTAGTAACAAAAATGAAATTCTTAAGAAAAGGAAAAATAATGTATGGTTTGACAAAAAATGTTTAGAAACTAAAAAACAATATAGAAGAGCAAAAAGGTTATACAATAAGTACGGGTCAAATATTTTCAAAAGTGAACTTAGAAAAGCAGAAAAGTGCTACAAGACCACACTAGATAATAGAATAAAAAAGTACAGAATAACTATTATGAACAAAATAAGGAAACTCAGGTATGCAAGTCCAAAGGAATATTGGAAAATATTAAACAAAAAATCTGAACAAAGACTGGAAATAAAAAACCTAGACGAGTTTTACAATTATTTCAAGGAAGTAAACAGTAGTGTAGATGGAAATAACCCACCAAATTATAACCATAACCAGATAAATAATGAAATGCTTAATGAACCAATTACTGAAACTGAAATCCAAAACACAATAAAAAAATTAAAGAAAAATAAAAGTGCTGGTGCTGACAAGATATTGAATGAGTATATTATCTCTTCTGCCAGCACTATGATGCCAATCTATAAAAATTTATTTAATTTGGTATTAGATACTGGTATTTTACCAGAAGCATGGTTAATAGGCACTATAATCCCAATCTATAAGCAAAAGGGAAACATAAATGACCCAAAGAACTATAGGCCAATTACTTTACTCAGTTGTCTGGGTAAAGTATTCACTTCTATATTATGTAAAAGACTAACTGATTACTCTGACAAATTTATGCTGTTACAGGAAAACCAAGCTGGCTTCCGAGCCAACTATTCTTCCATTGATCACATATTTACATTAAATACACTTATAGACCTTTCAGTTGCATCAAAAAAGAAATTATATTGTGCTTTCATAGATCTAAAAGCAGCTTTTGATAAAATATGGAGGGCAGGGTTATGGGGGAAGCTAATGAACCACAATGTAAATGGAAAATGTCTGAACGTTATTGTAAACATGTATAATGGCTGTAAATCTAGAATATCTTTAAATGGTATATTATCGGATTATTTCCCATGCAAAACAGGAATACGACAGGGCGAAAACCTATCACCCTTCTTATTCTCAGTATTTCTAAATGATCTTGAAGAATTTCTAATGCAAAAAGATGTCACAGGCTTATCACATGTAACAGATGAACTAGAACATGAACTACACATATTAATGCAAATAATGATCATACTATATGCAGATGATACAGTTCTCCTAGCAGATTCAAAAGAAAACCTACAATATCAACTTAATTGCTACTCCACCTACTGTCAGATATGGAAATTAGAAGTAAATGTAGAAAAGACAAAAATCATGATAGTCTCTAAGGGCCGCACCCAAAAGAATATAAAATTTACTTTTAATAACCAAAATGTAGAAATAGTTAATTGTTTCAAGTACTTAGGAGTTTATTTCTCTAAAACGAGATCATTTTCAGAAACAAAAAGGTATTCAGCAAAGAAAGCAACTAAAGCTATGTATGGGGATATTTAAGAAAGCAAGGCATCTAAATCTAAGCATTGTTGATCAGCTATATCTCTTTGATAAGATTATTGTTCCGATTTTATTATATGGATGTGAAGTATGGGGATTTGGTAATTTAGAAATCATAGAACAGGTGCACTTGAAATTTTGTAGATATCTATTAAATCTAAAAACCAGCACTCCAAAGATAATGATATATGGGGAACTAGGTAGAATGCCATTAAGTATTATTATAAAAGGAAGAATTGTATCATTCTGGACAAACTTGCTCACAGGTAAACAAAGTAAATTTTCATATATATTGCATAAACCCGTTTATAACAAATTTATGCAGGGATGTGAATGTAAGTGGATGGGAAATCTGAAATCCATTCTGGATAACTGTGGTTTAAGTAATATATTTAGCACACAGGATGTCTGTAACAAGGAATGGCTTATAAATTGTGTTGAACAGAAATTGCAGGATCAGTATATACAAGAATGGAATTCAGATTGTAACAACTCTAGTAAAGGGTTAAGCTATAGTATTTTCACAAACTCAGAGTTTAAATGCAGGAATTATATACTTTCTACTTTATGTACACACAAAATAATTACAATAGCTAGATTCAGAACAACAAATCATAGATTACCAATTGAAACGGGCAGATGGAAAAAAATACCTAGAAATTTGAGATTATGCAACTTGTGTAAAAATGAAATAGGGGATGAATTTCATTATGTCTTTAGATGTACCTTTTTTGCAGAAAGTCGAAACTTATATATTCCAAAAAAGTATGTATTAGACCGAATGTAATTAAAATGTATGAAATATTTTCAACGAAAAATAAGAAAAAACTGAATAATTTGTACAAATTCATTAGTATTGTGAATAAGGGGGTCAAGCCTTCAGGTTGATGTATATATATATGCTCTCTAAACTGTAAATGTACAGTAAATGAGAATAAACTATTTCATTTCATTTCATTTCATTTGCTGATCCACAACATCCGACACAGCAAAATGAATCAAATAACAGCTAGCACAGATTTATATGCAGATAGCTATAGTGTCACTACATACATAATTAGCTGCACGCGCGAAGCTGTTGAACAAAAGGATAGTTCGCTACGGGAGACCGTTTGTTTACATAAGTACTCTAAGGGGGCGTGGCTACCCAGGCGACCAGGGGATTAGGCTAGTCACTATATGCCGTCAACAATCGTTTAGCGACCCTATCATTATACACCTCATCTAATGTATTTTCCACCGCATTAATCGCAGCGTAATCTTCAAATGGTACACTGGGTAAATATACACATTCTTAATACTAGGACGTTACTTGGATGCATGGGTTTGTGATAAAGTTCGCGTTGACCACTGTCAGCTTGCCTACAACGTAAAAGGATAAATAAGTAAAAGACTCGACCGGTCCCATTAAGACGAGATTAAATTACTGTGCCCCTGCAGGGACGACGCTTGGGGTGGCGTGAAAGAGGTGGAGAGACCATTACAGGCTTAAGCGGTCTTCCTTTCATGTAGGTCGGACATATTTAGGCCGTGAACCAGCTAGCACTCGGCTCTTCTTATTCTGCATGGCCCCTTAAACTGTTAATTCCAGGTACTTTCATATAGTGTGATCACACTGTCAGACTTCCCCCTATTGCACGTTGGAGTTGGATTGTCCTTGCGCCTCTGCTCGTGCACCTTTTTTAATTTAAGTATTTTTACCGCATAAACATTGGACGCTCTGAAAAATGGGGGTAAATGATTTTTTGGGGGGGAGGGGGCTTTGTCTTACGGTCACAAGATGGGTGGATTTTTCGTTGTATTTTAAAAAATAGACGTAACATTTGTATGCTTAGCTCTTCTTGTGCAATAAAAATGTAAATGACTCTTAAGAATGCATAAAACAGTGTTAAAGGTTGAACAATTAAATTTTATTGGTACTGGGCATATTTTGGGCCATCTAACTTATCCTGTTCCTTGCCAAAAATGTCTTTACATAATCAGCGTGAATGACAGGGCGTATCTTTATCATCACCAGTCTTACTGGTGTAAAGGCATGGTTTTAGCTTGTTTGGAAAATGATAAAAATGCGTTTAACAATATATTGCGAGCTATAGTAAGACCCTCCTCCTCTGTAAGCGATGTCTTAGACTCTCAATTTACAGGACCCCTTTTCACAAAAAAAAAAAAAGCTTTAGTCGGGTTCCCTGACTACGAGCTTGGTTACTAAGTTCCGTTTCACGAATAATCTAAAAGGCTGCTTACGTTTTTTTTTCTTAGCTGCTTGTGGACGATGTCTAGCCTCCTCGGGAGGAGACATAAGTCAGCAAGCTCAACTAAAACTAAATAAATGAGAGCATAATCAACAAAAAATTGGAAAGAACATACCTCCTTCAAGACATTGTGTTATAATATCCTTGAACACCACTAATACTTATTGAATATTTAAATAAAAAATAAAATGCAACTCGCTGGTTTATTTATGTTTTTTGACATCTAAATGTTCGACAGCAGTTTTCCAATCAAGCTAATGTTTTACTGTTACTTTGAAGTTGTATTGAAGTTAATCTCATCAACAAACTTCAAAAACAAAGATTGTTTACGTTTTGACTGTTATTATTATTATTATTATTATTATTATTATTATTATTATTATTATTGTTGTTGTTGTTAAACGTCCGTTCTCGACCGAAAGAGACCATAAAATGTCATGTCTCGTAAAAATTTAGGAATCCTTACACCTCCTTTTCTTAGGGGTTTCTCGTGCGCATCGACTACGGTAAGCACACCGAGCTGGGACTTAAGATTTTTTTATGAAACATTCTAATCGACTGCAGCGTAGTCGACCTAGCTAGGTCACTCATCTCGAGCTGGTCATCTACGGATTTAAGATGCTTTATGAAACGGGGGCCAGCGCTATAATGTAGGGGCGAGAATTAAGTGATCGGATTGTCAGGCTTTCCCCCTGTTGCAAGTTGGTCTTCGATTATCATTTTTTGCGATGTTTATAAAAAACTTATTTATTTTGAATATTTTTACCACAATAGTCTCAGCATGTAATGAAAAATGGCTGATTTTTTACATGGCAAATAAAAAAATGTGTGTGTGGGGGGGGGGACCACATCAAAACGTTTTTTTTAAAGTAATTTGCCTAATTAGGTTGTTTGTGTTATTTGAACCAAAACGATTTCTCGAAAGACCAAATTTTGATTTTCAATTTTCAAATAAATAAATAAATAAATGTACCGTCCTAGTATTAAGAATGTGTATATTTACCCCTTGGACCATGTGAAGATTACACTGCGATTATTTAAGAGTCTTTTTGGTGTCTTTTCGCTTAAGTTGAAGTTGTCCACTAGATCGAAATGATCTGATAGGAGTTAAAAGTTCTATGGTAGAGTTTAAGTAAAATGGACAGTCGCCCTTTAAAATCTTAAAAGTCAAAAGTAATATTTTAAAAACTATTCGTTGAGACACGGGTAGCCAGTGGAGGTTTCGCAGAATTGGTGTGATGTGGTCGGACTTCTGAGCTTTACAGAAGAGACGAGCAGCAGAGTTCTTGATTGTAGCTTTTCCATTTGATAGTTAGGTATTCCAAACAATAGGCTATTGCAATAAGCCAGTCTAGAAGTTACAAATGCATGGATGAGTAATTCAGTTTGCTTGGTGTTAATAAGGTGAAAGATCTTGGATATCCGTTGGAGACTAAAATATGCTGTTTTACATACTTTGTTAATGTGTGATGTCATTTCACATTTGTTATTAAAAATAACACCCAAGTTCCTTACTTCTGTTGTTGGTATTATAAAAGAATCCCAAACTCTAATACTATCAAGTGCAGTATTGTCTTTGGAAAACTTAGAGTTGAAATGGACTAATTCAGTTTTTTCATCATTAAAAACTAAGTAGTTGGACTTGTGCCAAGATCTAAGTTCATTCACACAAGCCTCAATAGTTGCTTTTTCATCACAAGGATTTTCACATATAACATATATCTGGGAATCATCTGCATACAACATCAAATTGAAGCCAAACTGAGCAACTATATCATGCCCATAACATGACCCATAACATGACTCATTGTTGTATGACTTATATTTGTGCCGACTTATATTTTACTCTCGTTAATTTCGTGAAACTATTCCATTGAATAACGTTTTGCCTGTATAAATTAACTTTGTGACATGAAGTAATTAATAAAACGCGCCTGTTGAAAAGGGGGCTTTTCGTAACAAATACAGGTTCACTGTTCAGAAAAATATCGTCGCCGTTCGTCGCCGCTACCTCCAGCAAAGCGTACCCTCCGCGTGGATCACCGGCATTTTTGATTATCTGACAAATTAGAGCAACTTACGTTTTAGCTAATAATTCTGAATTTACTAATATTTTGGACTCAATTCGATGTCAGATTCATAGCAATGACGGAAAGCCGCCAGAGTAACACCCCATTTCTATAGATTAGATCGACCTACTTTAGATCGACCTAACACCCTGGGGGCTCACGCTAAATAGCTGTCAGCCGAACGGACACGAAAGTTAATTACCCCCTTACAGCTTGTAGTAGGCGGGACGGACATTTAAGTCGGATTATCTGAAAGCAATCTAGTGAGACTCCCCACGGGGATAGATCGATCTAAAATCTATGGGAATAGAGCCTAACTGTTTAATTTTCTAAACATTCTATTTCGTTTTTTTCATGATGTTTTTTATTATCAGTCGAAAACGTTTTCATGTTCAACTTCTCAAACCTGTACGTACACTATTCTGGACAATTTTATTTTATCCAACTACACATACAAAATACCGTATAGCTAAAAAAAACACGACTATTGGTACGCGTGTGATCGATAACTGATTTAATACTCGTAAGATTACCATCCGCCCCCTTCCTTATGAATAGGTATTACTTTATTAATACAATGCAACCGTCGTGTAGCCGCATGTTAGAAGACAATGTTTGATTACGCACAGCAGTAGGAGACCGCTACCCCTTCCCAGCAAGGAGTCAACACAGCAGCGCGTAACCCGGGCTTAATTAGGGGTTATTAGCTGTCCACTTATGATCGGTATTGTTCGTCTTGATTGCAGCACACTTCCTATTCACTATTGGTTCGACCGCCTCTTCTTTAAATGCTCTCTCAAATCTTTCCTCAGTCAGCCGAGAATGGAAACACGTTTATCTGCCGATAAACTACGTCGTTGATGTATTATTCGGCATCATTCTACAGTGGGTCATAAGGCTCTATCTATCATTTTTTTCGTCTCGCATTTTACCAGATTAGGCTGACGCTCGAAAACTAAATTTAATGAATAATTTTCTCACGTGCACCGTATCCAGCTAATTTTATGACAATAACTACCACGGCACCTCCGCCATTTGCAATTGTAGACGAACCACGTGTTTCCAACTGATAGGCCAATACAACTATACCAGACCCATTGTACGAGAAAAGACCGTTTATATTTAATGAATTAAAAAAACATTTGAGGATTGCGATTTTCTATTGATATACTATCGATGGTATCCCTGTATTAAATCATCCACTGCTACCCCCTCTTTTGTAGTGTAGCATGACTCGTATCACAACATGGCCTTAGAAATGAAGTAAGACAGGCTTACACTCTGATAGTTTTTAGTCTATTATTAACCCTAATGTCGTTGCTTGTCATTCATTCTAGAACTCTCTGAGCCATCGCAAAGTTATTTGCCAGGACATTTAAAGGCTACTTCTTAACGGAATTTTTTTTATTTGCACTGAGTCCAAAATGTTCGAGGACGTCTCTGTCGTTATCGCCGTTTCTCGGACGCAGTCCCAGACAAAGGATCGGAAAGTTTCTAAATAAAAGAACTTATAAATGCTGCCAATAGACATCCTTATTGTTCCTAAGTAAAGAGAGGCGATAATGATCTGTTTTTTCTTCTAGCTTAGTCTGTCGACTAAAATGAACAAGGTTAGGCCTACAATGCAACCACCTATTATTACGACCATTAATGAGGTTCTTTGCTACACTCCCTTTCTTCATGATCGCGAAACCAGTGGGGTGCTGTGTTTTAAATATATAAAAAAGGGTCTCGCGAGGTGAAGCTATAATAATGAACTAAAAAAATCCAATGAATAGGCCTATCTAATAAACCATGAAGCACGTAGTCTAGGCCTCTTCTTTGACCGACATTACATTTTTGCATTCTTTGTTTTAATAAGAGGACGAACGTGGTCTAATTTGTCTTTTGGTGGTGATTTTGCTCGAAGTAGCGGAGTCAAGTAAATTGGTGATTTACCGCTGGTAGGAGTAGCAATCATCGCTCCTGCGTCCTCATAGATTACTTTCTAATCACCCGTAATTAACGCAGTCAGGAAGAAGCGCTCAAATAGGGGTTTTTGTATCAGGGAAAATTTTAGTATTAATCTTATGTTATTATGTATCTGTATTATGTAATCATGTAACTCATTTTCCCAAGGCAACCACCAATTATGACGACCATTAATGAAGTTCTCTGCTACACTCTCTCCTCATGATCACTTGCTCGATCGTGAAACCCTGGAGGTGTTGGGTATATATTTGGGGTAGTTTACTATAGCATGCTACACTCTCCTCATGATCAGCTGCTCGATCATGAAATCTGGAGTGAAACCCATGGTTTATCTAACAATGGTTTAAATAAATAAAAAGGGTGTCACGGAGGTGAAGCTGCTTAACTCATAAGAATAATGAACGAAAAAATACGACGAACATTTAATAAACCACGAAGCACGTATGTTTTGACCGTTATCGCCTTTTTTACATAATATGTTTCAACAAGAGGGCAGATGTAGTCCAATTTGTCTTTTGTTGGTGATTCTGCTTCAGGTGGCTGAGATTAGTTGATCGGTGATGCACCGTTGGTAAGAGTAGCAATCATCACTCCTGCGTTCTAACGGATTACTTTCCAACCCCCCATAATTAACGCAGCCAGGAATAGGCGCTGAAATAGGGGGTATTAAATCAGGAATTAATTTTTGTAATTATGTATCCGTAAAATAAGAATCGTAACATTATCACGTATTTTTCCTGATGGAAAATATCATAATTTATGCACACTGATCGAATTATAAAGAAAATCTCCAGATGTAAACAAAGGTCAGTCAAGTATCACTCATCCCAGGCTGCAGGGCAGATATAGAGAATTGAATGAAGCGCCAGTGATCTGGCAACCCTACAAATTTGTCATAATGATTCATGGGCAAACAATAGAAGCATGAAATTAACACCTTTTACAGTGTAAATGACGACACCTTATGAGGCTTTTGTTTCTTCCCCTGGGTTGGTATTACAAAGTAAGTATGTTGACGTAAGTGTGTTGACTTTTGCGTGTTCAAAGGAACAATGGAAATGTCATTTCAAAACAAAGAGCCACATTTCCCTACTTAGGTGGCCAAAATATTGTCAATGAAACGCAAAAAAGACAAAATCACCAGCTGTTACTGACTGAGTCTAACTCAAATGCAAAAAGGTACGCACAGCGACAAAGCGCTATTGTAAACAATGACCCGACGATGAGATCAATAAGATGTATAAAATGACTATTTGTACTATAAAACTGTACCCCTGCCCCTACTTGTATATTATTACACACACAAGGCCACCCTTTACCAGAGTTACAGATTGATTTTTCATTACACAGTCTCTTGCACTGAAGAAAAATACTCATAATTAATTTGCGGCCCTAGTAGAGGGTCTTCTCTCGCTTTCTCTCAAATCAAAATAAACTAGCAAACATGAAAATTGGCAAAATGTATTAGAATGTAAAGTGTTGCGAACCCTTTAAACAAGGTGAATGGTAATATGCACGTTTAGACAAATTTTAATTTTAATTTCAATTAAATTTAATTTTAATTAAAATTGATATTACCAAAATTAGTAAATGTCGTTTGCGTCATGTATCAATATTTTTTATATTTATATAGTACCTACGTTAAAAACATTCAGCAAAGATATTTGGAAGGCCGCTCTTTTGTTGTTTATATCAAAGGAAAACTATTTGATACCCATCATATCAATCATTATACCATGATAAGAGATTAGCATACTAATTTATGTCCCCAGTAATAAATACTTTAACAATAACAACAAACCTCCCTACTGTGCTTTCCGTTGCAAAAACAATTAGCCACGACTGTTTTATATATTAATCGATATTTATAATAATGACAATATCAAAATCTTCAAAAGCACCGACAGGGACACGAACTCCCGTCGGGTAGGTTGCAGACGACTCAACGACGTTACCCGTTGTTCCACCAATTCTATTGATCAGATATCGACAGCTCTGTATTGCCGCGCATGCCGAAGCTTTGCGGAAATTGGCGAAGGCTAGGAAAATTCTTCAAAATATACTTTTATTACATTTAATCAAATCCAGACTATCTCCCACTGCCCTGAGGTATGGCTAAAGGCTTTCAGTTGTCATCAGACTTTGTAATTTGGGAGAAAAAAGTGAAACAGTAACTTCTGGTGATGAATAATAGTGCTGCAAGGTGCTGTTTTTTATCCCTGATGTACGAGTAGCTTTTTCTACAGTTTCTATAATTCTCTTAACGTATGAAAATATGCAGGTTTTCTGATATAATAAGACTTTGATAAAATCAAAGCCAATAATACTTTTAAAGTCGAGAGTCGGGATAAATATCGGCAAGGTGGAGATATGTCCCGCCGGCGCTTCCGCAACAGCAAGACTGAAGGACGCAAGTTACAAAGCAAAGCATGTTTAGTCAAGTTAAAGACTTAATTACCGGTTTAACTTCGGCGGTAGTGCCTACTGCTGTGAGCAACATGCGCTGTCCATCGCAATCCCCCTATCATTAACACTGTCGGGGACGTGCGCATTAGCGCGTCTGATGTAGACAGCGTGTGCTATTAAAGTGACCGGGGACTTATTAGCTATAGTGTACCCTCCCCCCCCCCCCCCCCCCCCCCCACACACGCCTCCTTGCTTACATTTTGCCGTTTTTGCGTCACTTGTTGTTGCACATACTGACGATCTAAGGCACGTATGATAGCACTCATTGTATGATAATCTAAGCTAGTTTCCACATTTATCAGACAAAAGTATTCAGACCTTTCAACACTACTGGTCTCCTCGAGAATCTCCCCATTTAGGGACATACATGTATCTCCTGATTCCCCGATTCATAATAAACACCCACTGATTAATCAAACTAGAACGCGTGGCGATAAAATGTGTCGCTAGATCTTGTAAACACTCAACGAAATGCACCTAGTGACTATATTCAATGTGCCGTCACTTAATTGCTTTCTCGATTTCATTAATTGACGATAGTAATTGCATTAAACAGGGAAGAGGAAATGGTGAAGACAAAACAACGTCGGGTCTTTGTGTGACTTTCTCCCTAAACACTTTTTATGTTGCTGTCAAAGAAAAAGGAGTCTAGATAGCGATTATGTAAACCACTGCTGCTGCTTTTGCAGATACACTTCCTCGTTTATCATTTAAATGCTCCCCTCCCCCAGCAGACCCAACTTGATGAATGTACGTCTTGGTAGCTATAGTACACTGTATATCAGATCTTGGTTCAAGTTATGAAAGGCTTAAGCACAAAACGATAATTTGAGGCTATTTTTTCATTCAAGACAAAATTAAGTATCTATGGTGTGTGACAATATGGACTTTACAAGGCTTAGTTTGTCCTTAAATATATATTCCAGTAGCATAGGCGAGCGACGTAATTGTAACCTCAACCTGAGGTATCCCCGATGAAAGCGGAGTACAAAAATTAAGTTTTTAAATAACGATTATAACATGCTGTACAATGACAATGAGTTCTAAAAGGGTTAATGGACTTCTTTGTCTTAAAAGCAATTCATTTCAAAATTAAAAGAAACAGTTTTTTCGGGGAGCGTGGGTAGACAGTTTACGTCAGGTGATTCGTTAAAGTCGATAGTGTTTCACTATCAAATGTGTAAATCATACATGTCATAAAAAAACTATAAGAAAGTTTTTTGTAACGTTCTGCAACATTTGTTCATTTATATAGCAGGGCGAGGTTAACGCCAGAGGTAAATAGAACCTAATACCGTAATCCTCCTCGTCCATTTATTTAAATCGTATCAAAACGTTTGATACACAATGTTCATTAATGTCATAATTTTGGCGATTTATTAAAACCATTTTGGCACATAATAGATTAGCATAAGTTAAGCAACAACCAGTATGAAGAACAACCCCCTTTTTAAATGAGGCAAGACACCCTCTTCACACTGATTATAACCTTCAGAAAGACATTATGCAACAAGGCAAAGGAGTTATGCAAAGTTCTTTCAACTCGTATGTGAATACAACACATTCTTTGTCACTTTTACAAGACAATGGAGGCGAGCAAGTAGAGAAATTACAATATACAATAAAAAGGACATTAGTTTAGAAAGCTTACTTCGGGTGAGCCCTTTGCTTGTTCGAATGAAAGAGATAGATATCGCGCCGCGACTCCCTTTATTAAACCTTCGTGTGTTTGTGTAAAAGTGTGAAAGACAGGCAACGGTATTGAGTCGCTGTTGATATTGTTCGCGATTAATATTGAAGTATAACTCCTTCGCCTGCATGTAAACGTGTTACTTTTCCTTATGTTCACTATATTTCTTTTAGGTTGAGACAAGACGATGAGATCGATAAAAGTAAAGGTTAATCTTAACAATATTAGATGCGATTTTCTAATTTGTAAAATCTTTCATACACGACCTCATATTTGAATTACTCTCAGGCCATACTCTTCGATATTATTGTGTTACACGGGACTCCTGGAAACCTGAAGCACAGGGCTACGGAGTCTTGTTATCCTTCATGCAGCTTTATGGCTGCGATGAGCACTGCGAAGTAGAAACAGGCTTTACTTAGCTTTACTTGATGCACGACAGTTTAAACAAAACCAGTCTGCAAGGCTTGCTTTGATATGGCGTTAACCTTACACTGGTTTTAAAAGAAAAAATATATATATGTTGGATGGATTAAATGCGGCTTCGTTATATTTTAACTAAATGTGTTCATTTGCACAGTTACACAGATATTTTTAAGCTGTGTCGCTCAGCATGCATTATAGGCGAGTAGCTTAATAGTGACGATGACCAATCCAAGCACAATCTAGGCAAGTATTGTTTACAAAATAGATCATGGTGAATAAACTTAATTACGCTTTAATGAATAATCAACACACGGTTTGGTTATTATCATTTGAAAGTTTTCGATCAAAGACGTTCAATGAAATCACAAATCATTTGACGCTTAAAAAATGGACATGTTCAAGGGGCAGTTTTTGTTTCAGCTAAAGGGACTTCAGGTTCAGGTAGAGGGTTCAGTTACATGTTTCATCGGATGATAGTAGCATCACGCCCTAGTTCTAAGCGAGTTGAATATAAGCTTTTTATCCAAACATCCTATTCCTAACTACTGAGATAGGACAAAGGTCTAGTAACATGCACTGTGCAATTACTATTAATGGATCAGATGCATACTTGATTGTTTTTCCTCAGGTGTCGCACGTATGCATCCTTTCTTGAGTGATCTAAAACAAGTCGCTAGTGTACCATGTTTCTCACTGTAGCAAAATATGTTCGACATGGCGTTTCTGAACGGCAGCCGGAGACACAGTAATTGTATAGCCATGATTTAAGCTTGTTCGAGAGATATTAACAGTCGCGTTTAAAAATATATAGCGACCTATAGTAAGACACCCTCCTCTTAAACTGATGATTTACACTGTTAATTGACCGTACTTTCGTATATTGTATGATCACACAGCCAGACTTCCCCCTGTTGCACGTTGTAGTTGGATTGTCATTACGCCTATGTCAATGCACCTCATTTAATTTCAATATTATAATATAAGCATAATATAAGTAATATATTCTTTCCTTATTCCTCTTTCATTATCATTCATGCTTTATAAATATTTGAATGCTTGAATGCAGATATTTCAAATTAAAACGTAAGTACATAAATAAATTATTTATAAATTAATGCAATAAGAATTTTTTGAGACAGATTGATGTTGACGCTCATGCATTTCAACCAAACAAACAATAATTAGTTCAATTTTTGACTGCGGAAATTTTCATATAGGATGAAATGACTGATAACAAATTTAACTAGCAGTTTGTTAGCAACACTAAAAACCAGCTGCGCGTGCCAAACTAGTGAACAAAAGGACAGTTCGCTTCGCGTGGCACGCGTTAGCATGGGTTTTAGCCTCTTACAGCTATAATCCTATCGCTGCAACAAACAATAGGGACCTTCTGGCTGATGTATCCTGCTGTTAATCACAACTAGTTACAGCGGATTGTCGTGCTTGCGCTGGACCACAGAAACCGGCGTAATGGGGTTCACTCGTCTTAGATCGCACTCACAACGAGTTGAGCCAGGCTTTACAAATCCTGGGGACTAAATATGGCAGACGTACATGAAAGAAAAAGCGCCTAACTTTAAAATAGTCTCTCCGCCTCTCACACGCCTCCCCATGTGTCGTCCCAATCAAGGAGTTATAACAGAAGGAGATTACACGCAAGCCTCTCTATTGTCCGATGTCTGTTACGGTGGGCGGAGCTAGCTACGGGGGGCCTCCTGTCTCAAGGTTTCGTCTGGGTCGCTCTCCTCCGCTTGGAGATTGATTTTATATGCGTTATTTCGCGTTAGAATTCGAGATCAGTAGTGTCAAAGCGGCGCTGTATGCTGACGATTGTTTCACAGGTAGTTATTTGGACGATGTGCTGGGAGGGAACGATATCATAGAAAGCGATTATAAGGTGGTGACTGAGGATGGTCGCCATGAGTATTTTTGAGTCGGTGATAGATGGCTTTTCTTTTGCACAACTCAGTGAAAAATCACCAAGGATAAGTCAAAAGAAAACGTCCCAACTGTGGTTTGTGAAAATGACATTCAAGTGAACGTCTGTCCTCACTGCCAAAGGGCATAATATTAATACATAAACGTTTGGACCCCCTGCCCTTTGGTCCCATAAACATATACATTGAGACAGTGCCTAAGCTTTGTGACTGGTTTTAAATTTCTTTAAGTATTTTTTTTTCTCTCACTCGGTATAATTTTAATATCATAATGCATTGAAGTGAAATGTTAATCAAAGGTTGAGGCAATGCCACGACATGTCAGTTTACTAAATACTCGTTATAAATTTCTTTATCTTGGAAATCTCCCTTTTTATTTTCAGGATTATTTTGACACATACTAACACTTCTTATTTGTCGGTAAACAAGTGCACAGTGCTAAACATTAAGAATAATTTTTGTTCATTCATAAATATATTTATGTACAAAATATATCAGAAATTTTAGTATTAACTGAGCTCTTTAAAGTGAAACAAATAAAGATGAGAATTTTGAATTTCAAACTATTATTTACTATATTAACTTAAAATATCTTTTAATCAACTCTATACTCAAGCATCATGATAGTAGCATCTGTGAGTAAAACCATTTTATTATATCAATAGAAGAACAAAAACAAAATTTTACACACAAGCAGTAATTAATGAAGTCATAAGAATGATTAAGTTGCTATAGTTTTCCAAGTTTTATGCAGTCTGTGTTGGAATTTTTTTTCAACCGTGCAAATAGAAATAATTATATTCTTTTTTATCTGACTTGCTGATACCAGTCTGTGCCAGATACTATTCCACTCACAGGCCAGCAAGGTCTGAGAATCTAATGGGCTGAATGAAAAAAAAACCTAGAAGATAAAGTGGCTAATTCTTACAAATAGGATAAAAAACATGGGATTTTCAAAAGGTTATTATAAATCAGTAAGAACATTTATAAAATGAACTGGAGTACATGTTACAGCTGAAAAAAATAACTGGGCCAGTAAGTGACTGCTTTAAAGAAATTTCACTGAAACAGTCCAAATTTTACTGGCAATCAGGTAGACTGTTATACCATGGCACTCAACAAATTATATATAGGTTTTGAATTTTTTTCCACGTGACAGTAACATAAAATTTATGTCAACTTTTGAAATGTATAGAGTCAGTTAGGTGACTGAAAATATTTTAAAATGTCATGAAGGAGCACTATTAATTTAATGCAATCTCTGTTGGCCAGTCTTATCCAGTTTCTTCTCCAAAAAGGACAACTTAAGGGAGAATTTCTTCAGGGCCTTTTCTTCCGCCTGCCAATGCCATGCCACTCAGAAAAGAGAGAAACCTGTAGGTTAGAAAAAAAAACATAATAATAGCATTATGAACTACTAGTATCCATGTAGACATTATGGAATTACGCAGTGAAGTTTAATGTGTCTTGTTATGACTTGACTGAAATAATGTTCACCACATAAATGTACAATTTACAACTATATTTATGTAGAATATCAAGATTCATGATCACAAGCTAATAACCCCAAGAAATTGAAAGAAATTGTACTTATTACAAGAAATTATTTAAATCTGCCCTAGTTCCTACTCTTCTGACAGGACAATAAGGGGATTTCAGAGAGGCTGGTTGCTAAAAGGAAAATGCCCAAGGTTGTTGTATTTTGAAAAAAAATTAAAAAGGGTACTGTTGTTAGTGAATGTTTAATGCATCTTAGGCATTATGACAAAAGTAACTTACCCCAGACACGCTGACCTTCCTTTTTCATTGACATTTTTAAATTTTTTCCAGCCTGACCATAATTCATATATTCAATGCAGCCTTCTCCCATATCTATAATAGAAGAAAAAAAACTTGAGTAGTGTTAAGATATGCATGTAAAATTCATTATCAATTTTGAGAGAATTTCTGTTTCAACACTGCAAGATGAAATATTTACTTTCAAGTAATGAATAAACCTTAATAGGGCTCTATTCTTTTGTAACCACCAAGGCAAAGCTTCTTTCTTAAAATGAACTGAAACATCCAAGCTTGCCACCTAACATGCCAAAGTAGTGAAGTATAATTAAAGTAGAGAAGCAAGTACCCCTTGATTATAGAGGCGTCTTACACAATAAGGTGTGTCTTACACACCTTGACTCAAAGGGAGATGTGTAGTGAGATAACAGGTAAAGTAATTGGTGGAGCCTAGGTGAACTTAAAACCTTAAGACTTTAAATAAAGAAGCACCAGGATTCATGTGTGTTCTTTTTTCAAAGGTTTAATATGAATTAAAACATATATATGTAAAAAGAAGACTAAATAAGTTTAAAATAACTATACCAAAGACACTGTGAAGTCAAACTTCCCGTTAGACCGCCATGATGGAAAATGCTGAGTGGAGGCAAAACTTTTCCAGTCAAAATAACTGAGCACCTTACTTTAACAACAAAGTTACCACTCCAAAGCCACCCACCATGGTGAGAAGAAAAATGATGACCAACTGTCATGATAAGTCTTCTTGGTTTTAAACACGAAAAAGGTAAAGGCAAAAATGGTACATTTACCCATAACACTAAAGTAAAAAATTGGTATTCTGAACAAAACGGGTTATTTTTTTCAAGAAATATTGGAGCAATACCCATGCAATATATACCAAGCCACGACCAAGATGTTCAAGAATCTAAACACACCAAAATCTTTTATAATCAAGCATTTGAAAAGTGCAAAAAAACGTTCAGGCTTTTGGCCGTAACAAGCGTAACACTTTTTGATCTGGACTCGTGCAAATTGACCCTTGTCGTATTCAAGCTAGACCACATGTAAAATCGAAAAAACCAACAACACTGCTCAAGAAAATGTATTGCACACACACCAATTAGTTAAATTTTATGACTGTCATGTGACACAAGTACCAAAAAGTAGGAGGAAAATGTCTTTTGGAGTTATTTTTTTTTCGAAACATAAACAAGATGGCGGCTTATGCATCTGCTTGTTATTAGGCTACTGAAAGTGCACCTAAGTTTTATTCTATGCTATTGCCACAAATAACTTAACAATTGCAACTGTATAAAGACCAAACTTTCTTCATCTGATACTATATTTAAAAGCACTTGTTATGAGTAGGAAATATTTTTCGTGCAATATTTATTCTCCACACACCACCTCGCGAGATCGACGTGGAGCTGGACACTTACACAGTGAGACCCCACGGCATAAAAGTTGCAATTTATCTTCATATTTCGAGTAGTTATGCATTTAAAAGCACTTACCTGTTTTTTGATAACCTTATCCAACGTTATATCCTCTGCACTCTGTAATTCTCTCATTTTAAGAAACTTTTGACTGCGTTTCTGTTTGTGTCCTCTCCAAACGACAGACGAAGGCACCTATTCTGACAAACGAGATTTAAACGAGAGTAACGGAAAGCGTAACAGAGATAGGAACCCATTGTTCTCTGGGTTCTATTCATTCCGACCAATGAGAGACCGTAATACGGGCTCCGCCCCCACGCGTGTAATCTCCTTCTGTTATAACTCTTTGTCCCAATGGAGCCGAAATCTAATGACTGTACCCCCGCAGGGACGACGCATGGAGAGGCGTGTGTGAGGCGGAGAGACTGTTAAAAGATTATACGGTTTTTCTTTCATGTACGTCCGCCATATTTAGTCCCCAGGATTTGTAAAGCCTGGCTCAACTCGTTGTGAATGCGGGCTTAAGTATTTTGTTATTCCACCTAAGCTATTGTGTTTGCGCGTTCGAATTTTGAAGGGATTTATACGGCCCTCCTTTGTTTGTCCGCCCCTTTCTATTCACAAGATAGGGATTAAAACATTTCAAACGTTGTTACACCGGTGTACAACAGAAACAAAATTATTACTACCACTGTATATTCCGCAAAATAAAGTATATTAATACAACAATGAGTCTGTATTTAATGTACCCCCCCTGTTAAGGGCCATGTACTGATTATAATGGCATACCTTGATGCGAAACAGTCTATCGTTTCTTCCACCTTGGGTCCCTTAAATTAATGTATTGTATAACTCATATTACCCATTTAATTTGACACTGTCTCTCCCTTCTCTCCCTTCCCCTCTTTCTTATTAGAAGGAGGGGAAAGGAGGGAAATCTGTATCACCAATCTTCAGAAAAGAAATGACTTAGGCTGTATTCCCAGAGCTTTTAGACCGCATTCACAACGAGGTGAGCCAGGCTTTACAAATCCTGGGGACTAAATATGGCGAACGTACATGAAAGAAAAACCGCCTAATCTTTTAATAGTCTCTCCGCCTCTCACACGCCTCTCCATGCGTCGTCCCTGCGGGGGTACAGTTATTAAATTTCGGCTCCATTGGGACGACACATGGAGAGGCGTGTGAGAGGTGGGGAGACTATTAAAAGATTAGGCGGTTTTTCTTTCATGTACGTCCGTCATATTTAGTCCCCAGGATTTGTAAAGCCTGGCTCAACTCGTTGTGAATGCGATCTTAGATCGATCTATCCCCGCGGGGAGTCTCACTAGATTACTGTCAGATAATCCGGCTTAAATGTCTGTCCCGCCTACTAAAAGCTGTAAGGGGGTAATTAACTATGGTGCCCGTTCGGCTGACTGCAATTTAGCGTGAACCCCTAGGGTGTTAGATCGATCTAAATCTATGGGAATGCACCCTTAATGAACCAGTTGGCTGGTCTGCAACGTCCGACACACCAAAATAAATTAAATAACAGCTGGCACAAATATAACTACAGTTAGCTAGTGTCACTAAAGACGTAATCTGCTGCGCGCGCGAAGCTGTTGAACAAAAGGATAATTCGCTACGGGAGACCGTTTGTTTACAAAAGTACTTTAAAGGGGATTGCCTACCCAGGCGACCAGAGGACTAGGCCAGTCATTATATCTATAATCGTTTATCGACCCTATAATTGTCGCACTCCTCTTTTGTATTTTTATCGAAATTTAATGTGTAATCTTCAAATGGAACACGGAGTAAATGTACACAGATTCACTACCGATTAGGTATGTTTCAGCATGACAATGCTACTCCACGAACAGCCAACACAACAGTAGGCTGGTTATATACAGATCCTGACCCCCAATGACCAGACCAAACATTAGATAAGGACCTTATTAAGAATGTGTAAGATAACCTCGGAAATAACTGATGGATAATCCTGCAAACTAAAAGGATCTCATGCCACCTTTGCACCGTATGTGGAACGCAATCACTGTGTAAAGTTTACAAAACTTTTTGACTCCATGCACAGATGCGACAAATGAGTCCTCCAGTCCAGAGGTTACTGTACAAAATACTAATATGTGGCTTTGTTTTTTTACAATAGTTAGCTTATTCATTAGTTATTCAATCAGTAAACTTTTGTGATTTTTTTTAAAAAGTTAAATAAAGAACTTTGGTTAATAGTATGATTTTTTAGTATCACTTTACGCATTGCGTTAGGGGTGACACTTTTTTGGTAGAGGAATATAGTACGATTACAATAAACGACATCAAATCTCCAAACATATCTCCTAAAAGAGGCCAAAAATGTGACGAATTCATGAAATTTCAGTTCGAAAATTACGCCAACAAAAATGTGGCTGGGGACGTACATAGTACACGACCCCACCCAGTAGGAATAGAGCTAAACCGCCTCTGCGGGGAAAACTACCTGCCAATTGTTTGTTCTAATTGGATTTTCCTCAGTTAACATTTAAATGAACAACGAACCGTCTAGCTCTCTATAACTTGAGAATTATCATGGTACCTACATTGTGGATCAAATTTTGGTACAGAACGGACCTTCTCCCGAACACCCCTGGCTGCGTGCCTGGTTATCAAACACACTCTCGATGCATATGTTTTCGTAGCTACGTAAACACCTTAACAATGGATTCGCATTGCATTGTGGGTTCTTAACCCGAATTATCCTCAGAATAGAACAGGCCATCATCTGTGACATGGGAGATGTTGTTCTGGGTCACATGAAGGCGGGAAATAAAATATCAAAAATTCCTGTCACAAAAGTATGACTCTCAGTCTGTAATTCAATTTCCAACACTTGCACTTAGTGACGCAGGGATTTTATGCGTAGGGGAAAACATGTCAGTGGTTAGAATGCATCACATTACTCTTCCCTTACGAAAATTTCCCATAGGATCCTATAGGATTACTATAGGATCCTATAGGAAATCTTATAGGATCCTATAGGGCACCTTTCCTATAGGATTTCCTATAGGATCCTATAGGAAATTGTTGTAAGTTAAAATCTTGAGAAAAATACATATCTTATAAACAAATATCATTCTAAACAAAAGATATTTGATATAGGTCAATTTTATCAGTGGAATTGTCAATTATATATCACTGTTAAAGCAAAAATGATTTTTATTGTTTATAATGCACAATCTTATAGTCTTCTATAGGATTCTATAGAAATTCTTTAATTTCTATTTTAAAGAAATCTTGAAAAATTGATCATTTGTAAAGTAATCTTTTATGGAGAAATATTTTATCATTAGGAATGTTTTTGTACCAAATCATTGAAGCTGAAATTATTTTTTAAAATTTATGTTCAGACCATTACAAAAATTCCTAGAGGATCCTATAGGAAATCTTATAGGAATTTCTATAGGAACCTATAGGGAATCTTATAGGAATTTCTACGCCATGACATGAAGCAAACAAACACGTCTTTAGTGTCCAAATCATATACCTCAAGTGCCGACAAGGCACTCAGCGTTTATTTACATGCAAATCAGGCAGATGACCAAGTGTCACTGCTAGAGGCAATTACGTACTATACAGCTGTGTTTACTCGTTACAATCGAATGCACTTTACATAATACTGGCGTAATCACTTTTCTTTCTCTTTCTCTTTCTTTCTTTCTTTCTTTCTTTCTTTTTTTTTTATAAAAGGATTAAATAATGTGTAATAACGGCAAAATCAATACAAAAACATTAGTGCAGTATGTACAGAGGTGTAACAGTAGAGTGTCAATGTCAAAGGTACATGCAAGTCTCCTCTCCGTTTATAGATAACTGAGTGTCAGATTCATAGGTATAAACTCTTTTAAGACATTATTACAAAACATAATCAGTAAGATATCTGGGAGTTTGTCTTTTTCTCGTAGAACGTCTAAGAGTTTGAGCTGGTTGTTCACATAGATCTGATGGAGTTTCAACTTCACCATTTTCGTTGCTTTCGTCAACTTGAGGTTGAAATTCATGGAAAGAGTCAAAGTCATTGCAAGGTTCCTTGTCGTTGTCAGCAGTATTTACGTTTTCATAGTCTGACAAAGATAAGTCCGAATCATCGGAGTTGTCACTACATAAATCGTTGACTTTTCTCCATTTATAAACGGGTACTTTATAACAGTCTGATTGTTTAACTCTATAAGACATGGATCGTAGCTGATTTCCTATGAATTTTTGAACATTGCACCAGTGACCGTCGACTTTTACCACCATGTAGCGATCTCGGTCGTAATTCTTTGTCTTGTCGTGATGTAAATAAACGATATCTCCTACACTGAGATTGTTATCGTTGGCGCTTTGTTTTAAAGGCGCTTTAGATTGCATACTACTGTCGTGGTTTTTCTCTCTTATAGAATGCTGATCAATAATAAGTTTTCTATCTGAAGTGGGAATTTGTTGACAGGTGAATTGATCCCTCTGAAAAAGCATTTCCCTCGCAGACAAACCTCCTCGGCGCATTCTAGAATTGAGCTGAGCAACGCACAGGCTGAGAGTTTTTTTAAACAACGTTTATTCAAAAGAATGAAGTGGAGGCAAGGCGCTGGAAGCATTATATGCTCTCCACAAAATTAAATTAAATAAGTAAATAAATAAAACAAATGGATAGGTATATACATATATACAACAGAGTAAATGTAAAACTCCATATACATATCAGGAGCACAAGTTAAGTACAGAAAGAAAGAAGAGGAAAAGAGATAGTACCTATTAAGTGATAACAAAGTTTACGAGAAGAAAATTTGCAACAGTGTCGAAGATAATTTCATTTTGGGTGGGTGATAAGGATTTATGACCGTAGAGCAATAACGACAGCTTTTCTTTTTGTGTTTTGAAAGAGGTCTTGCTTGCATGTAGAGTTTCATTTATTTTTTGGTAAAGGGGAGGGTACTTTGAATTGAGTAAAGGGCATCTGAAGAAAAATTGAAGAGGGGTTTCAAGGGCACCACAGGTGCAGTGTGGTGTATCAATAGTAGTCCAGTTATGCCTAAACAATTCTGCTCTAAATAAACACCCGACCCTCGCTCTGTTAAGAATTTTTTCATGATTTCTGTTCAAGTTTAGTGTTGTTGTTGAAAGCGACCCAGCAGTGAGGTGTTTTTTTATCGAGTTCTTGAAAGATGAGATTGAAGGTAAAGATTTAGTGGAGGAGGAGAGTTGATCCCATGAAGACATCAGAAAATAGTTAACTGAGGTACGGGGGTATTTAGGAGGAAGTTTAAAGTCTCTTTTGTTATTTTCTCGGGTTATGATTGGAAAAGGGTTTCTGAATGGGCGGAATATATCAGAAACATAGGAGGGGACCAAATTCGCCATGACTGAAAACATAATTTTTTGAGCATGCATTTTTCTTCTATCAAATAGAGAAATCCAATTTAGTTGTTCAAATATTTTGGAGGTACAAGAGCTAGGTAAGGCTCCCAGTACTATTTTGCCGGCTTGGTATTGAAGAGACGTTAGTTTCGATAATTTCTTCTGGAGTGAGTTATGATAGAAGATGTCACAGTAATCAAATTGTGATTGGATAAAGGCATTATATATAACATTTAAATGTTTGGACCTAACTTTGCAGTATAGAGGTTTTAGTGCATTTACGGCCCGTTGAACCTTTTCGCAAACATGATCAGTGACGGCTGAGAGTAGTTTGAGAAATAGAATCACGGGAGGGATCTTTGCGCAGAATTTCGTCTTGAAGTTCCTGGACTGCTTTTTCCGCCACTGGATTTTTATTGATGATTTTGGGACGTCCTATTTCGATGACTAATCTAGACGATCGAAGGGACTCATCTGATACTAATGATTTGAATCCAGGAGCAGAATCAGTGCGAATGACAGCAAATGGACCGTCAAGTGGTCGCATTTCTGCACACAGTTGAATGAGACCTTCCCGTAAACTATCCTTAGTTTCGTCCTTCACAAAACACGCGGTTGTGAAAGAAGTGACCGTTTCTCTTACAATCAGTATATTTTGTGAGTGTCGTTTCATAATATCAGCGGCAAATGATGCTCCAACTGTAGGTGGGGGTTCTTCTGAAGACTGTTCCTGTTGAAGATGAGGAATTTTTTTCAAGGAAGCACATCGATGGCATGAATGCGATGTCTCATCGACTTCTTTGTCTAAGTTCAACGCGTAAAAGTAGCGTTTTACTACGCTCTTAAGCTGCTAACTGGACGGATGTTCTAGACGGATGTGGAGAGCAGTAAGAAGTCCGCTTAACACCTGTCTGGGAACTACTATAAGATCACGTTAGTTTTCCAAAGGTGATTGACGGCGTACTACTAGAAGACCGTCTTTTGCGATGGTAAGACCCTCAATGTGTAGATAACGTTTCACGTTAGACACTCCGTTGTTTTTTTTACTAGGTCGCGTACCTTGAGATAAGTGGGCCTTAGTTCGACGTAGATCGTAGCATTCTTGTTGAATTTGAAGCCATGCTTTCCGGTTGGTGAATGGTAGCTGTTTGATCTCGCTAAGAACATCGTATAGACAAAGCTGCAAACTTGACACTTCTGGCTTTGGCATTCTTTTGCGTTTCTACTTGCGAAATCAGTTGGAATATTATCTGAACCTGCCAGGTGTTACACAGAAACGTGATATCTACTGGCTAAAGAGAGAAATGTAGACACTCGTGGACTTGCAGAAAACTCTCTTCTGCATAATTTTACATGTGCTTGTACGCAAGGCTTACTGTCAGTTAAAACATGCGTTTGGTGACTTGTATAATATATGGAGCGAAGTGTTTGATCGCAGAAGCTATAGCTAACGCTTCCAGCTCACACGGTATCCAAGTCACCTGATGTTTTCGGAGTTTTGCGCTGAAAAATCCAGATAAACGAAGCTTATCTCCGCGTTTGGCGTACAAAGTTGCAGCAAGACCAGAGTGTCGAGAGGAGGCCTCTGTCACAAGCCAAAGCTCATCGTTGATCCGAGGAATCATAATAGAACGATGGTTGAGTAGAGCTTTCTTTGAATTTTCGAAGGCAACAACATTCTCCTCCGTCCATGACAGTTTATCCTGGGACTGTTTTCCGGCAGTCATGCTATCTAGGGGAGCAAGTATCGAAGCACAGCCAGGTAGTACGCGTGCGAATGCTTTATAGGCACCAATGAAGGATCTGAGTGCGAAAACTGTCATGGGGCGGTCGCAGTTCGACAATGTAGATATACGGTGAGTGTTGGCAGAGAGAAAACCACTTCTCCAAGTCCATCCGAGGATTGTTGTTTCCCTTGGACAAATCACGGTTTTGATCGGAGAAAGACGGAGATCACACTTGCTGAGAGCTCGTAGAACCTGTCGGAAATTATCCATCAGTTCTTTCACAGTTTCGCCGCCACAGTAAAGATCGTCGGCGATCTTACAAACGACGCCTTTCATTATAAGATCACCAAGGACACGTGACATCATCTCTTCTAATGCTGTCTCCGACCCGGGCATTCCCATTGCTGAACGTGTGTAGACTCTTACTCCCTTGAAAGGAGTAGCAACTCCACAATATTTCATAGAATTCTTATCCAGTGGAATCTGATAAAAGGCACTGGATAAGTCAGTGGTAATAATGTGTTTCCATCCTCCAATGTTACGTAATGTTGAATTTACGTCAGGTAAAAGAGACGGTTGAGGTTTGCAATACTTTCCAACTTCGTTGAAAGCAGTAACCAAGCGGAACGAACCGTTGCTCTTTTTTACCAGAAATGAAGGGTTCAGATATTCGACATTCACACCCACATCTTCAGGTTTTGCGAAGACGCCAACACTCTCCAGAAAATCAAATTTCTCTTGTAGATCGACAAGTTTGTCTCTGCTATACTGGGGAATCCTGCCCTTCCTCTGGGGCGGTTGAGTAGGACCCATGTTTACCACCGATTTAAAAGGTCCCATAGCACCGTTGTATCCGGGGATTGACGGGTTGAAAACATTGTCGTATGACACAAGTAGTGTCTGAAAATCTTGTTTGTCCCCTGATGTCAACAGAGAATCTGGATCCAACTTTACGGCAGCAGAGTGAAGTACTGGTGACGCAATAGAAATGTTGGCAGGCGAAGTATCCAAAGTGGATGGCTGGAAATCAAGCGATTTTTCACTATCGCTCACTGGACAGACAAAACCAATGTGAGAGTTGCGTTTCACAATACATGGTAGTCCGGTGTCGTTTGTAAGTCTTATTTTGTCATGAACTGATCTTACGACTTGCGGATTTAACCACACAGGCGAAGAATCATTGCCATAGACACATGGTTCAACGGCGAGTTCCTTCTCACCAATCAAATTATCAGGAATGACAGTTTCAATATAGTCTCCAGGCCAAAGCGTGGAATTTATTGGTCCCGCGCGAAGTATATGAGACTGAGTACGTTTGATGTTTGCTGTAGATCGAACGTTTTTTCCAGTATCATACGTAATAGAGGAGCCATCTGAAAAAGAAATCGGCTTTCGGGCTGGTCTTAAAGTAATATCGTTCATCTCTAAAAATGGAGTTCCGGCCAAAATTTCGGTACTCAACTGGTCTACTACGAGAGCCTCCAGGAAAAACGATCTCTCATTTCGAGTGAGGTGTATACGAGTTTCACCTACCGTACTAGGATTAAGAATGTGTACATTTACCCCGTGGACCATTTGAAGATTACACTGCGATTAATGCGGTGGAAAATACAATAGAGAGAGTGTATAATGGTAGGGTCGCTAAACGATTGTTGACGGCATATAGTAACTAGCCTAATCCCCTGGTCGCCTGGGTAGCCACGCCCCCTTAGAGTACTTATGTAAACAAACGGTCTCCCGTAGTGAACTATCCTTTTGTTCAACAGCTTCGCGCGTGCAGCTGATTATGTATGTAGTGACACTATAGCTAACTGCATATAAATTTGTGTTAGCTGTTATTTGATTCATTCTGCTGTGTCGGATTTTGTGGATCAGCACACTGGTTCGTTGACTTATGTTTTTCTGAAGATTGGTGGTGCAGATTTTGAGTACTTAATTATTTGCCCTCCTTCTAACAAGAGAAAGGGGAAGGGAGATAAAAAGAGAGAGTGTCAAATGAAACTGGTAATGAGTAATACATTACATTAAATAAAGGGACTCGCGGTGGAAGAAACGATAGACTGTTTTGCATCAAGGTACCGTACTAGGATTAAGAATGTGTACATTTACCCCGTGGACCATTTGAAGATTACACTGCGATTAATGCGGTGGAAAATACAATAGAGAGAGTGTATAATGATAGGGTCGCTAAACGATTGTTGACGGCATATAGTAACTAGCCTAATCCCCTGGTCGCCTGGGTAGCCACGCCCCCTTAGAGTACTTATGTAAACAAACGGTCTCCCGTAGCGAACTATCCTTTTGTTCAACAGCTTCGCGCGTGCAGCTGATTATGTATGTAGTGACACTATAGCTAACTGCATATAAATTTGTGCTAGCTGTTATTTGATTCATTCTGCTGTGTCGGATGTTGTGGATCAGTCCACTGGTTCGTTGCCTTATGTTTTTCTGAAGATTGGTGGTGCAGATTTTGAGTGCTTAATTATTTGCCCTCCTTCTAACAAGAGAAAGGGGAAGGGAGATAAAAAGAGAGAGTGTCAAATGAAACGGGTAATGAGTAATACATTACATTAAATAAAGGGACTCGCGGTGGAAGGATCGATAGACTGTTTTGCATCAAGGTATGCCATTATAATCCGACATGGCCCATAACATGATCCATAACATGACTCATTGTTGTATGCCTTATATTTGTGCCGACTTATATTTTACTCTCGTTCATTTCGTGAAACTATTTCCTTGAATAAAGTTTTGCCTGTATAAATTAACTTTGTGACATGAAGTAATTAATAAAACGCGCCTGTTGAAAAGGGGGCTTTTCGTAACTAATAAAGGTTCACTATTCAGAAAAATATCGTCGCCGTTCGTCGCCGTTCGTCGCCGCTACCTTCAGGAAAGCGTACCCTCCGCGTGGATCACCGGCATTTTTGATTATCTGACAAATTAGGGCAATTTACGTTTTAGCTAATAATTCTGAATTTACTAATATTTTGGACTAAATTCGATGTCAGATTCATAGCAATGACGGAGAGCCGCCAGAGTAACTGTTTAATTTTCTAAACTAATCAAACTAGAACGCGTGGCGATAAAATGTGTCGCTAGATCTTGTAAACACTCAGCGAAATGCACCTAGTGACTATATTCAATGTGCCGTCACTTAATTGCTTTCTCGATTTCATTAATTGACGATAGTAATTGCAGATAACAAGGAAGAGGAAATGCTGAAGACAAAACAACGTCGGGTCTTTGTGTGACTTTCTCCCTAAACACTTTTTATGTTGCTGTCAAAGAAAAAGGAGTCTAGATAGCGATTATTTTAACCACTGCTGCTGCTTTTGCAGGTAGACTTCCTCGTTTATCATTTAAATGCTCCCCTCCCCCAGCAGACCCAACTTGATGCATGTACGTCTTGGTAGCTATAGTACAGATCTTGGTTCAAGTAATGAAAGGTTTAAGCACAAAACGATAATTTGAGGCTATTTTTTCATTCAAGACAAAATTAAGTATCTATGGTGTGTGACAATAGGGACTTTACAAAGCTTAATTTGTCCTTAAATATATATTCCAGTAGCATAGGCGAGCGACGTAATTGCAACCTCAACTTGAGGTATCCTCGATGAAAGCGGAGTACAAAATTAACTTTTTTTAAATACCGATTACAACATGCTGTACAATGATATTGAGACTAAAGGGTTTAATGGATTTCTTTGCCTTAAAAGCAATTCATTTCAAAATTAAAAGAAACGGTTTTTTCGGGGAGCGCGGGTAGACAGTTTACGTCAGGTGATTCGTTAAAGTCGAGGAGTGTTTCACTATCAAATGTGTAAATCATATATGTCATAAAACACTATAAGAAAGTTTTTTTTTATATAGCAGGGCGAAGTTAAAGCCAGAGGTAAATAGAACCTAATCTAACCTAATCCTCCTCGTCCATTTATTTAAATCGTATCAAAAAGTTTGATACACAATGTTCATTAAATTCATAATTTTGGCGATTTATTAAAACCATATTGGTACAAAAAAAGTTTAAGATTAGCATAAGTTAAGCAACAACCAGTATGAAGAACAACACCCTTTTTAAATGAGGCAAGACACCCTCTTCACACTGATTATAACCTTGAGAAAGACATTATGCAACTTAAGGCAAAGGAGTTATGCAAAGTTCTTTCAACTCGTGTGTGAATGCAATACATTCTTTGTCACTTTTACAAGACAATGGAGGCAAGCAAGTAGAGTAATTACAATATACAATAAAAAGGACATTAGTATAGAAAGCTTACTTCGGGTCAGCCCTTTGCTTGTTCGAATGAAAGAGATAGATATCGCGCCGCGACTCCCTTTATTAAACCTTCGTGTGTTTGTGTAAAAGTGTGAAAGACAGGCAACAGTCTTTAGGCGCTTTTGATATTGTTCGCGATTAATATTGAAGTATAACTCCTTCGCCTGCTTGTAAACGTGTTACTTTTCCTCATGTTCTCTATATTTCTTTTAGGTGGTTGAGACAATGTGATGAGATCGATAAAAGTAAAGGTTAATCTAAACAATTAGATGCGATTTTTGTGAAATGACTTATTAAGTGATGTGCATGTACCTAGCATGTTTAAATTCTTGAATTTCTAATTTGTTAAATCTTTCAAACACGGCCTCATATATGTATTACTCTCAGGCCTTCGATATTATTGTGTTACACGGGACTCCTGGAAACCTGAAGCACAGGTCTACGGAGTCTTGTTATCCTTCATGCAGTTTTATGGCTGGGATGAACACTGCGAAGTAGAAACAGGCTTTACTTAGCTTTACTAGATGCACGACAGTTTAAACAAAACCAGTCTGCAAGGCTTGCTTTGATTTGGCGTTAACCTTACACTGGTTTTAAAAGAACAAATATAAATATGTTCGATGGATTAAATGCCGGCTTCGTTATATTTTAACTAAATGCGTTCATTTGCACAGTTACACAGATAATATTTTTAAGTTGTCTGTCTTTCAGCACGCATTATAGGCGAGTAGCTAAATAGTGACGGTGATCAATCCAAGCTCAATCTTGGCAAGTATCGTTTACAAAATAGATCATGTTGAATAAACTTAATTACGCTTTAATAAATAATCAACACACGGTTCGGTTATTGTCACTTGAAAGCTTTCGATCAAAGACGTTCAATGAAATCACAAATCATTTGACGATTAAAAAATGGACATGTTCAAGGGGCAGTTTTTGTTTCAGCTAAAGGGACTTCAGGTTCAGGTAGAGGGTTCAGTTACGTGTTTCATCGGATGATAGCATCACGCCCTAGGTCTAAGCGAGTTGAATAGAAGCTTTTTATCCAAATATCCTATTCCTAACTACTGAGTTAGGACAAAGGTCTAGTAACATGCACTGTGCAATTACTATTAATGGATCAGATGCATACTTGATTGTTTTTCCTCTGGTGTCGCACGTATGCATCCTTTCTTGAGTGATCTAAAGCAAGTCGCTAGTGTACCATGTTTCTCACTGTAGCAAATTATGTTCGACATGGTGTTTCTGAACGGCAGCCGGAGACCCAGTAATTGTATAGGCATGCTTTAAGCTTGTTCGAGAGATAATAACAGTCGGGTTTAACAATAGATAGCGAGCTATAGTAAGACCCCCTCCTCTTTAACTGATGATTTACACTTTTAATTGACCGTACTTTCGTATATTGTATGATCATACAGCCAGACTTCCCCCTGTTGCACGTTGTAGTTGGATTGTCATTGCGCCTATGTCAATGCACCTCATTTAATTTCAATATTATAATATAAGCATAATATAAGTAATATGTTATTTCCTTATTCCTCTTTCCTTATCATTCATGTTTTATAAATACTTGAACGCTTGAATGCAGATATTTCAAATTAGAACGTAAGTACATAAATAAATTATACATTTATAAATTAATGCAATAGGAATTTTTTGAGACAGATTGATGCTGACGCTCATGCATTTCAACCAAAGAAACAATAATTAGTTCAATTTTTGACTGCGGAAATTTCATATAGGATGAAATAATTGATAACAAATTTTAACTAGCAGTTTGTTAGCAACACTAAAAACCAGCTGCGCGTGCCAAACTAGTGAACAAAAGGACAGTTCGCTTCGCGTGGCACGCCTTAGCATGGGTTTAGCCTCTTCAAGCTATAATCCTATCGCCGCAACAAACAATAGGGACCTTCTGGCTGAAGTATCCTGCTGTTAATTACACCTAGTTACAGCGGATTGTCACGCTCGCGCTGGGCCACAGAAACCGGCGTCATGGGGTTCACTCGTATTAAGTATTGTGTTATTCCACCTAAGCTATTGTGTTTGTGCGTTCGAATTTTGAAGGGATTTATACGGCCCTCCATTGTCTGTCCGCCCCCTTCTATTCACAAGATAGGGATTAAAACATTTCGAACGTTGTTACACCGGTGTACAACGGAAACAAAATTTTTCCGACCACTGTATAACGTTCAAGGTGGATTTCCCGTCTGCCTGGCTGGCTGTTTGTGACTTGTTAGGTAAGATGGGCGCTCCTATCTCTATTGCAGTAGTCTGACTTATCAAATTAGACTCGGCACTACAATCGAGTGTTAAATGAACCGGGTGTTGATTGTGATAAGCATCGAAGCATGGCGAAGGACTAATGCGGACACGTTGAACCTCTGCGCTGGGAATCTCAAAATTTGTGTTGGTAGACACGTCTGCTACAACAATTTCCTCATCAGAGGATGACTCTTCATTGCACATAACCTGGTGAGTCCTGGTGATGTAAAGTTTATCTTGCTCGGGTAAAAATTTGCAAGTGCTGAGAAAATGATCGTAGCGTTGTCGACCGGCCTGTTTACAAAGCGGGCAAGAACGTTTTTTTGCGTTGAAAATAGGACCGTGCTCCTTCACGGGAGAGAACATTTTGGGTTTTTGCTTTGTAATTGCTCTCATGGCACGAATTTCCTCGTGAGAATTCAATTGATCCAATAATGAATCTAAAGCTTGAGATATTTCAGGTTTGATTGAAGCGAGAGTTCGAGATCGTAACTCCGTTCCGTATCGCTCTTTCACTAGCAAGGGCAAATCTTTGTGAATTAACTTCAACCAGGTGAGTATGACAAAGTTTTCTAAAGAAGGCGAAATTTCTTCGTCGTCTGTCATAACCTCGTTGTGATGAGTAATACCACCATCGGCGGTGAGCAAATTGTCTTCTACAAACGCCATTAAACGCTGATATAAATCCTCCGGCCTCTCGTCGGGTTCAAGTTTTATTTGCGCAAAGTCTAGAAAGTGAGCGCCGGTTGATTGAAAACCAAAGTGTAACCGAATAGACTGCCAAACAGAATTCAGACTGGTAGAGCTTTTCACAATAGATCCACGTGAAATTACTGGACAAAAGTTGGCTATTTGATTTAGTATAGCCTCTAATTGGGTTACCTTTTGTTGTGCTGTGCGTCGTAATTTGTCTCTCAGAAATGGTATCGTCGTCGTCGACAAATCCGCGTAGAGAATTTTGTTTGGTTTTCTTCAACCATGTCACACTACTTGACAAAAAGTGCGAAAATGTTGCATCTTGTGAGAGCAGAAACTCGAGATTTTGCTTCCACTTCTCGAAGGATCCTATTGTCTCTGTTTTTGTAAGCACCCATTGCTTTGGTGCTCTAAGTGAACTTGTGCTTGTACTAGCCATTTTCAAATGTATCTCTGACGTACGTAGTTACGAACTTTCCCTAACGAAAAAGTCCTATAGGATCCTATAGGATCCTATAGGAAATTGGCCCAATTTCCTATAGGATCCTATAGGACATTTTCGTAAGGGTTTAAAAATACCGCTGCCACCACGCCATGACAGGAAGCAAACAAACACGTCTTTAGTGTCCAAATCATATACCTCAAGTGCCGACAAGGCACTCAGCGTTTATTTACATGCAAATCAGGCAGATGACCAAGTGTCACTGCTAGAGGCAATTACGTACTATACAGCTGTGTTTACTCGTTACAATCGAATGCACTTTACATTATACTGGCGCTATTGGAACCTATAGGAAACCCTATGATAATTCATATAAGGAATTTTTATAAGGGCGGGTTGAATAAAAATAATGAATCTAGTCTAAATATTAGTATATAATTTTTATTTTTTATTTATGTTCATACCATTACAAAAATTCCTATAGGATCCTATAGGAAATCTAATAGGAATTTCTATAGGAACCTATAGGAACTCCTACGCTAATTCATATAGGGAATTTTTATAAGGACGGGTTATATGAAAAATAATGAATCTGGTTTAAATATCAGTATATAATTTTCATTTTTAATATATTTTCAGACCATTACAAAAATTCCTGGAGGATCCTATAGGAAATCTTATAGGAATTTCTATAGGAACCTATAGGAAATCCTATGCTAATTCATATTGTGATTTTTTATAAAGCCGGGTTGAATGAAAAATAATGAAACTGGTCTTAATATCAGTATATAATGTATTTTTACTTTTTGTGTGATCATATTCACTTTCTTCATATTTCTTCTATTATATTGAACTTCAACCTTATCTAATCGGATTTTACTTGACCTTGGCTGTTTTAAAAAGTAAAAGTGCAATCCTGCCTAATATATAAAATATAATGTAAAAGCATAAGTGAACATTATGGGTATAGTACTGTCCCTCATAAGAATGGGAAACGAGGACAATTTAATATGTTTATAAAGATACATTTTATTATAAACCATGCTCAGTCACTTGTAAGGTTTAACAGTCAACTGATGTTAGCTAGAGAATGCCCTACTCCACCAGCCATAACCACAGATTCAACAACTGTGAATTTCTTTTGTTAGCCTGGCACCTATTATTAGGTCACTACTCCAGTAACCGCCTATTAGGTGTTATCAGATGTGTGGTATCCTGTCTAAGTCTTTGTTTATATGAGACAAGCAGAAAATGAGTATACAGCTATCAAGACAGTTTAAATTCAGGAGCATAGTGGAAGCATAGTATGAAAATTAAGTGTAGAAAATGAAAATTAAGTGTAGAAAAATCGGATTAAGGAAGGTATGTATTACAGTAATGCATTGGATCATTTGGACATCTCATCAAATTGAAAATAAGATAATTAATTGATCTAATTTGTAGTGTACCTTGTAAACATCATATATATATATATATATATACAGACTTGACATTTAATATGGAATATTTCAGTTTCGAAGGTATGTCTAGGTAAAAATGCGTTCTTTTTTCAAAAAACTCCGATCTCATATAAGATTTGTGAATGGAGAAGTGTGTAGTCAGGTGTGTCGCTACCAATTAACTGACTTTCATGTCTGTTGCGCTGCTATATTATGTAATATGTAGTGATTTAGTTGGGTAGTGTTCCTTTAGGCTGGTCAAAGCTTGGCTTAGGCAAAGCTTGGTTCTGTCAAAAAAGTACCTATATGTCGGCAACCACTGCATAGAAGAATTTGAAATTTTGCATGCAAGCGGTCAGTTTTGCAGTGCGTAAGATGAGTCAAGTAGTGCATTACAAATTTGTTAATCTATGGCAGAATGGCGCGAAAAAGACAGACATTACCAGACAGATCATAGCGCCAAACGGAACGGTCCCCACAGTTTTAAAGAGTAATGCCCAGACTGATGCACCTACACAGAGGTCACCCCCAATGTATCAAAATCTTACCTACAGGGTACAGGACCCACTGTCTTTCGGGATACGCTGCTGCAACTAAACAAAAAACACTTAGTCCGTTCAGAACGAGGGGTAAATTGCCACCAAAATGCGTTTTTCAAAGCCCTTAGCGAACACCAAACTGGTTTTAGCAGGTAAGAACACCAAACGACCTCCGAGGCACCCACTGTAAACAGCAAAACATCGTCGTCTGTTTCTCTAATGAATTGGGGGCCATGGCCGTTTCTGGGTAGAACACTGAAACTGCGTGACTTTCTTTATTGAGGTCAGATTTCACCTGTACCGCCCAATTAGTCAAAACAGAGTTTACAGTTGTCCAGAAGAGACCTACGACGAAGCATATGCCGGGTCTAAAGTGACAAGGGTGATTGACAGCGTCAGTATTTGGAGTGGATACCACATTGGTGCCAAAACACCAATGGTAGTCATCGACGAAAACCTGAACCAGATCAAATTAAGGGATAATCTCGGAACCACTTGACTATCATTTGATAGGGGACACCTTAGGAACGATTTTAGGTTGCACGGTGAGGTTGCCGGTTCACACAGAGCACTTTTAATAGCAGATAACTTACAGAACCAAGGGAATGAGAAGCTACCCTGGTCATCAAAATCGCCACATTTGAACCACATAGACAATATTTCGGTAGGCCATTACTCGCCGAATCAACTGCCTACATGTCCTACAACAAAACTGGACCAAATTGGACAATTTTAGACCGATGCCTAGAATATTATTCCCGATTGAACTCTAAAAACCTACCCCAAGGAATGCCTTGCCGCCCGAGAGAGCTGGCAACAGCCAGAAGAGGCCAGGCGTAACAGCGACCATTCTTGTGACTAGCAATTGACATGAGGGTCTTTTATGGAGCGTATAACTCTTTTACAGAAGATAATTTGGAAAATATGGAGATCCAAAATATCTCTTTTAATGGAAGTCGTATGGCATAGAATAGGCAATGTGTTTTTGTTTGCTTCTCTGGCGAATTCCATTAATGAATTGATGTCCCAATGACATCAAAGCGATAATTTAAAGTTATTAAAACACGATTTTAATCCTTATTTTTATTTATCAGTCAGCAAAATAGGAAAAAAACGATAAAAAATTACTTGGAAAAAAATATTCCATATTAAATGTCAAGTCTGTATATATATATATATATATATATATATATATATATATATATATATATATATATATATATATATATATTACATTAAACAAGTTATAATTTATAATGAAGAAACAAGGATACATAAAGCAATCATTGTTTAGTCTTTTTATTTCTTATAAAACTGTGATCAATTGTTCATATTTCTTTAAATGCAGTTGAATCTAAAAAAAATGACATTTCATTTAACTTTTGGTTTGTGATTTATTAAAAATTATCTATTTAATGTTATCCACAACTGCCTCCAAGGGACCATCATGATATATAACTGAGGAAGACCCATGCTAATAAATAACATACAATGAACATGTTAGAGGGGCTGTCAGGGCAAATTTCATTACCTCACACGTTCTTCAGGATCGTTTATTTGCCAAGTTTTCTTTCCCTTTAATTTCTTTTCAACCCTTAATGTGAGGTAAACACCATAGTGGCCTTATGTCCCACGCGGGACGAAGAGCAATGATGATGATGATGATGAAACACCATAGTTTGTTTAAAAATATTTTTTGCTAACCTATACATAATGGAAATGAAATGTGCATTGTGAAAATCTGACCATTTTGCGTACACAAAAGTTTTAAATTTTAACTTGGGGATTGCTTTTTTTTTGGTTTGGACTGATGATTTAGGTCAAGCAAAGACTGGTGAGAATAGGGAATTACTGTTTACCCTCGGAAATAAGTTTTCTTATAGTTTTTGGGACATTTTTGGCCCTGGCAGCTCTGTAATGGCCCAATTGCATATTTAACCAGAGTAGAGTTTTCTCCACTGCAAATGTCTGCATTTTAAAATTCATTTCTGATTGTTCCTGTGGACTTGGTCCTATGAAATATGTTCATGTTCTTTATATATTTTTTTACAAATTATCCAGCTTTAATACCTTGTCTTTGAAAAAAATTCAGTTAACTAATAAAGGCTATGAATTGCTCAAAATAGAATTGGTGCAATGATTATTATTGATCTCATTAGAAAATTTTTCCTTCATCATTTTGCATTTTTGTAGACATGTACAATTAATTGAAATTCACAATGTCTATCTTTCAGAATACATCCGCAAATGGTTCAACACAATTCAGAGGTTAAGAAGGCCATCACAGTAAAGTTGAACAATGTGCAAAAGACTTATCACAGTAAAGTTGAACAATGTGCAAAAGACTTTTGTCTGAAATTCTTCAATTATTAAGTGACTAAAGCAGTATGCTGACAATGGACACGGTCTGGCCAAGGGAGGTTTTAGCCACTCATTCTGGAAGGAGTTCGAACTCACACAAGAAAAAGACAGTGACGCCACAGCTTGACAAGACATATTGGATACTTGTGATAACTTATAGAACCTATAATTCAAAAGCAGTAGCAGCACCGTTAAATTTGCAAAAAATCTATAAAACAATTCTCTAGTAAGCTGGTTGCATACCATACTGTGGAATATGTACATACATTTATACATATTGAATAAAGAATGTAAACATGATATTCTCTTTTGTTTTGAGGGACCAGTGCCTATTACCAATTTTGCCAAAGATCCAACAATATATAAAAAGCTATAAAAATATTCAAAGCAGTTAATATGAATTTCTATAGGTTCCTATAAGATTTCCTATAGGATCCTATAAGATTTCCTATAGGATCCTATAGGAAATTGTCCCTTTTTCCTAAAAACATACATTCATATGTTGTACCCCCAGTTTGAAAATTAAAATACTACATTTACATTTACCATAATTGTACCAGTGCTAATAATACGATCATGCACTATTATATTTCTATAGGTTCCTATAAGATTTCCTATAGGATCCTATAAGATTTCCTATAGGATCCTATAGGAAATTGTCCCTTTTTCCTAAAAACATACATTCATATGCTGTACCCCCAGTTGGAAAATTAAAATACTACATTTACATTTACCATAATTGTAACAGTGCTAATAATACGATCATGCACTATTATAGCGAAATTATTTGTTGACATGTGTGAATAATTTATCACATCAGGGATATTTACTGATCCTGGCGATATTTACTTTACACGTAACAATAGCACCATTTGTACCATTATCACCGCACGGGTTCGGCGGAATACTGAATGTGTTAACTGTGAAACTAGCTTCGCTACCACATTCTCCTAAGCCTGGCCTTCAGCATTACACGATTTTAAAGGGATAATAACTCTTCGTTTCAGCCAAAAAATGAATTTTCCTGGAGTAAACAACAATTTTTCCCATACTTACCAATGGTTAATGAATCCAATTTTACATTCAAAGTTAGTCCCTTTTCTTTTTCTAAAAAGTTTGGTTTTCTGTTAAAATCTCTTAAGAGATTATAACAGAATATAGCCATCAAAGGAGGTCATGTGGTCTAAAGACAAGCTCAGATATCAGAATAATAGCTTTAACTGCCGTTTTTGTGGTAAACAGAATATATTATATTTCTATGGGTTATTCTCATACGAAGAGTTACATGTATTATCCCTTTAAATTCAAACCCCACAGTTATGATCAGTTCACTTGCACAAGACGTGTGGGAACTGCCATTTTTTTAAAACACCGCCTGTCCAAATAATAACTTTTTGCATTCATGCAGTTTGATACAAATGATGCAACCAGAGTGAAAAAAAAACATCGCTTTGAATTAGGCCTATAACCTACGACGCGGTAGCCAGCATGTTGACTTTATCTTGTGTAAAATTTTTCAACTAGTTTCTCAGTACATTAAACTGGGCATCAAACAACCGATCCAGAAAAAAAATAATTTAACTACAAAAACAATGTGGACTTTTTTATTCATCTATTTATGCTGTGTGAGCCCTGTCACGCGTGACCCTATCTCTCGTTCTAGATCTATTTAACTCTTATTCATTTATTTGTTAATTTGTTTGTGAGATTCAATTATACAAATGTATTCCATCTGTCTTAAAACAGCATGGGCATTTATCTAAAATAAAGAAAAAAACTACTCTGATAAAGTTGGGGTATCAGTTTTATTGATAAAGAAAAACAAACTTGATTACACATCAAAATATAGCTATGATGTAATCATTTCAAAAAGTCAATTTCAGACTTCCACTGTGATAACCACACCGCTGATACGATCGTGGTGACGATAGATGACATAAAAAATTTAACAAGTCAGAGGCTGGATGATGCTAATCTTTAGTCCGAAAAGTATGAATTCCTAAATAAGCGATGCTTTAATTATTTACCTGAATGCACAAAATCAATATTTTGTATCGTTACCCTTATCAGTAACAGACCGCACCACTGCATCCACACTCAGACGAGAGAGGATTTAAAGGATAAGATTTGGACGTGGTCAATTCTAAACGTTATAGTTTAAAAGGCTTAAATATTCAGTCTTCCTAAATAAAGGACACCTATTTAAAAACATCTACAATCTGTCACTGTCAGGAGTAATCTTTTTTTTTACGATTCTCCTTGACTTATAGACTTTGTTTTGACTCACATATCTTCTGAAACCCTAGAATCAAACTTAATTTGCGTGAAGTTAGACAAACATTTACAGTTCCTAGAAGTGAAAGAACTGGGATATGGTCTCACAGTTTTATATCAACAAAAATATACATATTTTATATTCAAGTTCAATAAGTGATATTCATTCACGGGTTTGATTATAGGCAGACTAGGTATGTAATTATTATCTATAACACGCGTTACTCTTCATATTGAAGGCTATGCGTCACATTTGATGACACACCAGGAGTAAATAACAGATTGTTATTTATACTTGTAAGCCTTGATCCATCCGTCTTGTTGAGCTGCCACAAGGTGCCCTTCCTTGTTGATACACACGTCCTTGGGTCCCCACAGTCCATCCTTGTCTGTCAGCACATATCGCATGAACTGGCCAGCAGGAGACACCTGGTGGATATACATGTTGTCAGCATGGAGGTCGGATATAAATATGGTTCCATCTTCATCCACACAGACACCCTGTGAATACTTCATGACGCCCTCCCCACCGTACGTGTACCGTAGCTGACCCTCAGGTGTGTAGACACGTATACAGCGGTCATTGGGATCTGATACTATGACGTCACCACTGGGTGTGGTTGTTATGTACTTGAAATATTGTACTGGTTTCGATGAGATGTCAGAGAATACCCTGACCTGTGTACCGTCAGTATGATATACCATTACGTTACCACATGTGCTTGCTCTAGAATCCATCACGACCAGGTAACCTTCGTGGTTCACTGTAATACGACTGGGTGTGCTGCACTTGAACGATGATTTCACACCACCGTCTTTAGTGTATATCCTCACTTCCTGTGTACTACCGTCATATACAGTGACTGCTATTGTACCATCACGTAGTACTGTCAGTCCTCTCAGCCCCGTAACCTTGATCTCCTTCTTGATGTCCCATGTGGAGGAACAGATGATAATACGACGCTTGGTTTTATCAGCTTTACACCCCGTCCCCACCACGACGTCCCCACCAGGCATACTGTCCACAGTTATGGGGAACTCCTTTGGATCCTTGGAACACTGCAGTTGGTGTTGTGTGATCAATGTCGGCGTGATCTCTCCTATAACCACCGCACCCATTGCCTGCTGTATGGCTGTTTCTGCCCAAGTGATGGTTTGAAATCTTAGCACCGGCACGGGAGAGGTGGGGGAATGCGTCTCCAACATTTCCTTTAGTGAAGCCTCCCATTCCGCGTGATTTTTAACTACACTAGAGACGGAAGCGTCATTCACCATATTTTCATAGGCTTTCAGTTGTTTTTCGAGGGAATCAATTTTATTGGTTATTTGCAGCTGAAGTTTTAAACTAAAATATGCTTTGTCCACTTCTTCTTTGGCTTTTTCAGCACAGACCTTTGCTAGTTTGCAAACCTCGTCTACTCGTGTCTCAATAGCTTGTTTAGCGCGCTGTCTTTGCTCGTCCAAGTCGGTTAGTCGTTTCTGTTCTTCTTTTTCTATCGAAGGTTTGTTGAGAGTTATATCTTTGATTTCGTCGATAATCCCGTTCACTTTACATTTCAAGTCCTCGGCCGTTGTTATAGCGTCTTTCCAAGCGTCTGTGTGTCCTTTGTGTGTGTCCACCATACATCGCTCACAGATCAGGACGTCACATTGGGGACAATAGGATTTAAGATAAAGGGATGGATGTACCTTACATTTGTCTGTGAGGGCTGCTGTTAATTCATTGAGTCTGTGCTCCTTCGAGATGCTTGTCCTCCTATGATAGTCAGCACACGAAGAACACATGAGCTCGTTACAGTCCAAACACAGGGAGGTGGCAGGGTGTTTCTTGTCTTTTGGACACACGTCACATAAGCCTGGATTTTAAATACACAATGACTTAGCTGAGGCTAACTAATGCTATACGTTAGTAATGTACAAAATACATAAATCAATGTGCTATAAAAGAAACATGAGAGCATTTCTCAATGTCTTGATGCTGTAATACACTTCTGTATGCTAGATGAAACACAATGAATAAATGCATGTAAAATGAGTTGTGAAACATTTGCACTTCCTGGCAGTAAAATATCACCCTTGACTGTTTTCTCTGAAATAAAAAAGGTGATATTTTACTGCCAAGAATGGGAAATGCTTCACCACTCAATTTACATAGAGCTGTGGAATCCCTATAACATTACTCAAATTATTACTAATTACATAATATAACAATCCATAACATCACTTCACGTAAACTTCATTCCGTAAAAGCTTGGAATGGAAAGTTTATTTAAGCCCTCAGCGATCTATGACCGTATCTACATTATGCATATAAATTATGGACGGTTAAAATATTCCATATTTAATAATACGGATGTTAATACATCACTAATAAGAACCTTACCATTGCAATACAATCATTATTAGGCTATATATATTACCTGTTCCCTCAGAACTGGTACTTTGTCTTAAAACATTGGCCAGGTAGTCTTGTCCATATTCTTCTAAAAGTTTGAGGAAACAGTCGAACGCGCCCTGATGTGAAGAGTTCATCACGGCATCAAGCAGATGTTTTATGGCGTCTTCTGTTGCTTTTTCCTTCTCCACAATCTGACGATCTCGCAGCTCAATGACGCCATCTTGGTACAGGTGTGCAGCAAGTCCTGTACTCCTCGGGTCTGTCAGGTTGTTGACCAGGTAGACATACTGCTGTCTGATCTTCTGCTTTTGATCTTCATTCATGATGACTCTGAAATACATAATGAACACTTGCATATCATACACGTTGTACCCCTACAGACGTTATACATATACAGATAAACAAACAAACAAAAAGAAAGACGAATATATAGGTATACCCGCACGAAAACGAAGTAGATACTCCAGCGCAGTAGACTACTGCAATCATACTGCAAATATGCTTCAAATCTGCTTCGATGTGGGAGCTAATTAGCATATTTGAAACCTGCTTCTATCATGCTGCTAATCTACTGCATTAATGCTCCTCCTCAGTACAACCCTATGTAATTTTTGAAGTAGAATTGCAGTAGGCTATACTGCATTCTACTGCAAATATGCTCCACACCACTACTGCGTTAATGCTTCCTTGCTACTTCGATACTACTGCATTTTCGTGCGGGTACCTATAGGCCTTTGCATTACATGTATATAAAAGTACTGTTTGTAATACATTTCGTGAATCTCTGTATATCGTGGATCTCTGTTTATGGAGCAAACAAAATACAAATAAAAATATGTTTGCTTAAAATGAAGGGATAATGCTCACGTTTATATAAGTTTTTTCAGCAACCGTTGACTATATATCTTCCCGTACATGCCCGAGTATGTGAACACATTTGAAATGTAAAATAACCCAATGATAAATAGGAACGTGATGTGTTTCCTTAAAATGTCCACATACAAATATGAAAGAATGGGTTAAATACGAGTGAACCCCAAAGCATGTGGAATCCAAAATAATCTACAGCAATGCCGAATGCAAGATGGATACCGGAGTCAAATGTGAGCGAAAATGTCAACCCATTCGAAAAATAATCCGGTGAACTAAATTGCCTCACTTTTATTAATGACGTTTTCTGATAAAAAGTACTAATAATACGTGTTGAAAACATCAAGTGCAAACCCTGTTTGCCAGTCTGTGCATGCTATTTTTAATAATGAAACAAAACTGAAAAGCAATTACATCTAGTATGTTTTCTTTCTTTTAGAAGTAGACAAGGAGCGCTAAAATAAAATCAACGATTCAGCCTTTTCCCCTATACTATTCGTGTGTTTGTTACTAAACGAGAAATCTGTTTGACCTGACGTCACCTCCTGCCAACAGTAGTGGAGTTGAAGTGTGTACATTTCTGATATCACCAAGTCTACAATTCAGCACTGTGATAGGACAAGCGATTTCACCCTTCATATATTTGCTTCAATCTCTCGTGAAAAAATTTCCACAAAATAAGCAAGAAAGATTATGAATATGAAAGAACTTCAGTCCAAAAACTGGTCTAGATTTTTCAGACTTTGGGACAAAAGAATGGAAAAACGATGGTTCAAGACTAACCGGAAGCCGTCTTAATGAATAAAGCATTACAACAGTTTCAATGCACGACATAATATAACTGATGTTTCAGACCAAGACGCACGTACTCTACTGGCATTTAATTTGACTATTGCGGAGTTATATTAAACTGAGGTGGACCAAATTTTATGTGTGTTAAGCCAAATGAGTGGTAAACCTTCTATTGTAAAACCAACCCAAGTACATTTTAAACACCAAGCTAGTATACAAGGCAGTGATACTCAGGGTGTGGCACCGGTTCACTTCAGTCATCATGTTAGTTGACAAGGCAGTGACACTCAGGGTGTGGCCCCAGTTCACTTCAGCCATCAAGCTAGTTGACAAGGCAGTGACACTCAGGGTGTGGCCCCCAGTTCACTTCAGCCATCAAGCTAGTTGACAAGGCAGTGACACTCAGGGTGTGGCCCCCAGTTCACTTCAGCCATCAAGCTAGTTGACAAGGCAGTGACACTCAGGGTGTGGCCCCCAGTTCACTTCAGTCATCAAGCTAGTTGACAAGGCAGTGACACTCAGGGTGTGGCCCCCAGTTCACTTCAGCCATCAAGCTAGTTGACAAGGCAGTGACACTCAGGGTGTGGCCCCCAGTTCACTTCAGTCATCAAGCTAGTTGACAAGGCAGTGACACTCAGGGTGTGGCCCCATTTCACAACAGTCATCAAGCTAGTTGACAAGGCAGTGACACTCAGGGTGTGACCTCAGTTCACTTCAGTCATCAAGCTAGTTAACAAGGCAGTGACACTCAGGGTGTGGTCCCGGTTCACTTCAGTCATCAAGCTAGTTGACAAGGCAGTGACACTCAGGGTGTGACCTCAGTTCACTTCAGTCATCAAGCTAGTTAACAAGGCAGTGACACTCAGGGTTTGACCTCAGTTCACTTCAGCCATCAAGCTAGTTGACAAGTCAGTGACACTCAGAGTGTGGCCTCGGTTCACTTCAGCCATTATTCTAGTTGACAAGGCAGTGACACTCAGGTTGTGGCCTCAGTTTACTTCAGCCATCAACCTAGTTGACAAGGCAGTGACACTCAGGGTGTGGCCTCAGTTCACTTCAGCCATCATGCTAGTTGACAAGGCAGTGACACTCAGGGTGTGACACTCAGTGACACTCAGTTTTTACGAGAACATTAATTACCATATATTTTAGGGAATCATTCACATTCATCAATTAAGCCTCATCTGCAGGTGTGAACTTTGGACCCATTCAACTGAATGCAGCATGTGCGCCTATCGTGCTGTTACAGGTACACGGGGGGGGGGGATTAAATCATTTGCCCGGTCATATCTTTCTGTATATTAAAAAAAAAAAATTTTGATTTCATGTACCTTTTGAGGGGTTTATGGCTTATTGTCTTACCTTTAAGCAGGAAATGAAACATTTATGCTTTTGGACGGATGTGCTATACTGAACAATTCAGGTGTGAATGTTAATTGGTAATTGGGGATAGAATTCAAACAATATACTTTATCTAGAGTTCTAACATTATGGCATGAACACTGTGTCGAATGCGGACACGATGGCTGCTTACAGAGGCAGAGTTGTAGCCTCCATCGGTTCGTCTTGTGTTCGAAAACAAATATTATTATTTACACAATAAATGTATTGTTTATAATCCCGTTATTTTCATTTGTGTTCGCCTGTTGCACAAGGCTTGACATATTTTCTATAGTGCGACATGAAAAATTTAAATGAAAAATGAAATATCTGACGTTAGAACTGGGTCAAACAGCACGCTCTATCTGGACCAAACATAGACGTTTTCACTAGATATCCACAGACGTCTCTTGATAATTCTCGCGTTGGAAAAAGTCGCCATTATTCATCTGCGGCCCTGTTAGAGGGTAATAAAACGGCTCTAAGTGAATAGTTATTTTTTAGAAACAGTGACATTTCCAACGCCGTATGTAATGAAACAGACATTGTTAAATATATTTGAATCTGTAGCAATCTTCTGAGCAATCGCAAGTTTTGTATCAAGGCATCCCAATCATGGCTTTGGTTTAAGAAACACCAGCTCAGCAAAATCATTTCTTTATTGAAATCATTTTTTTTACTTTGCAGAGACTATTTTATTGGTTGGTAGTAAAATGGCTCATAGGACTTTTCATGGTTATATTCTTTAGAAACTCCCATTTTAAAACTCAGTACTTCCAAGCTTTCGGTTTCATGCATAAAGCTACAGCCTCTTACTTTTCTCAATCAAGCCGGTGCTAGGCGCACTAGGAATAAAGTGCATGGTGCAGGAGGGGGGAGGGGTAAGTAGCACCATTTGCCATTGTCACCAGATGCCAATTTAAGGAACCAAAATTAATTGAAAGAGCACGCCCATGGGCCAAAGTCACTTTTGGAACTTAGCAAGGGGTTGCAAGTAATCGACAAAATAGCGTTATGTTCTCAAGTCATGTGCTCGTCAGCTGACTGATAGGGGATATAATTTGACCCAAAATGCTGTCCTTTTAACAAGGGGAGGTACTGGGACATGGGCATGGACGTGATAGGTGTCACGTAGCCCCGAATATTCTGCACATTGATTAGACCTGTAGGCTTACTTCAGACACCTGTCCCGCTATTGAATTGTTATTTTGACCAGTTACTGTTACTAAGCTACTGCAACTAAAGGATCCCATTAGGTATCTTCGTTATGGGGAAGACCACAATTTATTTTCAGAGATGTTAAAATGTTAAAATTACATGTATTTAGCGTGATCTGCGAAGCACCCCATTCCCGTGACTCATAAATGTGACTCATACATGTGTAAATGTGACTCATAAATGACTTTTTTCCCTCGTCCTTCGTAAGCGAAGTCATTATGCTAAGTTATTCGTGATTTTCAACTCTCCAAACTCGCATTTTCAATAAAATATGCATGAAGTTTTATCTACAACGACTTGTGATTTGGTTAATTTATTTCCCCTGGACTGTGATCAGACCTCCCCCCCCCCCACACACCTCCACACACACAAATAGAAATCTCCTAGTACAAAAAAAAATATATATATATATATATATATATATATATATATATATATATATATATATATATACCTCTACATTTTTTACAAGCAAGAAACTGTCCACTTAGCAATATCAGCACGGTACATGTACTTACTACAAGGAGAGCAAGTGTTCTTTCCAGTTCCACAGACAGCAGATATCTTGAAAGGAACGGACTGGTGTCGCCTCCCAACCTCTTTCCTGGACCCTGCAGTTTTTAATAATGGCGTCAGGTTACGTAGTCATGTGCCTGATATATACATAACTGACATACACTGATGATAAGGTTATCAGATAGTTCTTCAGTTGTATGTGTCACATGTGAACATGTTTTATATCACCAAGTAGGGGCCAGGAACTCTGTATAGATATGTTGTCCTGTCTCCCAGACTGGACGTGGTGATACCATTGTTTGAACTAGAACAGTTACACTACTCTAGTACTGTATGGACCTGGGCTACTGTGTTGATACGGTGACGTGTATACAAGATAAGTCTTCGGATAAACTGGTTAGAAATACTGAAACACGTGCACGTATGAAGTATATAATAGGCATAAAACATAGCGATGGCAATAGCTGCTATCCAGAATATTTTAGCTCCGCGTTTAGCTTTTAAAAAAAAATCCTTCGCAAATGTCTGTTAGTGAAGGGTATATTGACTGCATTCCCGCAGATTTAGACCCCATTCCAACATATTTTAGATCGATCTATCCCTGTGGGGAGTCTCACTAGATTACTGTCAGCTTAGCCGGTGTCATGTACCAGAAGGTCCCTCATGACAGAAAGTCCGGGACTCGTTATTTCAGAAACCAGGCGTCGTACGGACCCCTGGTTTCTGAAATAACGGGTCCCGGACTCTGTATCATGGTAATTGGATATAATATACAGGGTCCCCCGGACCCAGCATTTAACCGGACCCTACGTTTCATGACAGCTATCACGAAACACAGAGTCCGCTCGTCATACAGAATAACTGGGTCTAAAAGCTAGGGTCCTAATGTAGATATTTAGTAAAAGCGCTTTATATTGACAATCTGGGTATAATAGAATTATAATAAAGCAAAGCCCTTGATGCAAGTAAATATAATATAACAAAAAGGCGGTGGTTTGCACAACGTCCTGGTGGTGTAGTGGACAGCGACACAGGTGGTGAGCCTACTGTGGTATCCAATGACAGGGAAGTTTGCAGTAATTTAACAATATATGTTGGTTCTAGTCCAACTCTAGAGTTGACTTTATAACGCCTCAATTTTCACTCTTTTTTTTTTAAATCTATAGTTAAATATTCAACTTACTGTCCATTTATTGTGTTTCATTTCACAATAAAATGTGATATATACACACTTTTGATTACATTTCATACCTTTTTTTTAATTGGACTTACTTAAAATATATCCCACACATCCCATTTCATTGTGATGCTTTGGACTGAATATACGCGTGACTTATTTGAATACCACTCGCAAATGTGTGTAAGCTAGTGGTACACAATGAATCGATGCTAAGCTGTGCAAAACGTTTCTTTTCTTTAGACTATACGCGTGACTTAGTCTACAATGACTACCACTCATAAATGTGTGACAGCTAGCGTTATACAGTGCATCAATGCCAAATTGTGCAAAATATGTATTTTCTTGAAACTGACGAAATTAATTAGTTATCAAATATACATGCTTATGGGGCGTAATTGAAAAAGTACTCTTAATTTTATTTAACAAATTATATAAAGTTCTAATTTAAGTTGCATACCCTAAATGAAAAAGGAATCAATCCAAAAGGAATGTATTCCATGTTTCTCAGGGTATAAAATGTCTAGCTCTTCGCGATGTCTTACTCTGTCAGCAGGGATTTTCAAGCAGTGCGACTTTATTTACAATATGGCAGGTACAGAAGACGAACATCCAACAATCAGAAAAGAGCAATCAGGAGAAGCGCCGCAAACCATTATAAAGTAAGTTTTATACATTTATTATACCCGCTTAACTTCAAGACTGTTTAATAAAAGCGCAACTTACATGTACATTTAAGGTACATATTTATCTTTCTGTTTTAGCTTGTAAGCGGCTGCTTATGTTACAGAGTTGTAAGAAAGATAGTTGGAGTAGAGAGTGGGAAGGAAGAGAGGGAGAAGGAGGAAAGTAGTAGAAAGCGAAGATAAGAAATTGCCTTGTTACAAGAAATGCACGACAAAGAGAAAATGAAATTGAGGAGAAAAGACAACAACTATACTGATTAATAAAATAAACTTTTTTGTAAAATCAGGAAGTTCACCAAAGGCACTTATATATTCTGAATAAATTTATATTTCTTTAGTGATGTTCTTTCTCAATTGCATACAAAAGATAAAACTGCAAATTAAAGTTTATGAAATGAGAATAATGCACATTTATACTACGTGTTACACTTTAACAGAGGTTAGTAATGTTTATTTTACCTTTAATCCTTATAATTCTTCCCTCTGTATCAGTCAACATCATGTTCAATGTTATTTTTAAATTGCATGTTTTAAGTGTGAGATTTCATTATTGCGGACTTTCAGTATTAAAACGTAGGGTCCTAGGAATTTCCCTACTGAAATTGAGTGTCTAGGGGGACTCTACATTTCAGAACATAGAGTCCGGGACCCGTTATTTCGAGACAGGGAGTCCGCCGGACTCTCAGTTTTAAAACACCGGGTCCGCCGGACCCTAGAATGGTAGGACTCTGTGTTGCTTGACACCGGCTTAAGCGTCTGCCCCACCTATTAACAGCTGCAAGGGGTTACCCATAACTTCCGTGCGCGCTCGGCTGACAGCAATTTAGCGTGAACCCGCAGGAAGTTAGGTCGATCTAGATGGATCGATCTAAGACCCCATTCCCAGAGATTAGATCGATCCAACCAGGGACGATCCAACTAGGGACGCTAATTGCAAGGTGCAATGTAAATTGTACTTATTTCTCGTGTTTGTCTTGCTACCTGCGTACGTGGCAGGCGCTCACCACTATTGAAGAGAAAGCAACGCACGGCGAAAGTAGCTCCCTTTTGTTTCACACTTGCCTCACACGCTTGTAATGACGTACTAACAGCGTGCAACGGTTTTGCCTACTGTTCTTCCCTTCTTTCTTCTTCTTTCTCCCCTCTTAACTGCTCTGTAAGGATTTTTCTTGCCTTTTGGGGGCATGTTAGAAATTGAATTAAGCAAAATTCGAGATTTTTGGAATTTGTTGTACAGGTTGCACAAACGTAGTACTGTCGAGACACGAGCGTGCGGCATGATTACACCTTTTATACTCCTGGAGTAGGGGTGACGCTCCTGCGACGCACCTCCGTGGTGCTTTCGACTTTGATCGTTATTTGTGAGGGCGTGCGCTGTAATCCACACGCAAAGGGCGCTTGCTCCTTCATTGTTTGCGACGTGCGTCTTAGACCACGCACGTCCCACTTGCGAACTCCTTGCGAGTGAAGCAAGTAAAGCCTAGGTCCCAACTACGTTTTGGACGCACGGGTTTTTGGTTCCTTGCGTCCAGCAAGGACGTAGCTAGATCGCACGTAGCGGCTGTTGATCATGTCGAAAAGTTACTAGGTGCTGTTTGCGTCCTCCAAAAGTCGCACGATGGACGTGCTCCTCACGCACGAACTCCCACGTTTTCCCCATTTTTTTGGCCGTAGACCACACGTAGCAGCCCGTACGTTCGGTTGGGACCTAGGCTTTATGTTTGCGGCCTCGCTGTTCGCAGATTATTCGTACAATCTTCTGGCCTTGTACAACATCCTCCGTACGTGCATACGGGCTGTTTGCTGACTCCAAAATTCGCAAGAGGGACTTGCGTTGCACGTGAGATTCTGCTCAAAATTTGGACGCAAACAGGCCGTAAGAGCCCGTGCGGCCAGTTGTGACCGAGGCTTAAGGTCGAATGATCTATTTTGTATTTTGTAACACATAATGATATCACCACTTACAACTTTATCATTCAGAATATTGAATGTGACAGCTGTGACAAACTGGCACCGCTACTATACACGTGTACACTGATCTCCCGCCTACCCGTCTTCCTCTGCTGCCACGATAGTGTTGTGTTCACTCTATGACACACGCCTCTCTCTCTCTCTCTCTTTTAAAGTGCACACACATTAATAGCATGACAAATAAAACTTATTTGTTATTGTATCAATGCGTGTGTACGATATATAGACCCTACACTCAGCTCTACATACACTGTCGCATATTAGTATAGTAAAATGCATCTCATATTTCAATTTATTTTCATCTGTAAATAAGTAATCTATCTCTATAGAAAATGACAGTTATCGGATATTGTGCTTGCATCGGTTACAAAACCATTTGTAAAGTGGTCGTTCATTGGTCAGCCATGGGTTTACGGCTCTGTGGTCACTTTGATGAAGGGTCAACCCGGAAAGGTCTAATTCAATACCCCCTAGGGCTATGAATGAACATGTTTTTATTTCAGTTACGTCATTCTACCTAAACCAATTTAGGTTTCATTTTATTTCTAGAAGAGGACCAAACTGTATCCAGTACAGTCATGGACCATTAATGGGGGAGATGACCCTCGTTTTGATAGATGTTGTTGCCTGTCGGGAGAGCTACGAGTAGTTTTGGCATTTCCTGCCCGCAGAACACATATCTGCTCCAGCATCTTTACGTGTTAAATGTGTTTGAGGTCTTTGCCGAGAGAGAACTCAAATGATTTAAAACTGTTTAATACTCCGTGTCGGTTTGGTCTGCTATATCGATCGTGTGTCGTCTATGTTTGTTCTGCACTGCACGTTTATCAAAACAAATAGATACCCGTTTGAAAAACCAAACAACTTGACATGAGAACTGACATTTAGTTGTCAACAAGGAAGAAGTCCCAGTATATGTGCATTAATTCGTTGCCTATTACCCATAACACTTTCGATTACGCCCGTGATTTCAAATTGGAAACTTAGACCTACTGAAAAAATTGACAGTTTGTTTATCTATATTTAGGAAAGCGCCGTGCATCACATGTTAATCTGGTTAACCACAAACAACAAAAACTGCATTCGTAAATTTGAATTATTCATTTTAACATGGATTGTTCCTTCCTATATACATTTCATGTTTTCAAAAAAATACTTGAACAGTGCACCATTAATAGAGACACGAATCGTCTTCACTTTGGCATAACCTGGGTTCCCATGCCTAGATCGATCTAATAGGATCGATACATCTTCATGGGGTTTCTCGTTAAATTGCTTTCGGCTTAAGTAGCTTAGATGTCTGGCACAGCTACTGAAGCTGCTAAACGATAACTAATCACCCCTAGCAGCTTCAGGAGGCGTGGCAGACATCTAAGCCGTTTAAGTTGATTGCAATTTAGCGAGAATTCCATTGGAGATAGATCGATCCAAAGTTAGTCCGATAGGGGCTGGGAATAGACCGCTTTCACACGATCATCAAACAAAATTGTAGGACATCTCAAACTGTTTGCTCTATGGAGGTTATCAGGTAACTAACGCCGCGCGCTCGGCACACATTAGGAAGGAACTCGGCGCAGAAGCTCTTTAATACCACAGCAGTCGAGGAAGATGGGTCTCCTTCACCTACTTGTGTTCCTGGTCATGGTGGCGACATGCCGGGGTGTGACCACAGAGAAAATACCCACCAGTAAGTGGCAAGAACAACCCTCCACTTATTTATTTATTTGTTAAATATACAATTATTTTTTTAAACGTCCCGAAGCTGAAAATGCAAGAAACAGCATTTAAATCAATCTAGCTAAGTTTCGTGATTTTAATTGGTCATACTTTGAATGATGGCAGCGGCACTATGCTACTGCTCGGAATATAACACCATAAAATACAGGTATTTAGAAGCACATGTTCAATACTTACCCAGATTATTGAATTGTTTGACATTATTTAATGATAGCAAATTAAACAGTTTAAATATATTTGTTTTCCTCTTTTAATTATTGATTTAACATATTTCTTCCTCGGTGTGATATAAAAAGGAGATTTGGGAGGTCGTTCAATTTACATGTCAGATATATATTACTGAAAAATGTATCAAAAGGCGTTTCCCATATCTTGCGTTTGTTGTTTGGTGGTCCCCGCTAAAATTATTGCTCCAAACCAGAATATTTTTCTTTTACCTGTTTATTTTTTGTACAACATTCCAGTTGCTTCTATCATAAAATGAATGTCCATCAGCCACATTTTAATATGAATATTTGCGTTAGTGCCTTTCGTCTTTTGCTAAAAAAAAACTATATATTCTGGCACTTTCACCGCAGTTAAGGAGACTGCCGTTCAACAACTTCTGAAAGTGGATTTGTATAATAATAATAATAATAATAATAATAATAATAATAGTACAAGGCAGCCAAACGGTTAAATTTGTACATAAATTGAAATGGAATAAAATTTACATATTAAAATATTTGCATAAAATAACGGATATACTGTACAATAAAACCAAAATGATGTAGAAAATAAATAAAGTTGGCTCTAACCAAGAATCATTACTTACGATTAATTTTTTTCATGAAGCAGGCGCAATGTTTCATGCGTGTTACTCCTACTTCCAACTAACTTGCGTTTTTCATCAGTGGTAACAATCAGCGTAAAATTAAGAAAAAAATGCAGTCTTAACAAGATTTGTCAAACCGGTCCCCCTACAAATACACAGAACGATAATGTACTCAGGTTCAGTTTTATTGGAAAGTAAGGTCCGATAATCACTTTATTATGCCGTGAATACCATCCGTTAAGTCAAATGCAATTGCTACTTTTTAATTAAGTAGGGAAGTTATTTACTGTAACAGCCAGCACAGAAGAGGCTTGCAACAATTAATGATTCCATCTTGTTAAAATTTGAAAATATATTTTGCTTGTTTTGGAATTTAGCAGTCCAAGTTGAGTCTGAAGACTACATGTAGCTACAGACTTCTGCATCACAGAATATTTTTGTTCTAGCTTTCTGCGAGACTCAACAGCCCTGCAGGAGTGGAGGGACATGCAGAAACAGTGAATTCTACCCATACTACTACTGTATTTGTCCGAGATACTACACGGGGCAGAAGTGCGAATATTATTACAGTACGTAAAGTAGTTTTGAACCAAAGTTTTTCGTTCCAATGACAGACTAACTGACAGACAGACAGACAAACAGATAGCAATTGCAGCGTTTCGTTACGTCGACATACTCCGCAGACGATGTGAAGTCAACAGTCAATGCGCTGTTCTCTTTGTTACTCTGTGTTAATAGAAACTTCGCCAGCCAAAGAAAACGCGTCACTTTAGTAATAAGTCCCTAGGGCTTTGTGAGAATGGTCGAATGCTGCACTGGTGACCGTCATTTTCACAGTCGGCTTATGACATCAAACAACGCAAAATATTTCATTTTTGCCACTTTCTTGCTTCTACAATCGCAGACAGGGTATCCTGGTAGCGTTAATGACATTTAAACATGTAAATGTAAAACCAAAATGCTTTTTTTAAGGGTCTGACTAGCCTTGTCCACTTAACTAGCTTCCACCAAATCACATACATTTTCCCTTTTTTAAAGAACAATTTCAATGTGATATGTACTACAAGTAAGATCTCAGTTCAGGTCATACAGTGTACGGCTAACCCGTGTGGCTCTGTGAGTCCTGTATGTACGCCTAAGTAGGGTAATAAAAACTGTGTTATCACACGCAGACATTGCAGTTCTGATAGGAGACATGTCGCTGATAATGTATCACGTCTGTTAGTGACAGGTTTGGGATGGGCGATGACCTTGGAATGTCACCTATGGCGCAATTGGAATTTTTATAAGGTGCAAAAGGTGTTTTCTCCTCCACTTTACTTATACCAGTCTGTAGTGAAACTGATTCAACAAAAGAGTAAAAACGAAAACTAAACGGATATGGTAACAACTAGCCTTGGAGAGACCCTCTGACGGTGGCCTCTGTACTTTGTAACTAAATTGAATATACCGGTAAGACTTCTGTTCAATTTGATACCAACTCCAGAGACCTCTAGCGGACGGTACTACGAGGGTGGTGACATCACGTGATATATGTTATGTGAGGTTTGAATCTCAGTTATAACTTGTCTTCATACCTCAATTCTCGTAGCTCAAAACTTTAAGTTAATCTTAATAAGATTGTTAAAGGTTATTTTGGGACCTACACTTCTAGTGCAATTTCATCGTTCTAATAATTTACTCTTAAGTGACCAATAACTTGATGACTTTAAAATATGAATACTGTAACTGTCATAGGAACCTATTTAATTATGTATTGCCTTCTGTGTGTTCATAAATCGAAATGTGGATAAAATAATCGAATAAATACGAATTTCGTTGGTTTAGGGCCTGTTAATATTGGACGTACGACTGGGTATCCAAATTATCAAACAACAGGATCACCGCTTTGTTCAAAACCAAACCCAGGTAAAATTCGAAAACCTATCTCTCTCTCTCTCTCTCTCTCTCTCAAACACACTATCATCCGTACGCATCCCCCCTCTCTCTCTCGAACTCCCTCTTTCAAACACACTATTTTACTTTCTCTCTCTCTTTCTCCCTTCTCTCTTACCATCAGTAAACTTCTTTAATAAATGAGGTAAAAAAACGTACATTTTATGTTAAACTGCAAAAAAAAATGAAATCCATCTGGTTACAATACATGGTCAGCATTTCACAATCATTTCCTCGCTAAATTGAGCATACCTTGGGGCAGGGAGAGTGAATTTTTAATAGTTTGCAGATGAAATTCATCCAACTGATGCCAACAGCGCACGGTATCCAACTTACATTTTGATTCCCTGTTTTCAGATACCACCAATGTTCCGGTGCGTCTTGTTGCCGGTCCTCATCCACTGGAGGGTCGCCTGGAGGTGTTTTACTGCGGCCAGTGGGGGACAGTCTGTGACGACTCCTTTGACTACAGAAGTGCACGTGTTGTCTGTAAGATGCTTGGACATGAGTAAGTGAACCACGATTTCTTTTTTGTTTTTAATTGATTCGGTGACTGTTTCAGAACATACAGTATCTTATTATTTTAGAGCTTAGCTTCGACGTATGTATTGCTGTCAGATATGCAATATACATGTATAATAAGTATGCCTATTCATACTTAGAAGATTTTTATAATTTTGTTGGTGACTTGTAAGCAAATCTAAGATTTATGTGAAATATATGAAGATCATCACGATGAGTGTAATAGAAATGCCTCGAAACCAGCACGTACGGCTTGAATTGATTATATGAATTTAAAATATGTAGCTTTTCATTCAATAAAATAAATAAAAACATGCATGATACAACACTAAATTGACATCTGTTTCTTACTTCTCACAGCACAAATAATGCAACAGCCTACCATGGTGCACGGTACGGCCGTGGATACGGCCCTATATGGCTTGATGACGTCAGTTGCCGTGGTGACGAGAAAAACCTAGCAATGTGTAAACATCTGGGTTGGGGGGTCAACAACTGCGGTCACGGGGAGGACGTCAGCGTGTCTTGCAATGGGACATCCGGGCCTCTCGAAGCCAGTAAGTTGTTAATGCAGGGCATTTTTCTTGTTAATGAAGTTATTCATTTTTTCTCAATGATCTGAAACAATGAAATAAAGTTGAGTTAAAAACAGAGATAACTACGTGAAATATAATTGATAATAAAAATAGTAATTTAGGACAGAATCCCTTATACAGGTGTACAAAAGTACGTTCGCTCATTGTTGAGTGAACTGTGGATATTGTAATGTTGACTTAATTCACTACAAAACATTCTTTTTAAATCTCAAAAACAATGATATACCGACATATTGTTCCATGATTTACCATCAGTTGTAAAAAATAAATCAAAATAAATTTCAAAATATGCATTAATTTTCGTTTCCGATCTAAATTACAAAATTTAAGACGTCCCTATTTACCTGCATAAATTACTTTTTTTCAAGAACACAATGTCTACAAAATGTCCGGTATATTTCCAATATCGTTTCCAAGTGCGTGTATTAACAACGGTACTGTATCCATCTTTAGCCACCATGGGGTACTACAATGGCTGCTGGAGCAGTCCGTGTAGGAATGGCGGCACATGCTACGACACCGGGTACGGAAGGTACCGATGCTCCTGTCCTGCTTACGTCAGTGGCTGGAACTGCCAGTACACAAACGGAGGTATGTATGATCTCTATTACCTCAATACTTGAGGGTGGTCTGGTTTCAATATACTGTATGTCTCACCTGATTTCTTTACATTGCTATCTGTGGCGATTTTTTATGACGTTAGGGGAATAGTTTGTACAAGGCATTTCCTCGAGAATGGAGGGTCCTAAAGATAATCTTTGGTTAAATATCTGTGTTATACATCAATGCCTTAGTTGTCAATGCACAGAAAAGTACTATAACAGCCATGTGTACAGATCCGACTTAGAGAAGATATTATTCAAGCAACTCGTTATTGTTTACGTACGAGAGTGTATTATATGTCGTCAATCTGTTGGACAGAAGTTGACCTTCAGTTGCACACGTCGACTAGGTAGACATACACGTAAATGTGCATGTTTACTTAGGAATTTGTTCCATGTTCGTTACTTGAAAATGTTTATACATGTACACATTAGTTAATGTGAAAATCAATAGATTTATGACACCTGGCATAATAATTTTATAAAATAAACATCTCTCTCGTTTCAAAGAAATACTTTAAGAAGTAATGATACTAATATACCAAAACACTCTTGCAAAAATAATGGACTTTTTCGAAAATTAGAGATATTGCTTTTCTATAGCTGACAGTACCATTTATCGATAAACAACTTTCATGTTATGAAAGTGGACATAATTCCATATGTAATGCAAAATGAATTATTAGAACTGGTGTGAACTTACGTTGAAATTAATTTTGAGTGTATTATTTTCCTAAAAATCGGTTCGATTACATCTGTCGGTTCTGAAGTTTGCCAAGTATATGCTTCTCAGTAGGTCTAAAACTATATCATTTTATTCTTAATAAGGATACTATTACACCACCGCTGGTTACGGGCCACATGGTAATGTTTCCAGCTGGGACAATGGTAAGTGGCACAGAATGTTAATTTTGCTTTTAAAAACCTTGTGGTAAACTTTGTGATCTTTGATGATTTCAAACACGTAATCTGTAGAGTTAAATACAGGGTAAAAAATGACATGATGTCATTATTGTTTACTTTACGTAAAATAATGTGCTACCTGTACATTTTAATAAAGATGGCATCCCAAGAGCTACTAACACGTTCGTTGTATTGAGCAAAAACGTGCATTAGCTTGGTGGTTGGATAATAGTTGGTTATTATTTAGCAAAAGCTGAAAATATCTATTATTATATTTATAATTGTTATCATTAAGTCACTATATCGTTTTCGTTACTAATGATTACTTCTTATTTAAGATAAAGATTTAAATTCGAAGTTGAACAACGTGTATAGGATTTTTAACAAGGGAAACAAAACATAAATACAATTAGAAATACAGACTGAAAACTACATTTAAAAATGAAAAGTGCGCATATTAAGTAATTAGCGTGTTAAGGAAAAAGATTGTTAGCTTTGCTTTAGTCAACGGAGCCTCGCCATTTTCTTATCCGTTCTATTTTATAGACACGTGCACATTTGAGCAGGGCCTGTGCGGCTTTACCCAGGATTCTTCTGACTCTTTTGATTGGAGGAGATATCGCGGTAGAACTTCCTCTTATAACACTGGACCGTCGTATGATCACACCACTGGAAGCGGAGGTAGGCTGCTGTGCGTTGGAGCTTTATTGTGAGCGAATGTTGCTGTTAGTAGAAACCTACCATTGCACAAGTAATAAATGAGAAAATAATAATAATATATAGGGTTAAGCCGTCTTCCAAAATGTTAATGGCAAGTGATATGTATAAAATGCTATTTTTGCACTTTACACATGTAAGAAAAAGTAAAGCGGGGGCACCAGAGTGAAATCTGGTTCAGTTATCACCAGATAGCTAAATAGCTGTGCTGGTTTTCGTTATAGGTTATTACATATACATCGAAGCATCCAATACCTACAGTGGAGCACATGCTAGGCTGATCAGCCCGACTTACCAGCCCTCCCCGGGCGTGGTGTGCCTCAACTTCTGGTAGTTGGAAAATGTCTCTTTTTAAGAAAAAAAACGCATATCTCATAGAAATGTTTACAGTATATCAAACAACTGTTCATTTTGGCGAAAAGAATTCCTGGGGGTAAAGGACAAAATTTCTATACCAACCCATGGCTATTTAATCCGTTTCAATATTCAAAGTTAGTCAATTTTTTTTGTTTGTTTGTTTTTTGGGTTTTTATTTTCTTTAATTTAAATTTTTATTTATTTATTTATTTTTTGCAATAACCTCTTAAACGTACACCTAATGGGTTTGAAAAATCCCCAAATGCTTATTTTTGCCATCCACAGCTTCTTATAAAATACAAGCACTTCAAAAACAGTTTTACCCCTTACATATTTTTTCTGGAGCCTGCCTGATGTTTATGTTTTCATCGAAGTTTAGGAAGCTGGTTGCCAGTAATAGTGATTGGCCGTCATTTGAAACTAAATCAACCTTTACAATTTCATTCAAGAGGAATAGGTAAATGAATCGCGCTTGCAAGAAAATCCATTTTGGGGAAAATCCATTTTTGCGGCTGGGAACATGAAAATCTCAGGGAGTTGCCCTTTAAGAAATTATTACGTAGATATAGCCATCTATGGAGGTCACGTGATCTGATTCCAGGATAATCGCGGAGAGCCGTTTTAGTGGTAAAATAGAATTAATTGTATTTTATTAGATGTTTACAATGTACTTGTTGTGAAATATGAAGCCATACAAAGAGTTGTTATCCCTTTAGCATATTTTCGTCGTAATTTCATTTTGGAAAACGTTTAAGAAAGATTTGTACAAATCTGTCTGAACTTTAGGAATATTGCCTCGCGTGACAGTGTAATTCATTGATTATTTCTTAGCATGTGATTGTTTCTACTTTTTACTTTGAGTTTTGTATCTTTTTGGTGTCTTTTTATCAGGTACCATATGTATGGGCAAACTATTGGAGCCCTCGCTGTGAAAGTCAAACGATCGGGAAGTTCCAGTGAGGAGACAATATGGATGTTACGGGGAAACCAATATAACGGGTAAACGGAAAATGAGATTGTCCGGAAAATGCTAAAATATATTGTGAATGTTTAAATGGTAATAACAACTGCTAAGTGGTGAGCTACATGTTAGATACATGACCCACGTTTGAGAAGTGGAATTATATTCGGTGATTGCAAGTGACACTTTATGAAAAACAGAGAAAAACAAAATGTTAAAAAATACAGAATTCAGTTTTTGTATATTTCCCTTCCTTTTCATGACTAAAACGTTAATTATTTTTCTCGTGTGACACCTTTGTGACTGCATAACGTTTTTTTTTTTTTTTTTTTTTTTTCAATTAAAGCAAAAGATTTATCAATGTATCGAATTGAATAGACTTCGTAATATACGTTTAATTATCATAAACGACGCCATTTAGATGGAACGAGGCAAGCGTTCGGTTGAAAAGCCAGGGGCCATTTAATGTGATCTTCGAAGCCACAAGGGGCTCGTCATTTACGGGTGACATAGCCATAGATGATGTGACAATTTCTCGTTGTGGTAAGTCAAACCATTTACCATATTTATACCATATATTTATATTTAAACCATATATATACAGCATTGGTCAAAAAGGTTGTCCCACCCCCATTTCCATGTACTTTTATTTACAAATGATCACCTCACAGCTGTAAATTGTTAGAAATAGTGCTTTTTATTACAGATACCGTGTCTAACATGATTAATGGTTTAAAAAAAACAAAATAGTCGCGAAAATATACATATTTTATACCATTTAGTCAAATTTATAAGAGGTACCCCCTCAAATCCACTGTTTCACTGTGACTTCTGCAGATGTAAAGAAATGTCTATAAAATTGAAAAGACGCCATCAAATGTCCCTAAATTCACAGACAATTAGCATTAGGGTGTGCTCGTTAAAGATCACGTGCCTAACAGCGTGTGTGTCTACCGCGTACTGCAATTATCTCCTGTAGACGGCGCGACAAGCCTTCAACACGGGTAACAATTCTGTTATGTGGGATATTGTCCCATTCATCCTAAAGAGCGTGGCGGAATTGGTCAAGATTATTTGGGAATTGGTTCTCCTCTGCAGTGCACATTCCAATTCATGCCACAGGTGTTCAGTAGGATTAATATCAGGACCCAAAGACTGTTGGCCCATCCTCAGACCCCTGTGTTTCTGCAACAAATCGTTTGCCAGACGAGAGCTGTGAGCAAGTGCGTTGTCACAATGAAGCCAGTAGCATCCCTGAGGTCACCTCTTGCAAATGGAGTGAGATTTCTGTTGAGAATGTTACATTAAAATGCCCCTGTTACGTTTTGTTCCAAAAGGAACACTGTTCTAATACCATGGGCTTGGAATGTTCTCCAAATGCGGACTGATCTAACACCTCAGGCGATATTATCCTACACACACCCTTCCAAGAGGCATTTTTTAACATGTCTATGGACCCTCTTTGACCATCGATGAGATACAAGAAATAATTTGATTCTGCATCAAAATAGACTTCCTTCCAGTGATGGATGGCCAGGTTCAGGTGCCTGTGGGATCACTGTACGTAGCATTCTCAGCTGATATCTCATTCCATCTTCAAGAACTGACTTTGGGGTTAATTCCAGGCTTTATCATGACTGCACACTTGCTCACACCTCTCGCCTGGCAAGTGTTTGTTGAAGAAACACAATGCTCTAAGGATGGAACCACCATCTTTGAGCCCTGATATTAAACTTACTAATCAACTGTGACATGAATTGGAGTGTGCAATGCAAAGGAGAACCAACCCCATAAAAACGTGAACCAACTCCCCCAACTTGTTTAAAAAGAATGGGACAAATAATCCACAAAACAGAACTGTTACCCGTGTTGGAGGCTTGTCGCGCCGTCTACAGGGGATAATTGCAGTACGCGGTAGACGCACACGCTGTTAGGCACGTGACCTTTAACGAGCACACCCTAATGCTAATTGTCTGTGAATTTGGGGACATTTGATAGCGTCTTTTCAATTTTACAGACATTTCTTTACATCTGTAGAAGTCACAGTGAAACAGTGGATTTGAGGGGGTACCTCTTATAAATTTGACTAAATGGTATTAAATATGTATATTTTTACCTCTATTTTGTATTTTTTTAAACCATTAATCATGTTAGACACGGTATCTGTAATAAAAAGCACTATTTCTAACAATTTACAGCTGTGAGGTGATCATTTGTAATTAAAAGTACATGGAAATGGGGGTGGGACAACCTTTTTGACCAATGCTGTATGTTGATTTTCCCTTTTCTTTTTTCTTCATTCCTCTTTGCCATTTTTTTTTTTTTTTTTTTTTTTTTTTTTTTGTCCTCCTTTTTCGCTGATTTGTATCTTTTGGCGCATAGATTTATTGTTCACGCACACGGTAAGTCAAAATCGGAATCCCTTAACAACAAAAATCCCCCCCTGAACTGTTTAATCATTTCAAACAAGATGCGTATGTTTCAGAGGAAACCAAGGAACCGTGGGTCCGTCTTGTAGAGGGGCGCCACCCTGCGGAGGGTAGAGTTGAGGTGTATTACCAGGGCCAGTGGGGGACAGTGTGTGACGACAACTTTGGCTACAGTGATGCGCGCGCAATTTGTGGCATGATGGGATATAGGTTTGTAACCCTAAATAACCAACTTTGTTCCTTGAACGTGTTCATCTACGTGTATAAATTATCGATATGGCTAAATAAAAAGATGTAATTTTTTTTAAACAGGCTATATAAATAAAATCGCTTTAGCTCAAAGAAGTCATGGCCATATTCAGGTATCTATATTTGGTTTCAGAGAGTCGGAGGTCCAGGCCTACCAAAACGCCAGGTTTGGTCCAGGATCTGGCCCTATCTGGCTGGACGACCTGAACTGCACCGGTCACGAGAACAGCTTGGTCCACTGTCCGGGGGCTGAATGGGGTCGCCATAATTGCGGTCATCACGAGGACGGCAGCGTCTCTTGTGACGTGAACGCAAGTGCCAATGCGACATCTTCCGGCAGATGGAACACCACGGATAGTCCTTACTGGCACCGGACTTCTCAGAGATGGCCGTACTGGGGGATGACCACCCAGAGACCCAGCTACTACTGCCCCAACGGTTACTATTAAGTCCCTCTTTAATAACCCATTCAGAATAGGGGAAGTAGTCAGAGGGTCAAATATGGCCGACCCACTTGAATACTTCCTCACGGGATATCTATTGAGTGTGTATTAGCGGATTAGGCGGCAAGCTTTGTAGTAGGTCGCTATATTTGACCTATTAGTTCGTTCTCTATTCTGAATGGGACCTAAGAGGCCATTCAGAAAAGAAGACCCGAGGATTCTCTGATCCACGGATCAAATATGGTGGACCCTACATGAACGAATAGCCGACTAATCCGCTGATAGTCTCTCCGCTTCCACACGCGCCGTCCTTGCAGGGGTCTAGTGATTAGACCTCGGAGTTGTGATTTAATCCGTGTAATGGCGCGTGTGGATCAGAAAATCCTCAGATCTTCTATTCTGAATGGATTGTTAGATGTTCTTTAGCTTAAATCTGATACATTGTGCCTTACTTCATTTTGATAATTTTAATTAAAACTGGTTAAAACCAGTAAGCATAAACGTTAAGACTCAATATGAATAACATTTTAAGGTAAAAGTTACGCCTTTTCCCTTAAACTTATGGGTTATATCTCCTCGTAGTTCAGTAACTGGACATATCAAGTGATTTCATAAGGTATTTAAGGCATTTTTCATGAATATAGGTTTAAAGCAATTGCAAATATTCTGCTGTTGCAACATTTTCATAAAAAATCATGTAAATTCATGGTGTATGAAGTACAAACGATTCCAACATATCTTTTTAATTACCACTAATTTTTTGAGGTCCTTAATGTAACTCTCCACACATTCTCACTCAGATCCCTGCTCAAGTTCCCCGTGTTACAATGGAGGCACGTGTTGGTCCACCAGGAACACCTACTATAACAGGTACAGGTTCTACTGCCAGTGCCCCACTGGGACATCAGGGAAATACTGTGAGAGCTACATAGGTGATTGGCGTCTCCCTCTCGTCCTTCTCTCTCTCTCTCTCTCTCTCTCTCTCTCTCTCTGCTTGGGTATTTTGATATTTGACAAAGCCTCTTCCATTTTGGTTCATGAATATAAATAACGATTCTTGGTAAACCCACCATAACCGTAAGCCCAGGTCAATGTATGGACGCATTCATGTTTAAAAGATGTGCCAATGACCCAATTTCAGTTCTGATCAACTTTATTCCAGGGTGGCCACAATATGCTACAACACAGAGCTGGTATCAAGGTTGGTCTGTTTTAACTCAAGTTTTACATATTATTATCCATCTTTCATTATGTCTGGCCCGTGTTAATTTTAACGTTAAGCGGAGAGACCTGTTTTCTCTTCACTGTGGTGGTAACTTAAGCATACGTTCATCCCAAGTTTCTGTTCCATGTAAAATTAAAGGCCACGAGATGAGTTGTGTCTTAGACAAACGGTTGTTTATTGAACGAAATTCATGCCAAAGTATTTATTTCAATATCATTAATTATTTGAAAGAGAGGAATTGTTTAGTAATGGATATTGGTGGTTACCAGTGCACAGTGCAATCTGTAATATTTGTAGCACTAAGGTAAAATATTTTATGAAGTTTTTCTTAATATTTATTGATTATTACTCAGTTCAGTAATAAACATTTGTATATATATGTTTAGGCATTCGCCTTGTCGGGGGTAAAACACCTTACGAGGGACGCGTAGAAGTTTACCATAATGGAGAATGGGGTACAATCTGTGACGACAACTTTGATGTTAACGACGCTCGTGTTATTTGCAGAATGCTAGGTTACGGGTAAGTGGTGAGACCAACTAAAAAAATTCTATATCCTGCCTCATTAACAGAAGGGTGGACCCGCACTTTGCAACCGCACGCATTTTACAACCGCATTTTGTCACTGACGTGTTTATCGATCCAGGAGGTTTCATGTTCCTAACTCCGATGGTGTGTGGAAAGACAGCAGAAAGAACGATGTACAATATAGAATCACCACCCCCAGGAACGACCACATTCCCAAGTTGAAAAAAAAGTACTTAAGTCCACGTGCGCATTGTTAATGATAGGTTAATCAACCCTCGACGTTTGGACTTCTTAACTCTAGTGGTTTAATGGTACTTGCAGATGTTTCAATATGCTGCAAATTTCTGTTGAAATAGGTATAACATGTCGTACCTGTATTCCTGATCTACCCTGAAGTGCCATATCCAACTTGATCGTTCGTTAAAAGATGCCGTATTTTAAAGAAATATTTGTGCTTTGCCTTTTGTTTCTGTTATAGTTTAGTAGTCATACATGAAAGTTTAACGGTGACCTCTGACCTCTTTTTATTTATTTTGAAGAACTTCTAGCGTAGCCGCCTACCAAGGTGGTCGTTTTGGACAGGGCTACGGTAGAATATGGCTGGATGATCTCCGCTGCAGAGGATATGAACATGACGTCACTTCCTGTAGTCACGCGGGTTGGGGACGTCATAACTGCGGTCACCAGGAAGACGCCAGTGTCTCGTGCAGTGCAGGCGGCACTTTGACCACAAGGAAACCATGGGGCTATGAAATGAGTAAGGGTTTACTCAATGCACATTGTTCATTTTCAAATGTATATAATCTAGCAATGAAAGGTTGTACGTTTATTTCAAGCTTCGGGAACGTTGCATTTCTGGGCTAGGCCTAATTACTCTACTTAGCGCGTGCCTGTTTTAGCCATCAAAACGTTCACTGTAAGACAAGTTTTTATGTGAAAGGTTTTTGCACAATAATAGTACATGCAGCAGTGGACTTGCTCAAGTAACGGATGATGTATGTCATTTCATATGTTTTTTACTGTCACCATAGCAACCCAACAGGCGTCATGCCGGTACAGTCCTTGTCGTAATGGAGGTACTTGTGTGGATTACGGCAATGGATTCTACCATTGCTACTGCCCACCAAAAACGTCAGGAAGGAACTGTGAATACATAGGTAATATGAAACGATCGTCATGGTAACTTCTATGCCCGGTGTGCACAGGGTTATGGATTCCCTGAAACAGATATTTATTTGAAACTCAACCGATTAGAATTCTTTATGAAAGAGTCTTGTAAATTTTTATCAAAGGGAAACACATTTAACCATAAAATATTTTGTCAAAAGTGTTGCCGTTGGTAGATAGCTAGTTTTCCATATACAGACTTGACATTTAATATGGAATATTTCAGTTTCGAAGGTATGCTTAGGTTAAAATTCGTTCTTTTTTCAAAAAACTCCGATCTCATATAAGATTTGTGAATGGAGAAGTGTGTAGTCAGGTGTGTCGCTACCAATTAACTGACTTCCATGTCTGTTGCGCTGCTACATTATGTAATATGCGGTGATTTAATTGGGTAGTGTTCCTTTGGGCTGGTCAATGTTTGGCTTAGGTAAATCTTGGTTCTGTCAAAAAAGTATCTGTATGTCGGCAACTATTCCATAGAAGAATTTGAAATTTTGCATGCAAGCGGTCAGTTTTGCAGTGCGTAAAATGAGCTAAGGAGTGCTTTACAAATTTGTAAATCTGTGGCAGAATGGCGCGAAAAAGACAGACATTACCAGACAGATTACAGCGCCTAACGGAATGGTCCGCACAGTTTTATAGAGTAATGCCCAGACTGATGTAACTACACAGTGGTCACACCCAATGCATCGAAATCTTATCTCCAGGGTACAGGACGCACTGTCTTTCGGGATACACTGCTGCAACTAAACAAAAGCCACCCAGCCTGTTCAGAACGACGGGGTGAATCGCCACCAAAATGCGTTTTTCAAGGCCCTTAACGAACACCAAACTGGTTTTAGCAGGTTAGAATACTAGACGACCTGCGAGGTACCCACTGTAAACAGCAAAACATCGTCGTCTGTTTCTTTAATGAATTGGGGGTCATGACCGTTTCTGGGTAGAACACTGAAACCGCGTAGTTTTCTTTATTGAGTTCAGATTTCACCTGTACCTCCCAGCTAGTCAAAACAAAGTTTACAGCCATCCAGAAGAGGCCTACGACGAAGCATGTACCGCGTGTAAAGTGACAAGGGTCATTGACAGCGTCAGTATTTGGAGTGGATACCACATTGGTGCCAAAACACCAATGGTAGTCATTGACGAAAACCTGAACCAGATCAAATAAAGGAATAATCTGGGAACCACTTGATTATCATTTGATAGGGGGCACCTTAGGAACAATTTTAGGTTGCACGGTCAGATTGCCGGTTCACACAGAGCACTTTTAATAGCTGATAACTAACAGAACCAAGGGAATGAGCAGCTACCCTGGTCATCAAAATCGCCACATTTGAACCGCATAGACAATGTGTGGGTAAGCCACTACTCGCCGAATCAACTGCTTACATGCCGTACATCAAAACTGGACCAAATTGGACAATTTTGGACCGATGCCTGGAATAATATTCCAGATTGAACTCTGAAAACTTTTTCCAAGGAATGCCTTGCCGCTTGAGAGGCCTGGTAACAGACAGAAGAGGCCAGGCGTAACAGCGACCGTTACTATGACTAGGCACTGACATGAGGGTCCATTGTGTAGCGTATAACTCTTTTACAGACGATAATTTGGAAAATATAGAGATCCAAAATATCTCTTTTAATGGATGTCGTATGACATAGAATAGGCAATGCATTTCTGTTTGCCTCACTGTCGAATTCAACCAATGAGCTGATGTCAGCATGACATCAAAGACATAATTTAAAGTTATTAAAACACGATTTTAATCCTTATTTTCATTTATCAGTCAGTAAAATAGGAAAAAAACTGATGAAAAATGACTTGGAAAAAATATTCCATATTAAATGTCAAGTCTGTATGAACAAAACATATCCATTCTGGCTTATAAAACGCATGCATTAGTCACTTACATTTATTTTAAACGAACAAATCAACGTAAAATATGAATGCATATGAAAACGAATGCTCTGTTTACGTAAATGAAGACTTATTATATTCGTTGCTAGGAGAGTGTACAGTGAACCCGTGTATGAATGGAGGGACGTGCAGGAACGTCAACTATCCCCCGTACTACTACTGTATGTGCCCGAGATATTACTCAGGACAGAAGTGCGAATCATATTCAGGTGTGGCTAAATGAAATAGATTATTTACTGTCTGGTCTGTAAAACAGTAAATTGTTTCTAGAGAGAGAAAATGTTTTAAACGATGACGTCATTTGATGATGGATCTCATGCACATGTCTAAAATTACGTTTAATGGTCGCTTTAGAAGCAACCAACCTTTTGCCATCATTATTCATCATTAGTCTTGTAATTGAAATTCTTACTTGTCTTAAGATAGTCTTCTGTCATTCAATCACGGTCAATATGTTTGTGTTCGTTTTTGTGATTTGTCAGCGATTTTTATGCGGTGTTTTACTACACGTGTGTGTGCGCTTGTTCTTTCGGAAAATTATGTCTATATGATATACTTCCATGTTCTTATTAAAGTAAAACAAGACACTCTTCGTAAAAATCACTCGTGTTTCTTTTCTCATCATATTAGACCCATGTCGCTACTTGACCTGTTACAATGGTGGCAGCTGCGTTCGTCGGTGGGATAGTTTTGCCACGTGCCAGTGTTATGGGCCATACACAGGAAGACAGTGTGAATACAGAATGGAGGGGGGCTTCACCGCTGAAAGAGGTAAGCTTATGAAATGACCTTCAGACATGTCCTCAGCTGTCAGAAATGAGGCAGGTGTCCGACAAAGCGAATTGAAGTTGCCGTGCAAAATGTCAAATGTCGCCAGTAGTTTTGTAAAAAAAATTCCGTTGAGCACAAAGAATATTTCAAATTTTCAAAATGGATTTGAAGAGCATGCTTTTATCAATAGTGTAACTGTAGGCAAAAAATGTTTTTGTTACATTAAATGTTACGTTGAATGTATACTTCAGAAGTTCTGCAAAATAATAAAATAGCCTTACACAGGGAGGGCGCTTATCCATATAATTCTTGTTTAGAAAAGATATCGCTTTATTTATATTCAAAACAACAGCAAATATTGGTGTCATTATCTTCCATGTACTTTACCAACCATTCTAAATGGTATTATTTCACAGGCAAAGGCGTCACATATTCCTGGGAGTAAGGACTGCACTGACCCCAGAACTGAAGTCGCAACACCCACCAGGACATAATGGCGAAGAACTGGACCGATTAATTGGACTTACAGCAAACTAATCTTGTATGGAACTGCAGAGTGGATAATCCTTGTAGCTAGACTGGGGAGATCCCTAACCTGCCTCTATCGTTATAGATTCCTTTACATGTAGCACTCGGCGACACTATGGCGGATTCACTTTGCTTTTAAGTGAAATAAAAAGCTGTTTTATTAAATCTAATGAAACACAATCATAGAAATGCCCGATAAAATTGCTTAAATGGCTTAAAGTGGGAATATTGGAGATAATAATGTAATTTGCTGTGAAGGGACAGATTTTATTGGTCAGATTTAGGGATGATAACATGCTTTTCTCAAAAGACTTTTCAAACCGAAATTTAACAGACTTCGTATGATTACTGTGTAATGTGGCTTCATTTTGTGGGCTTTTATAAATAAATGCATTTCATTTTAAAATATTTCATTTAGAACCGTTTTGATTTAAAAAGGAAAGGTAAAACCTGAAAGCCGCGCTTTACCAAACAGCACATTAGACAGGCATGCGAAGACGAATGTTAACACAAAATGGTTCCAATGCGTTTTTTCTTAAATAACTCTATGCATACCAGTGATATATTTGTGTACCTTTTTTCTGTTGCAATATGTTAAAGGGATAATAACTCCTCGTATGAGATCTATATTTCACAATAAAAACATTGTGAATAACTTATAGAAAAATAATATATTCTGTTTTACCACAAAAACGGCAGTTATAGCTATTATTATGATATCTGAGCTTGTCTTTAGACCACGTGACCTCCATTGATGGCTATACTCTGTTAAAATCTCTTAAGAGATTTTAACAAAAAACCAAACTTTTTAGAAAAAAACCAGGGACTAATTTTTAATGTAAAAATGGATTCATTAACCATTGGTAAGTATGGGGAAATTGTTGTTTACTCCAGGCAAATTCATTTTTTTGCCGAAACAAAGAGTTATTATCCCTTTAAGGACGTTGATACCGTCTCCATTTATTGTTGCGTATTCTCTCTCTCTCTCCCCCTGCCCTTTGCTCAACAATTTTCGTTTACTTTACTAAAAACACACTGGTGCTCAACATTTGTTTCCTGTAGAAACACAGAGAAAGGTCTAATTTTAAATAAATCCATCTCCCCTTATAGCAATGTTAATATTCAAAGACTCATAGAACAGTCTCAGAACTAAGTTCCGAACACGCGATATTCGAGCCACGCCACGCCGAGCCACCGAGCCCCAGTTCCGAACATTACCGAGGAACGGAACAAGCCGAGGAGTTCCGAATGCCATCGTCTTTTTCCGTCTGTCTACTTTTCGTTCACTGCCTATTCTTCCGGCAGCGGTGTCCGTTTGTACTCTGGCCTGCAGACTAAATACGCAACACTTATTCCTGCAGCCACCATAACCAAGCAAATGAGGTTCACCAGGATTGTCTCTACGCCCATTTTGCTGTAGTCTTTCCTGAAAACGTGCAACACAATACAATGGGAAATAATGCCATGACTTGAACTTTTTTGAAACAATATAATTGACGTCAAGTAGTCCGACCATCTCCAGCCCAGCAGTCACCCAGACATTATACTTAACGTATGTTTCACAAAATATACTGCAAGGTGGGAAACTATATTTTAAGATGTGACTGATGACGTGTTTTAACTTCCTTAGATCAACATTTCTGTGTTTAGCTTTTACGTACATGTATCATATATTTTCCTTCCTTTCACATTTATATTATTTATGGACATTATAGAACTACTACAAAATATTTGCAAAAGTCAATTTTTCAATGTAGTCCTACTCCAGCTTCTGGTACCTGTAGCCCTACAAATTGTGATTAATAGAGCTTTCACCAAACGTACATTTTGGCTTCCGAGACCCCGAACAACAAAGCAGCATATACAAGCCATTACAACACCTAGTGTAGATAGCCATCAATTACTTACACACTAAATATAATTTTCTCTACCATTCCCATAAGTGAGGCGGCTATAGCTAACCCATAAACGGCAACGCCCCAATACCGATGTAGAGGCATCAACATCTCGCGGGCATTCTGGCCCAACTTGGGATACATAAAAGCCACGAAGCCAAATATATACTGAAAATAAAGAGTGATATATTGGTTTTCGCTGCCTCATGTTAGAAGATGGCATAAATGATGGCATAAATGAAATATCTCTTTTAACGTGACTGAAAGAGTTTTTACCCCAGTGAAAACTTCGTCTTTCGTTCATGGACGCAACGTAGCATTTAAATACTTATCATGCATGTAATTTTGATAATGGCAACTCTACAAGGAAGTTCCAAAGTTGTGCATGACCACAGCACATAAAATAGTTCATTAAGCACTAATTATGCAGTTCCAAAGTAATTATGCATGTATATCCACATGTGTCCTTATACACAGTTGACATCCTATATCTCCTGACTACAATGACATTAATGTTCTCTTAGTTATAGTTTAGACAAAGTAGACAAGGCCTTTTTCAGTACCAGCACAGCACACAATAGCATACATAATTAATACTCATACATGTTAGTGTATAAGAACTGGCCTGCTAGGGGAGCAGACAGAAGAATAATAAAGGATCTTAACCGAGGAGGTCTCCTGTTATTTACTGATTGTGACACTGGTGGAGACCTGTGGCTAATCCTGTGAGATATGTCTAAGACCCTAGTGCCAGGACGACCAGGTACTAGATCACAGTCAGGACAGGGAGACTCCTCGGGGAGACATACATCAGAAGACCCAGCCCATGAAGTACCAGGACCTTCCAGAGTGATCCCCAGCAGCCCCCTCACTGCTCCAGGTACCCTGGAGCCCCAGACGCCTCCACAGCAGAGCGAAACGTCCCCAGGTCAGCAGCAGCAGGCAGACCCTCAACCTCCACAGCAGGGAGAGACATCCCCAGATCACCAACAGACAGCCCCTCTGCCTCCACAGCAGGCCCCCCAGACGGACCAGCCAGCCACCCCGCTCCAGCCGGCCATGCAGCAACCACAGCAGCAGCACCAGCAGCAACAGGCGGCCCCGGTCCAATTGATGCAGCCAGCGCCAGTGGTAATGTACTCAGTACCTCCTCACCTAACCCCAATTCCTTTCTCAGGGAAAAGGGGCGAACGTGCAAGAGACTGGATACTCAAATATGAACAGTATTGCAACTATGTAAATTTTTCTGACCAGCAGAGAATGATCAATTTACCGTTTTTACTGCAAGATAATGCAAGTTTATGGTATAAATCGTTAGAATCAACTGCAAATAGTTTTAATGATCTGAAAGCATTGTTTTTAAATAGATATGGGCTATCCCAATCTGAATTACGAGAAAAGAAAGCACAATTTTACAATCAAACACAAGGCACAGACAATGTGCAAGATTTTCTAGCAAAAGTCATTACCTTAGGTCGTGATTTAGATTTACATAATTCACAAATCATTGATGCTGTTATTAATGGGCTTAACCCTGCCATTAAACAGGTTGTGATTTTGGAAAATCCACAATCTTTAAGTGACCTCACTGACACAGCTGTTAGGGCTGAATCTGCAACTTGGAATTCTTTAGCATCAGTAGCGTCAGTTACACCAGCAGATGTGAACAAAATGGTAGCTGATGCCATACAATTAAACATGGCAACTTTAGTGTCTCAGATGCAAGCTGTTTTGTCCCCACAGATTAATGCACTTCACCCTACACACAACAAAAGGGTTCACTTTCAAGAATCAGGCTAACC